>NW_026622886.1:45633348-45936378 GCF_023065955.2 Ursus arctos | reverse complement strand
GCAAAACACAAACTTAGAATTTTTATCCAGTAAAAATGTTCTTCACAAATTAAAACAAAATACCTTTTTTTTTCCAGAAAAGCAAAAGCTGAGTAAGCATATCACAAGCAAAACTAAACTACCAAAAAATTTTTATAAGTTTTAGTTGGAAAGAAAAAGACATACACACACATCCTAATGGTTTGGTTATTATACTTTATTTCTTCTTCTTACTTTGAGTAGGTGAAATTTGGGCATGGTATTACTGCCTTCATAAGTCTGAAGATAATGCTTTTTATTGAAACTCTTTAAATGGACTTCCAAATGTGCCCCTCAGCTAGTGGGCAGGTCTTAGTTTGTAACCATAGAATAAACACAACCTAGACCAGATGGCAGTGATTAAAATGAGTTAATATTTCTCCAATTTTGTAAATTAATTTGTTTCAGCCTACTTTAAAAAACACATTATTGAAGAACTTGACATTGAAATACAGTCTAATTTCAGTCCTCCATAAATTATTTCCATTTGTTATTATTTATTTTGGAAGATTTTACTGTATTCTGCCTATATTTTTTTCACATTTGATGTCTTTAGTTCAGTAAAACTAGAATTAAACCATTTTTTTGGTGGAGTAAATTAATGTGTGATTTATACTAATTTTAATTTCACTTGAAGCATATCTTTAGAACTATCTATTGCACCTTTCTTGACCCACAAGAGAGTTAATTAAAACTTTGTAGATTAAAACTCAATACACAAGAAACAAATGAATCAAAAATGCGCAGGAATATGAACAGACACTTTTCCAATGAAGACATACAAATGGCTAACAGACACATGAAAAAATGTTCAAAATCATTAGCCATCAGGGAAATTCAAAGCAAAACCACATTGAGATACCACCTTACGCCAGTTAGAATGGCAAAAATTGACAAGGCAAGAAACAACAAATGTTGGAGAGGATGTGGAGAAAGGGGATCCCTCGTACATTGTTGGTGGGAATGCAAGTTGGTACAGCCACTCTGGAAAACAGTGTGGAGGTCCCTTAAAAAGTTAAAAATTGACCTACCCTATGATCCAGCCATTGCACTACTGGGTGTTTACCCCAAAGATACAGACGTAGTGAAGAGAAGGGCCATATGCACCCCAGTAGATTAACTGAATAAATTACAAGTGTTTTAATGTTGTTTATCTTTCATTATTTTAAACTTTGCTATACTGTGTAAGCCAATTTATTGGATATGCTAATATCATTCATTCTTTCAACTAGTATTTATTTTGAATGAAATATTTTTCACCTAATAATAAATATGTATTGGAAAATGACATCTGCAAGAGAACTACACAGCACGTACTCAGAAGGAAAGTACCTTGTATTTCATTAGAAAATCAGGTTGAATAAAAAGCTACTTCTATATTTTTATCCACCAAACTCTAACATTTTTTATCTAAAATATCTAGTGTCATGTGCACATCACTTAAGTATAGAGTAAAAAAAGAGCTCATTTCATCCATTGGTACAGTTCTCACAGGAAGAATTTACTGTCACCCCAAATGGAAATAGCTTAGCATGATAAATGTTTCTTAGAATTGAGTCTGCCCACCCAAAGTAGATATATAAATTTATGAACTCCCATGCATATATACTCAGATTGCTACATGATTTTGACAATATCAGTATTGCTTTAAAAATTTCCTCCAATGCAGAAAGTTTTTGTTTGTTTGTTTTTTAAATAAACATGGCTGGATTTTTAAAAAAAGACTTGAAAGTGTTTTTCTTATTTTGTTTTCTAGTTAAGTCTCGAGGTGAGCATATTAGATTCTTGGCGTTGTATGATATACTGGTTTTTTTCCAACATGTAGCAAATGAATGACCTAATAATCTCTTTTTTGTTGCTAATAGTATATTTTGCATATATGTAACCAAAGGCTTTGGTTACCTAAAAGGAAACCAAAATTACAGCAATGACTCTAATATGAACAGGAAAAGATTGTACACGCATACACATGGGAGTATCACATACTTGTGCCTAAACACACACATTCATGCGTACACATGCTCGCACCTGTAATACGACCTGAAACAGGAAAGCATGGCAAATAGAAAAAGAGCAGGTAAATCATGTTCATATACCATTTCTGAATAAAAATCACAGAGAATAAAGCATAGGCCCTGTAATTGATTATCAAAAGCACTTATGAACAATGAGGGAAGACTTCAAAATATTTATATCAATCTTTACAGACATCCTCTCTCACACTGATAAAAACATATCCAGCATTGCCACAGACATTTCCATTGATATATTGTTAGTAGCATCCATCAATCTGCAAGCTGCACTGAGATATCAGTGAAATTTGACAGTCTTCTGATTGCACTTTCTGAGGCCTGAATCTTTCTGCTTTTGATCCTTCCCCCTTCAATCTCCAGCCAATTTTATCTCAGCATCTTGCTCCATTGCATTTTGTAACTAGTTGGTATATCTTTATGTTTCCTGTTATTTGTAAGTTAATGCCTCACGTTTTAAGACTCATAATGGAGAAAATAGAAAAGATCCAAAAATATAAAGCTTCTGCTATAAATTACTGTTTTTCTCCTTCATTATATCCCAATGCTAGGTTTCTTTAAAACAATATTTAAAATAGAGAACTCCTTTACATTCTTTAATTCAGAATATGTGTTTGCTGAACACTTTTTTTCTAATTTTTCTGGATATTTTCATCATTTATTTTCATAATGTTAAGATCCATCAATTTTGTTTTAATATGCCTTAGAAATAAATGGAAGAAATGACAAATCATCTCAAAATTGAGTTTGTAGTTAAAACTCAATACACAATATTGTGAATCTACCACAAGTTAATAGTATATTTAGCAATAAACATAAAAGATGATCTTTTAATGTAGGCTAATTTAAATAAATGCCACTCAGAGGATTTTTGTAGAAGGCACCTGTGCAGGCTAGACTAGCAATATCTCAGTGGATCTGCATTGAGGGATCCCCTTCACAGTGGGTTACAATATATTTATAAATGCCTATTAGGTTCAAATGTGCATTTGCATGGTGCTTTTGCATTATATATTTCCAAAATTATTTTACATATCCCAGTTGTGAATTGTTACTGTGATGTGTAACAGTAATTGTTAAGGATAATAGCAGCTAATATTTACTGAAAACTTACAAAAGGCCTGGCTGATACAAAGACTTTATACAAGGCTTTTTTCATCTAACCCTCACAAAAGTTAGTGGTAGTATTATACTTATTTTATAGAGGAATCTAAAGTTCAGAAAAGCTAAGAAAGCTGTGCTTTTAAATGAAAAAAAAATATGAGAAATATTCAGGGCATAGTAAACAGATTGACTCATTTGAAATAAATTAGTATAGGACAGTAACCAGTGCAAAATAGGGTAGATAAACAGTTTGAACAGTTTTTGAGAGGCAGAACAAGGTATTTGGAAAGAATGAAAAGAATGTTTAACAATTTAACTTTGGGATCAGACCAGGATTCCCATCTTTACAGTTACTAGTTACATGATCTGGGGCAAACTTCCTTGGGTGTAGTTTAAGGACATTTATTACTAATGCTTTATAGGATTGTCGGGAACGAGACAATGGATGATGGAAGCAATTAGTACATGCTTAATAACTCCATCATCAACCATGATTCTATAGGTAAAGGATGATCATTGAAGGTTTTTGAGCAGGGGGTAATGTTGCAGAGGAAGTCTTCCAGAAATCTCTCTGTTGTAAGTAAAAAATTAGAAAAGACATGAATTGGTTGTAGAAATGCCTGTTAAGAAGCTAAACACCATTAATTGCTGGAATTCTTACCTTTAGGGCCCATTAATGACAGTGAGATGAAATAGAATGGAAAGCAGGAGGAAAAAAAAGAGAGGAAAAGAAAGGGACATTTGTGAAACATCTGCAAGTCTTAGACAAGGTCTGAGTAGAGTTCTAGTCTAAATTTAAATAAGCACAGATTTGAATGGATTGACTTTTTTTTTTTTTTTAATGGATGGACTGTCATGTAGACTCACCGAATGTTTTAATTTCATCTGTAACATTCCTACCAAGTAGCTTTAGAACATATATTGAATAAATTCTGCTGACAGGAATAAGCACTTAAAATAGATCATTACTTCAAGCAGCATTTACTATATAAAAGCAAATTCCTCATTATAATGACCTGAAATATCTCATATCTGTCACTAGTGTCTGAATCTCTGCTATCTGATCCCATTTCCACAGAGAACTTCAGATCACCTAGCCCCTAAATTTTCCACAAATAAAGTTCCTCAGCTGCTTTAGTTGTTTGTAAACTGAGTTTTTAAAATCTTGTCACCATGCGTGTTCTTTTTTAATGAGCTCTTGTCTTTCCTATCCCCTTATAAAGAGAGGAACTCAATATATGGCATCCCTCTTGAAGAGTGTTGACAATCTAGTGGGGTGTAGGGAAGCTAAACACTTAGATACAGACAGTGCTGTCCCAGAGGGGTGCTCAAGGTGCTAGAGATACAGAAGTACCAACTCCCTCTGCCTAGAGAAGAGTGACTTCAAAATAGGGTTAGGTATGAACGTGGATGCTTCGGAATGTCTGAGTTAGAATAACATCAGGCATGTCTTTCAATGGATGGAGCTTGAAGAAAAAGTACAGCATGCTAAAGAGAAATTGTGAATCCATTTCAGAGGAATGAAATTTAGAGTTTGTGAAGAATAATGCTGGAAAACAAAATTAGAAAAGAAGATGAGAACAGACTGTGAATGTGTAGTATGCTCACACTGGAGCAAAATAACATGTCTGCTACATGAAATGGTTTATTATTTTTGCTGTTAAGACTACTAAAGTTACTAATTTATTTTGTTCATACGTGTATCTGCTGTCAAGCTGTGTTTTACCCAGCCTGAATTTAAGTACTTAATTTATTGGATCCAATGCACAAGTCACTAGTTAAACATATTACAATTTTTTTGCTGTCATGATTCTGTTAAATATTTTCCTACCTTCCCATTTTCCCATGTTCCCCAAATTTGTTCATCATATTATGACTTGAAGTATAGTGGTTAAGAAACAGTATTAGAAATTCTGGCTATTATATCACACAGCACATACAAAGAGTAAATCAAACCAGATCATAGATTTAGATGTAAAATTTTAAACGATAAATCTTCTAAAAGAAAATATAGGAAAAAAAATCTTTGTGACCTTGGGTTGAGCCATAGTTGCTTATATATAAAACTACCAAAAGCAAAAGCAAAAACAAAAAACAACATACACATGCACAACAATAAGCGGGACTTCAAAATTAAGAAAGTTTGCCTTTTGAAAAACACACAGAGCTGCCACAGCTTGGGAGAAAGAAATTTCCAATCACATTATCTAATAACAGGACTGTATCCAGAATACGTAAAGTTGTAAAAAATGGGCAAAAGATTTTAAGAGACACTTCACCAAAGAAACACTGTCAAATAATCACTTGAGAAGATACTCAACATCATTATCCATTAGGGAAATGAAAATTAAAACTATATGAGATACCACTACATATCTGTTAGAATGGCTAAAATTGAAAAGACTGTCCATATCAAGTGTTGTTGAGGATATGGAACAACTAGAACAATCACTTTGAAAAATAATTTAGCAGCATCTTATAAAATTAAAATATATCTACAATATTACCTACATATTGCACTCCTTTATAGGTATTTATACAAAAGAAATAAAAGTATATTTCCATACAAAGCTATATCTATCTATAGGCAGATAGATAGATGAATGTATAGATATGAATATATACAGTAGCTTTATAATCACCAAAAAAGAATCAACCCAGAATGGATAACCAAATTGTGGTATATCTACACAATGGGATATTATTAAAAGAAATGAGCTATTGATACACATAAATACAGAGATGAATCTCAAAATAATCTTGTGGGTGAGTGAGAATCCAGATGAAAGGAGTACATACTATTAATTCCATTTGCATCATATTCTAGAGAAATGCAAATTAATGTATAAGTGACAGAAATCAGAACAGTGATTGCCTGGGATGTAGAGGGGGCAGGGAGGAGGGCCAAAGGAAACTTAAAGGATGATAAATGTGTTCATTATCAAGATGAGGAAGGGTTTCGTGGATACATACATATTTAAAAATTATCAAATTGTACACCTGAAATACGTGAAGTTTATTTTGTCAATTGTATCTCAAAGATCACTTAGAAAAATATATCAGATCAATCTTTCAGTTTGAGCGTAGCCTCCAACAGTTTGCTGGATGGTGACTGTCCTGTTTCCTAGATCTTGCCTCTGTGCAATCATGGTAATAATAATAATAAAAAAAAATTGACATTTCTCAACTATTTCTTAAGAGCCCAGAAGAGAAGGGTCATGACTTAGGATGGAAAGCATCTCTTGAATCCTGGGAATGAGGACTTTGATAGGAGACACAGCTAATCAAAAGGAGGAGAGCATCCAAATAGCTCTGGGAAATCTATTACTATAAATGGTGTAGTAACTCTATGGCTACTTCAATTATTTATCATACTTTTTTCTAAATGTTCATTTTAATTATCTGCTTCCCTACTTAAGCTTGAAACTCTTTTGAGAAAATAACTTCTATCTTTTTTTTTTTTTAATCTATTGCCTGGCATAGTTCCTGGCACACACTTGTGCCCAGTAAATTTTGGTTGAATAAATAATTGAATAAAAAATGGATAATACCTTATATGCCATAGGATGAAAACTCATAATGGGAGGAGCACTAAGAATTATTTATTAAAAATAAATTGGGAAAATGGTTGGAAATAATACCAATGGCTTCAGAAAATCATAGCTACTCTTCTTTGAATATCTTTTTCATTCAGGCTACTTTACACAAAGTTCTTCTAACCTTTAAAATGAACATATAAGTAGGCATTATTATCCTCTTCAAAAATAAAGAAACCTTATATTAACAGGGTTAAATGACTTGTCTGAGATGATTCTGCAAGTAGGTGGTAGACCTCGGATTTCATGTGGAGTTAGGATTTAAAGCCAGATCTGTTGAGTATAACCACTGTGGTTTTTTTTTACTATATCTTGCTGGTGCCTAGCATGTATAAACAAGGTCACAGATAATTAATTATTATAATTATAATTTGAAATCACAATAAAATATGGTGAATAATCCTTTCTATCCTCAATCTTAAAAGGATGGAACTGAAATATGTCTGTAGAAGAATATTCTCCACTTAGGGTGCTTGGGTTGCTCGTTGTTAAACATCTGCCGTAGGCTCAGGTCATGATCCTGGAGTCACAGGATCGAGTCCAGCATCAGGCTCCCTGCTCAGCAGGGAATCTGCTTCTCCGTCTTCTGCTCCTCCTGCTTGTGCTCCCCCCTCCCTCCCTCTCTCTCTCTCCCTCTCTCTCTCTCACACACTCTCAAATAAATAAATAAAAATCTTAAAAAAAGAATATTGTCTACTTAAAACTCTAGTTCCATGAGAAAATGTTAGGTGTATTTCTCCCTAAATGAAAAACAAACCCATGGAATAGTACACTCCAGTTCTGAGACATTATATGGGAGTGATGGGGAACTTTAATTCTTCAGAAGAATGCTTATCAGAAGTTTTAATCAGCTAAAAACGTTATCTGATCAGTTCTTGATTTTTTTACTGTGCACATGTCATCTTCTAGATATAAAAAGTGATGATCGAAACCGTAAGTGACATGTGGGTTCAGATAAAAGGAGAAGGGAGTAGAAGTGATGTCATTGGGGAAGAGTATTACCAACCTCTTGGTCAAATGAAGACAATGGCTATGTTCCTGACACAGATCAATATCTAAGTTGGACATCTTTGAAAACTTTCATTGTTTATTGCACGGCAGATTGATTACATTGGGCTGACTCCAGGACACCTCTCTCTCATTATCACCATCTTGATCCGCAGCACACCTCATTATTATTATCAATAGTAATTAGGAAATAAAAAAGGGAGTAAAGAGTGGTAGATACAATATTGACTTTGATTGTTGACATTTGAAATTGAGATGGTTAGGCTTATAATAAGAAATGTCTGCTGGGTAAATATAGCTATGTGTCTGGAGTACTGAAGAAAGTTGATGTTGATGAAACTTTCAGAGCCGTATGTATAGAAGTGAGAGCAAAGCTTTGTAAGTAGGAGGTCTCTAAGGAAAGGAATATAAATGGAGGAAAGAACAGCAGGCCAGTGATTAAAGCTACTACCCAAGGAGCAGAGGGAAATATAAACATGTTTAAGAGAAATCAAGGTGTTGCTGAAAGGGGAGTTATCAGGTTTGTATCAGTTACTGCCCATTTTTTAGGTTAAGAATTAAAGTGTTCTGTAAGGCAGTAGCTTACTTTGCAATGAAATCTCTTCTGGTATTATTTTAAATTTTAAGAAATGTACTTGAAAGCACAGAAACATTACAATAGACAAGAATGCTAAAAAGCAAATGCACATATATCCAATTGAAAACATGCTTCTGTGGCCACTGATACCATCTTGGTCGAATATCTTATATTTGCTACTCAAAGGAGCTTCGTTGTCCTTTAGAGAAACTCATTTTCTGGCAGAAGTTTGAAAGCATTTCTGGTATTAAAAAAAAAATCAATGAGGAAAAAAGCCAGAAGGATGAGTGGTAAACTCTCATTTAGAAACCGGTACACTCAACAGAATGCCTCTTTGCAACCTTTCAATGAGACAGGACTTCTTTAATTTGAACTGGAACAGCCTGTGTTCTATATTCCTTGGCTTGGCTGACATAGAGGTCAGAGGTTTACTGTGGGACGAGTTAGAATTGCTTACATATTATCCTAAATTTAGATGTGGCCTAGATTTTTTTTTCTGAAATGATGACAGACGTGACAATAAAACGAAACTGCTGCCTTTATCATTTTCTACTTGCACAGTTAAAAAAAAAATCATAAAATAAGTTGTGCTTAAGGAAACCCCTGAACTCATCAAGTTCTACCTCTTTAAAATGATTAAATCACATATCCCCCAACCAGCCCTGAATTGCTTTCTCAGTGACCTTGTGGCATTTCCTCGATAGCCTTTCCTAGCAGGCACATACCAATGTATACAAATAGGAGAATACAATTATGTGAACTGTACTAGTGTTCAGTTTGAATCTTTGACGTCTTTTTTAGATGCTACCCTCAACTCCCCTCCCAAGTGAGCATCCTAATCAGTATTGTCGCAGAAGAATATTGAATCAATTTAGTGTGTATTTATTGGTCACTCTAAGGTGAAATGTACTCTGTTGCTGGAGGTGTGCCTACTTGCAAGAAAATTATAGTTGAAGAGGCAAGCTATAATTCCATAGAAACTTTAGTAGCAAATATTGAAACAACTCAACCAACAATAGACTGTCGAGAAGAGGAAGAGATCACCCTGAGCTGGAATGACTGATTGATTAAGAAATTATGTAACAGTGCAGATTGGTCCATCGAAACCAATCAAGGCTAACGTTTTGATTCCTCCCAGTAGGACTGTCCTAGTAACTCTTGCCTCTGTTCCTGTTTCAGGCCCTCATTTGCTTCTGTCCCTCTACCAGGTGCTCACTATCCACAGATAGGCATCTCCACAATTGCTTCGTGACAGATCTCAGTGAACATCCCATAGTCGACTCCAACTACCCTTCCCAACCCTACATCTTGCATCACACAGAAAAATCCAGGGTCCAATGTACCACTAGATTCAAGTGTGAACATGTAGGTGCACCAAGGGTGACTAGAAAAGTCACCAGGCAGTGAGTGTACCTGTGTCTGTCAGGATTAAGCCCTGACGGGGCATCGGGTGCATAGACCGTTCAGCATCAATACGGTGAGTGACTAGTGAGCATTAGGACTAAGAGAAGTATGTTGGCCAGAAGCCACAAAAAAACACAGGGATGTAGGCCAGAGCTACTATTGGTCTCCCTGATTTGTCGTCAACAGTTAAAGCTCATATGTGGGCAAGCATCTGACATAAAAAGTTCCAGGCTTGGTTTTGGCGTCCAAGGAGAGAGCTGATTAAGGAAGGGAGAAAAACAGGGCTTAGGTGTACATGGAAGATACAGGAAGAGTGTCAGCTGGAGCCCAGGGTACCCTAGGAATTACTATTAGAAAAAGGTCTAGTGCTGGCTAAAAAATGATATGTGGGAGGTGGCAATGTTAGCAAAGAAGGTGGTATTTTAGCAAAGAATTGAAGAAGTAGAGACTTTTTCCTTCCTTTCCTCCTCCAGAGTTCTGGTGAGGAGGAAGGAACTCACTGTATGATAGTTAACATCATACTTGTATTACTTCTCCCAATCTACTCTGTTCTTGAATTCAGGATTTGATTTTGTACTGAAAGCCTTCAGAAGGCCACATAGAGTCTGTTGTCTTCGTGGAAGAAAGAAATGTTCGCTACCAAACAGGATCAAGGACATAATCATAAAGGAGATAAAAGATTATTAATAAACACTGCTGATTTAGAATAAGAGGGAAATGCCTTCATTTATTCATTCATTTACATATTTATCACCTCATCACATTCTAGGCATTGACAGATTCTGGTGGCAGGAGAAATATAGCCCTATCTTCAAATGGTTTTTCAGTCCATAAAGGCCAGTCTACACACTATGATGGAAACGAACAGATGTAATCCAGGTCCACATAAGAAGTCTATGGAGTCTTGGGCCACTAGGTGGCTCAGTTGGTTGAGCACCCGACTCGGTTTTAGCTCAGCTCGTGATCTCAGGGTTGTGAGATAGAGCCCTACAGTGTGGAGTCTGCTTGAGATTCTCTCCCTCCCTCTCCCTCTCCCTCTGCCTCTCCCCCCTACTTGCACACCTCTGTGAGTGCTCTCTTTCTGTAAAATAAATCTGTCTTAGAAAAAAAAAAAGGTTTGTGGAGTCTTGTCATAACAAAACTGAGATTAAGAAACTAAGTAAGAGGGGCTTAGTTGGTGGCCAAGTTGGTTAAGCAACCAACTCTTGATTTTGGCTCAGGTCATGATCTCAGGGTTGTGAGATCAAGCCCTGCGTCCGGCACCACACTAGGCATGGAGCCTGCTTAAGACTCTCCCTCTCTCTCTCCCTCTGCCCTTCCATACCTCACCTCATGCTCTCTCTCTCTCTAAAAAAAAAAAAAAGGAAAGGAAAGGAAAGGAAAGGAAAGGAAAAAAGGGAGGGAGGGAAAGAAAAAAAGAAAGAAAAAGAAAGAAAGATAGAAAGAAAGAAACTAAGACTTAAAAAGAGGGGATCCTAGGGGCGCCTGGGTAGCGCAGTCGTTAAGTGTCTGCCTTCGGCTCAGGGCGTGATCCCGGCGTTATGGGATCGAGCCCCACATCAGGCTCCTCCGCTATGAGCCTGCTTCTTCCTCTCCCACTCCCCCTGCTTGTGTTCCCTCTCTCGCTGGCTGTCTCTCTCTCTGTCACATAAATAAATAAAATCTTAAAAAAAAAAAAAAAGAGGGGATCCTAGGGAAAGTGGATGATTTTGTGCTAAAGCAGAATGGTCTGACTCAGAAAGATCTCAGAATGTTAACAAAAGAAGAGCAAATAGTAGCTATATACTGAAGAAGAAGAGAAGGGTGATCTGCTGTGGGTATTCAGAGGAGGTGAGCAGTGAGGAGAAAGATCACGAAGGGCCCTGCAACTTAAAATTTTTGGTCTTTATATTTCAAGAAATGGGAAGCCGGAGGAAGGTTTTTTTAAACAGGAGAATGAAATGTACTTCAGAATGCAGTTTAGAAATTTCTAAAATGCATTTCATTTACACTCTCTGATTTACACTTTCGAAGTTTCACTTTGGCAGCTGAACTGAAAATTTTCTAGAGTGAGGCAAGAGTGAATGTTAGGACATGGGTTAGAAGCCTGAGATGTGTGATTTAGTTTGGACCAGTTCATAACCATGGAAATGGACAGGAAAGAACAGGACCTGGTGTTTGATTGGATGTAGGCAGTAAGAGATAGGGATACGCCAGCAATGAATTTTCAGTTAACGTTATCAACAATTGAGGTGATTGAGAAGGCCATGGTGACATAGGATTCACCAGGATTAGAGCAAGTTTGGAAGATTCTAGGGGATAGGCAAAGAAGCTAAAGATGCCTTTGAGCTGAATGGGGATCAAACTGGCATGAGCTGGGCCTAACAAAATCTAGTTTATGAATGCAAATTCGACCATTGCTAGCCTTCATCTTCCGTTTATTCTACACAGCACCAGAATGATCCTTCTGAAATACAAGTGGAACATTTTCCTGGCTGCTAAAATCCCTCCGGTGGATTCGCATCTTCCTACAAGTGCTCTCTCGTGACCCGTATCCTCCATCCTCATTTCTAGCCTCTGCAATCTCTGCTCCAATTTCTTCTCACTCCCCACTCTGCCCACTTTCCTCTGTCCCAGTAGTCTCCTGATTTGTCTGTGATTAATGCCAAGTAATTCCTGTCTCTGCTTGGGGAGACGATCCTCCCGATAACCTCATGAATTACTCCATGACTTTATATTAATGTCTCTGCCTTTATCTTTTTTTATCAGGCCCTCATTAACAAACTTATCTAAAAAACACTCATTTTCTCTATCTCTACTCTGGTTTATTTTCCTTCTCAGCCATCATCACCACTTGATTAATTATATAGTTATAGGTTTATTAGGAATATAAGTTCCTGGGGAATAGGGACTTCATTTCCTTCCCTCATGTAACTCCACTGCATAGAATATAGTACAGTATGCCTTTAATTCGTAGTGGTCAATGGACTGTAGATTTTGCTCAGCACTTGTGCTAACCAATTTCCTCTTCCCTTATACCTCTGCCCTTTTAAAATACTGTGGAAACTCTTTTAAGAAATCTCTCCTAATTCAACTTTCTAGATTAACCAGTGCCATTTGTTCTCTCTCTATAGTCTGATGTTCAGAGAATATCAAAAACTCACAGCTGTTAAACTACTTGCTGGCATTCTTATTTACTTCTACCAGTAAATCAATGGCATGGGTTCCCAGTCTGCTCTGCCAGTTGGACTTGTCAGTGTCATTACATAAAGTAATTTATTTTTATGTAAATCAATATATGAGGGTAAAAGGGAAAAAAATGTTGTTTCTGAGAAACTAATTTGAATAATATGGAAAGACTTGATAAATGGGATTTATGTTTAAAAACATTGCTATTGGCTGTCAACTTAAAAAGACTCAGGGAAAAAATGTCATAAATATACAGATTTATTCACTTAGTATGTGTAGTTGTATTTTAAATATGTTCAAACTGAAAAGCTTAGATGCTGTATGGGTGTGGTTTACACCAAAAGAACGATGTAGAATTTCAGTTAGTGAAAAAGAAAAGTCTTGGATAGGCATCAAAAAATTGGTAAATGTACATTTATGTGTTTCAGATTAAAATAAAGTGGTCGGGGAATTTATGCATGTTTTTAATTTTCCAATGTAAGTATTTTTTCCATTAATTAACTCTGGTAAATTTATTAAGTAAATTGGTTTCTCCTTAACCTAACCCCTTAGAATTTTCATTTTCTTTCCTTCCCTCTTTCATCTCAGCACAGATGAAAATAACATTTCATTTTGTGTATAAACTGGTTCATCTTACTTCTGTGTCAACAAGAAGTATAAAGCTACCAGTGCACTCAGAAGGAAAAGTGTGATTAGTTACCAGCTATGGACATGGAAAAGAGAATTGTAATCCCAATGTTATACTTTTGCTGTTCTTGACCTAAACACTTCCTACTTCCCCTGGAAGCCTAGTGCCATGCCCCCGTTACAGCAGCACACAGGGCGTCCCCACCCTGTTCTGCAATGTCTTGTATCTATCGTTATTCTGCCCCTGTTTCCTATCATTCCTACCTTTCATTTGTGTTTCCAAATCTTACCTCCTATGTGGGGGTGGACTTAAGAGTGGCTGTTAAGGGCACATAGAAATCATCAAGGTCAAACGAACATGAGGCTGAAGAAAAATAAGGAAAAATAAAAAGGGCAAAGATATTAAAAGAATTGGGAAATACAAAAATGTGTGCTGTAAAACAGGCCAATAAACATGCTACATGTAGACTACATATTTGGCTCTAATAGAGTAAAAATGAAGAAAATCCAGAAAATAAAAGCAAGTTAATTTCTCATAAAAGCAAAATTATTCCGAAGCATCAGACATCCATTGTCAGTATCATCCCATCTACCTAGCTTGGGTTCTCTGGAAGTGAAATAATTCCCATGTTTCCTCTGAAATCCTGTAGTATTTCCTCTGTATCACTGAATTGAGCAATTTACTGGGTTTTATATTCTTCAATTAATTATATATTTTTTTATCTCCTTAAAAGAGATGAATACAGTTGACCCTTGAACAACATGGGGGTTAGGGGTGCTTACTCCCCCATGCAGTCGAAAATCTACATATAATTTTTGCCTCCCCAAAACTTAACTACTAATAGCCTACTGTTGACCAGAAGCCTTACCAATAACATGAATAGATTAACACATTATTTTGTATGTTATATGTAATATATACTGTATTCTTACAACAAAGTAAAGAAAATGTTATTTAAAAAACCAGAAGGCAGAGAAAATGCATTTATAGTACTATGTTTATTGAAAAAAATCCACAGATAAGTGGACATGTGCAGTTCAAGGGTTAGCCATAATTCTTTATAATGCAGTCTCCACCTGTATTAGTTTCCAAGGGCTTCCATAGCACAGTACAACAAACTGGGTGGCTTAGAACAACAGAAACAATGTTTCATAGTTCTGGAGGCTGGAAGTCTGAAACCAAAGGGTCAGCAGAGTCATGCTTCCTCTGAAAATGCTAGGAATGGATCTATTTCAGGTCTCTGTTCTAGCTTCAGGTAGTTTCTTGGCTGTGGCTGCATAACTCCAATCTTTACAGGGCATTTTTCCTGTGTACATACATGTCTGTGTCCAAATTTCCCCCGTTTTATAAAGACACCAGTCATATTGGATTAGAGGTCCTCTCCAGCATGACCTCATCTTCATTTAATTAATTACATTTGCAGTGACTTATTTTCAAATAAGGTTAATTGTGAGTTACCGAGGGTTAGTACTTAACATGAATTTTGGGTGGACATAATTCAATCCATAATGCTGCCTAACACAGAACTGTGAATACAATAGAAACTTCATATATTCATAAGAGAAATATTAAGAAGGGGAATAAGAAAATATCTGAATAAGTGAAAGTATGAATGCTACTACTTCCTTTTCCATTTCTTTGCTGGTCCTATGGCTTTTCCTCTGAAAGTCAGATTCACTTTGCCAACAGTAATGACTTTAATAAGCCAGTGCTGCAAATACACAAATGGACAGACATAAGTATTTAAGCGCCTTGCAAAGTTGGTTTTCTATTTCTCAAATTTAACTGTATCTTTCAGTGGAATAAATTCTCATCATTTTTTTTTTGTGCCAAGTACAAACTTTATACAGGACTGTAGTTCTTACCTAAATATTAAAAAGGATTACAATTTCGGTTCAAGATTATACAATAATAGACACAATACGTTTGAAGAATCCTTCTTCCCGACATTGAAAAATGCAGTATCAAATCACTGTTAAACCATTATTTCCATAATACGGAAACAGATATATCTGTGTGAAAATGACAATCTGAATGACATGCCGAAATGCTTAAGTGCTCAGGCAGGCAGAACCAAATTGAAGTGAAAGTCTGCGCAATTATTCATCGAACATAGAGCTTATCATATAGCCAGTTTAAATATATTAAGTGAATTAAAACATCCAGTTACACAGGCAGTTATTAATCCACTGGTAGTCATAAAACTCTGCTTTGCTTTAAAAGCCATAATGAGTGGTCAGCTTGTTATGGCTTCCAGTTTTTTATTTTTACTTTTTCTATTTCTAAGGGCACTTTCTTTTTTAATAGTGAAACAGTTCTTACACTGAGGTATGCATTAGCGATGCTTACGTCTTCTCTTTGAAATAATGGGTGATTCATCATCAGGACAGGTGTGGGGTTTTTTTTTCTTCTTCTTTTTTTACAAATGACTCATTTATCTCAGCATGGAGTCTAATCATAAAAAAATTCAATGACTTAATTTCAGTGATGGCTAAAAAGATACACGTGGACACAACTTACATAGGCTTTCTTGCCAAATTTTAAAATAGTAAAGGAAGACAATGATTTTTTCATCTATTATGAAGAAAACAATTAATTTTAAGAAAATCAGTTGTAGCAAATAATTTTATCCTTACAGAACTGAGTTTGGAGAGCCAATAATACGAAGAAGAGACTGCCATATTTTATGGTATTTTTCAGTTGATGTGGCTACTGTGTCTCTCAGGTGACAATTAGTTTTCAGTTTATTTTGTTTTTTGAGTTCACCCTGATCTTCACAGCAGCGGCCTCATCATACTTCCCCCCCTTTCTCTTTATTTCTATGAACAGCATCACCGCTCCCTCAATTAACCAGTACCAATGATTGCAAACTGAATCTCGGTGGAGCCGCTCTAGCATCTGAGGATACGAAGGGAAGAAAAGACCACCTGAAAACAGAAAATAGGTCAGACACTACTTCATACTCACACAATGGAAAAAATTGAAAAAGTATAAAAATACTAAGTTTTGTGGAAGATGTGGTTCACCAGGAATTGTTACGTACCACTGGGGGAGTGTAACTTGATCTAATAACTTTGGACGGCATTTTGGCATCGTCTAGTAAAGCTGAAGTTGCACACGATACATGCTAAGCAATTCCGCTTCTAGGCATGTACTCTGAAGAACTCATGCATGTGCACATCAGGACATGATAAGCATGTATGTAGCCATAGTAGCAATAATCCATGTGCACCGTACCTCTCCTGGGCTCCGAAGTGAAGGATATCCAATGAAATGCTAGTGGGAGGTGAATATTTAGGTGTTGTCATTGTTGTTGTTCTTTCTTATGCACGTTATAATTATTCTTTTGTAGGAATTTAATTTTTAAAAGTAAAACAGATAGGGACGCCTGGGTGGCTCAGTCGGTTAAGTGTCTGCCTTCAGCTCAGTTCATGATCTCAGGGTCCTGGGATCAAGCCCACATCGGGGAGCCTGCTTCTCCCTTTCCGCCTCCCCCTGCTCATGCTTCCTCTCTCTCTGACAAATAAATAAATAAATAAAATCTTTAAAAACAATAATAAAAGGGATAAAGAAGCACTGATAGTCAAAAAAATAAGATACTTATAAAAATAAAATGAGAACAATATAAACTAATAGTAAATAGAAATGATAAAGAATCCATAAAAATCATAGAAATAAAAATAAAGCTATTGATGTACAAAGTAATTAGGAAAACTCTGTACTTGCACAGTCAGGAGAATTAGCGAATGGGAATATAGTACTGAATAAATCACCCAGAACACGTTGCAGAAAGCTTCTCTTGCTAAAACACACACCAAACCCATAATACCATTCTGCACTGAGTTTATATATTGCCTGGTAGCTTTGAAATTTAAATGAAGCTTCCAGAACTCCAATTTCTATTTTAAGACTAACTCTCCCTGACTGATTCTGCCTTCAGCAGAGTGTAAGGCTACAGACCTCTGCCATCAAGTGTGTGTTCTGACACTGACTTAGACGTTTAGTTTGCTATGTGAATTTGTATGATGACTTTGCTAATTTTTTTCCATAGTGTGTTCTTGTGTAAAAGGAGGAAAATAATAGTGCCTTCCTAGTATTTTGTTAAGATTAAATGAGGCAATACATGTAAAATGCTTAATGTCTGAGGCATTGAATTTTTCCTCTTTCTTTTTTTCAATTTCTGTTTCATTTTGGAGAGTTTCCTTTGCTAATGACTCAGATGTGACGATCTTTTCTTCTGCAGTGTGTAATCTGCTAATAATCTCGTCCAGTGAAATTTTCATTTCAGATATTATAGTTTTCATCTCTGGAAGTTTACTATCGGTCTTCTTTTTATATCTTCCATGTTTCTACTTAATATAAGTCATCTTTCCTCTCCCTTTTTGAACATATGGAACATAGCATAAAACCGTGTTAGCGCCCGTGTGTACTCATGCTGTCTCTGTGTCATTTCTGGGTGTGTTTCCAGTAATTGGTTTTTCTCTTTATTTTGAATTGTATTTTTCTGCTTTTTTTCATGCCTAGTAATATTTGTTTAAATTCTAATTATTGGGTCTAGAAATTTTGTATTTCTATAAATATTCTTAAGCTGGCTTCGGGGATATAGTTGTGCTACCTAGGAAAGAGTTTTGTCCTTTCTAGGCTTGTTTTTAAGTTTTGTTAGGTAGAACCAGAGCAGTCTTTGGTCTAGGGCTAATTTTATTTTGTTAGTGAGGTGACATCATTCTGAGTACTCTATATAAGGCACCTTGCATTTCAAAATTTTACACTCTGGCAAGTGGAGACACAAACTGTTCCTGGCCCTGTGAGAGTTTATAGGGATTGTTCCCTCTGCTCCTGTTGGGTGGTTCTTTCCCTGGCCTTGGGTAGTTTCCTCACATGCAAATACTCATCAGTGCTCAGCTGAAAACTCCAGGGAGACTTTCTGAAAACTCTTTGAAACTCACTCTCTGTCTTTTCATGAAACACTCTAGTCTGCTATGGGAATTCTAACTACCCTGCCTTGCCTGGACCCTCAACTCAATCTCCTCAGTCCAGGAAGACTGCCAGTACCTAAAAAGAGATGTTTCATGTATTGTTTTCCAGTTTTTTAGCTGTTGCATGTGGAATGGTAAATCTGGTCACTGCTCACCCTCTTGGATAGTAGCAAAAGTCATGTAAGCCATTATTAATAATGACACTTTGCTCTGAATCTTAGCTAGCCCTTAGCATTATACACTGCACAAAGCGAGCATATATATATGTGTAGACATTTATTAGCAATGCAGTTTACTTCAGATGAGAAAATAGGCGTCATTGCTTTCAACATGGTTTTCAACATCTAGCCAGTCGAGTTCATTTCCCATTCACCCACCAGAAAGGTTCTCATTTAATCCCTTCACACTTGCAGTCATCCCTCTTTCCTTCTTCTAACTCTTCACTGAGCCTTTACCTTGTGTAACAATAAAAACAACAACACTGCTCGTCTAAATTTTTTGTATGATGATTCTGACCTTTTCTTGCAGATTTTGTTTTGCAGCCTTCACTCAGGCTCTCTGGACTTTTTCTAAACAAAAGCAGTTTCCCCCCTAAGTAAAATGATTGTGTCAGATGTTGAGATAGTAAATACAGTGGTTAAGTAGCCAAGTTAGGAAATTAGACTGTTTGGTTTCAGCTCTGACCTACTCTACCACTTGACCCTAAATGACTTTAGTCAGGCCACCTTGGTGTCTCAGTTTACCCTCTGGAAATGATACACCATATCCAAAGAGTTGTGTTGAGAATGGCACAAGCTAATGTATTTTAAATGCTTTGTATAATGCTCGGTACATAGAAACCATACAATACATGTAAGTCATGTATATTATGAGTAATATGGAAGAAAACATCCTTAAGTTGCTATTTATTAAATCAATTTCACAGGTTAGGAAAATAAAGTTCACAAATGTTGAGTGACTTGCCTGAGATTTAACGACCAGTAGGTAACGGAGCATGAATGTGACTTTATCTCTTCTTGAACTCTCAGAAAGGCTGTGACTATTACTAACCCTCATTCTGACTATAATCTACCCTTGTGACAATTGCATTCAGAAATAATATCATTCTTAAAACAGTCATTACAAATGAAACCATCATAGTACTATGGTATTGGTGGGAGACCTATTTCTCCTGCCAACATAGGCTGGAGGCCCACTAAAGTTTCTACAGGTCTAGAAGACTTGACAATGATATACAAATTTCTATCCCTTACCATGGTTAAAATTAAAAACACTAGCAATACCAATTCTTGACCAAGATGAGGAACAACTAGAATACTTTTACATTGCTCGTGGAAATACGATTCGATACAACCATTCTGAACAGAAGTTTAATATTGATTTATCAAATTACATATACATTTATCATGTGACACAGTAATTTCTCTCCTACATATTTACCCAAAATAAATGAAAACTATGTACACAAAACAACTTATATGCAAATGTCCGGAGCAGCCTTATTTGCAATAGCCAGAAACCAAAAGAGCTCCCATGTCCACCAACAAGTGAATGGATAAACAGATCGTGAAACACTTACGCAGTGGGAACCTCAGCAGTAAAAAGTAACGGCTATTTATACATGCATTAGTATGGATGAATTTCAAAGTAAATATGCTTACTGGAAGAAACCAGAAACACAAAAGTATACATGTGGTATGATTCCATTTGAATGAAATTTTAAGAGAGACAAAGTGAATCTGTTGTGATAGAACTAAGATCAGTGGTGGCCTAGGGTACGGATGGGAATTTGAGTGAAAAGGAACATGGGAGAACTTTCTATATCTTTATTTTGGTAATGATTACATGGGTATATACACTTGTGAAAATTTATCAAAATATGCACTTAATATGGGCTCATTTTATTGATGTAAATTAGACCTCGATAAAGCTCATAGAAAAATGCAGTTGGCAACACGTTCCACAAAGATGAACTACATTCTTAGTGAACATACCATTTAAACATTTTTCATTAAACACCTCTTAAAAATACTACGTTCCCTCTGGTACTTTTAATTTTCTGTGTCTCTTTGCCTACAATGCTCTTTCCCAAAATATCAACAAGATTCACTCAGCCATTCTTGGCGATCTCTGTTGAATTGGTTTCAATTTATGAAAAGTACCGCCCGTGACACTCTATGTAAATTGTCCACCTACTCCCTGTTCCCATCACTCCGTCTCCTGATCTTGCTTGAGTTTTCTTCCTAGCACCTGCACACTATCTGTGTATTTATTTATTTAGTGTCTGCCTTCTCCCACTGCTCAACTAGGCAGGGTCTTTGTTTCGTTCTCTTCTGTATCCTCAGAGCCTAAAGCGTGCAGGGGCTCACGTGTACGTGCTCAGTAATATCTGCTGACCAATTGCAAAGAATGCCAAGGCAAAATGAGTGCCCAGTGGTCAGCAGAGAAAGCAGTTGCTGCTACTGCAGGCCTGGCGATGGAACTGGAGGCAGTGCAATGCAAGTTACAGGAGAGGAGAGCAGTGGTCTTGAACCTGGGCTGCAAATTAATGGTACCTGGAGAGCTCTTAAGTAAAACACTATTCATATCCAGTGCCCGTCACCAGAGGATCTAATTTAATTGGTCTAGAGTTGGGGCCAGACATTAATTTTTAAAAGCTCCCCCGGTGGTGTTAGTGTGCAGACAGGGAGGTGAACCACTGATATGGAAGAACAGCCTACCCTGTTCTTTGACTTCTGCTGAGGCATCTCTTCAGTATCTTCACAGGCTAAAAACTATGGCCACATTCCTGGCCTTAAAAAGCAAAGAGCAGGGAAGACTTACGAGGCATTTATATGAGTATCAAATGTCTGTGAGTTGGTGTCAGTGTGTGCATCTGCAAGTGTGTAAGTGTGTGTCTGTGAGCGTGTGTCTCTGAGAGAGTGAGTGTGTGTGCGTGTGTGTGTGTGTGTTTACCACCCTAAGTATTTGAAACATGATTTTGGGTTTATTCAGAGAGACCCACAATGCAGGTGGATCGTTTAATAATTTATCCAAGTGC
This sequence comes from Ursus arctos, assembly GCF_023065955.2. Lineage (NCBI taxonomy): Eukaryota > Metazoa > Chordata > Mammalia > Carnivora > Ursidae > Ursus > Ursus arctos. The sequence goes on along the minus strand of NW_026622886.1, from coordinate 45,914,829 downwards.
CATGATGTTGGTTTGGTTGGCATGGTCGCATGGTTTTTTAAGTCTTGTTTGGAAATACCCTCCACAGCAACAACCCTTTCTCTCCCAGCTGGTGCACAGCTTCGGGGGTGGGGGACCACAGGTTGCAGACAGTGTGCAAGGGTGTCTCTGAGACAAACTCCTGGTCCAGAAGTAAATGGTTGAAAACAAATTTCAGCCTGAGGCTAGAGTGAGAAACCAGGCGCTCAGTGGTGGGATAAGGTAGCAAGGGAACAGTCAAGAAGATCGAGCACATGGATTTGAGAAGGAAGATGAGAAACTGAAGCTGGAGATACCGTACGTTCTATGATGCAGGCAGTATCTTATTGACAGCTTTTGGGGGGTGTGGGCATGACCTCCTGTTGTTACCGCCGTATTCTACCCATCCCATTAAGACAGCATTAAAAATAAAATAGAGCAGTGAAAGGAGCAAAGCTAAACAAAACAAAACAAAAATCATTTAACTACTTTGTCTACATAGTGCACATATGTTGGGAATTAATTTTTTACTAAACAGACTGTTTAGCCTGACTTTACTCTTTGGTTGAACCAGTCTAGATCATTAGACGTTGTTTAAAAAAAAAAAAAAAAAGTCTTACTAAAATGAACTAAAAAAAGCTATTCACATTTTTAAAATGCTAAAAGAATTTTAATATTAAGTAGGAGATTTACTGCAAGTTAGGAATAACTTTTTAATACAATTGCATAGAAAAAAGACTTGAATTTTCAAAGCGTATATATTAGGGGATAGTCTCTCACAGTGCCAAGAATATACTTTGGAAATGGAATATGTTTTCCTAGCAGGGAAAAATTTGCATTTATTGGAGAGTATTTCTTACATCGAAAGGCAAGTGATATCTAAATATGCAAAGTATTCATAAAATATAAACAAGATTTACATCAAATATTAGATGAGAAAAAACAGGAAGATGTGGTAATAGACATTATGAAAATAAAAAAAATAAGATTTTAGTCATAGCAAAAGAACCAACTATACTAGTTTAAATACATCTAGCTCCCACTAGTTTTTGAAAGCATTTTAAAATGTAGTCATGGGGCACCTGGATGGCTCAATCGATTAAGCATCTGACTTTTGGTTTTGGCTCAAGTCATGATGTCAGGGTGCTGGGATCGAGCCTCAGGTCCAGCCTTTCGCTCAGTGGGGAGTCAGCTTAAGGATTTTATTCTCCCTCTCCCTCTGCTCCTCCCCCCTCTCAAGCACACACACACTCTCTCTCTCTCTCAAATAAATAAATAAGATCTTTAAAAAAAAGTACTCATATTTCCAAATACACCAAGAAATGGAAGAATTCTTCAAACAAAATGATTGAATCCCATTCTTAGTGAAGCTTTCTGTGAACTACTATAATTACCACTAAATTCTCTTCAACCTCTGTATCAGTCAGGGTCTAATCAGGAGCCAGAAATCACACAGTAATTTCAACAGGGAAAGTTTAATATATGAAGAAATATGAACTACTTGTAGGGAATTAGCTCCTCCAGCGGATAAAAGGAAAACTCTGAAGAATACACTAGAACTAAAAAAGAATACCAAGCATGAAACAAACTTGGAAAGGGGCCTCTTCCCAAGGCTGGAGTTTAGTTGTTGTTCCAGAGAGGATTGTTGATGTATAATGGAGGCTGGAGAAAGTCACTGCATTCCCCAGAGCCAGAGCTAGCCCCCAGTCAGTGATCTGAGGCTGGTGGGTGAAGAGCTTCCCGATGACGTCAGTGGAATTCACTGGGAAGCTGGTTGGACTCCCACAGAACTCACTAGAAGCTTCCGTGGGGGTGGGAGGGAGAGAGAGAATGCTGCTGAAACCCTCAGAAAGCCTGGTGGGCATCCAGAGAACTCCGGGAAGTCACTTGGGGGGTAGGAGGTGACAGAGGGGTCCCTGAGAATCTCAGGAAAGAGGGGGTACTAGCCAGGAAACCAGATGCAGTCCTGAGGAACTGCAGGAAGGCTTCCCCAGAGACACTGCTTCTGGGTGCTTTGCATGCCAGTCTCCCACCACAGGAGCCACAAGAAAGAGCACAGCAGAGGAAGAGAATTCCCTTCCTCCTGCAGTATCCCACACCCTCTACTGGCAAAGCTTAGTATTGGGCCAACTTGCCAGGGAGGAACCTCAGTATGGCAGGCATGGTAACGAAGGGTGTATTTAGAGGTGAGAGGCAATACATTGATAACTGGCACACTCCCCCAATTTCTAATAATGTGTACCTCAAGCTACCAATAATTCAGAGTTCTAGTTTTGAATATCTGATTATTGTGTTATAAGATCTTTTGTGACTAGTTTTGGGATGTTTGTTACCAAATGATCTGCCTCTAGCAACTTTTCTTTCAAGATCGGTTTCTTTTCTTTTTTTTTTTTTTTAAAGATCTTATTTATTTATTCGACAGAGACAGAGACAGCCAGCGAGAGAGGGAACACAAGCAGGGGGAGTGGGAGAGGAAGAAGCAGGCTCATAGCGGAGGAGCCCGATGTGGGGCTCGATCCCACAACGCTGGGATCACGCCCTGAGCTGAAGGCAGACGCTCAACCGCTGTGCCACCCAGGGGCCCCTCAAGATCGGTTTCTAATAAATTAAAAAACCCAGAATATCAGTAGCCTCCTGAAAACATCAGTGGCAATGACCTATTCATGGTTAATATTTCTTACATACTTTGAAGATAAAACTTAATTGGGACACCTGGGTGGCTCAGTTGGTTAAGCGTCTGCCTTCGACTCAGGTCATGATCTCGGGGTCCTGGGATCAAGCCTGCATCGGACTCCCCGCTCAGTGGGGAGTCTTCTTTTCCCTCTGTGTCTCCCCTCTGCTCATGCTCTCTCTTTCGCTGTCTCTCTCTCTGTCAAATAAATAAGTAAAATCTTAAAAAATATTATGAAGATAAAACTTAGGAGATACTTAGTACTTCCATTGTTACATGAGGATCGATGCATTATTTAAAGAGAAAAATCAGCCACTTTTCTAAATGTTTTTCTTCTTACAAAGTTTTAGTTGCAAAAGCTGTTTATTTGGAGTATTGAATGACTGAGGAGAGACATGCTTTCTAGAAGTCTGTGGCAGTACTTAAGTATGAATAGCTGGGTATACAGAAAGAGAGACCTTTCTTGCAATGCTGCCAAAACAAGATGACTGAAAGTAAACAGTCTCAAGGTCACAATAAAGAGCCAACCTTCCTAGTAATCTTTCCATTGAACCCAGTTTAACACCTTCTTAGGGCTCATCAAACGCATCTAAACAAATGAGCCAACTGACACCATTTGTTTCACAATTGACCCGCTTAATAAAAGGGAATTATCTCCTTGCTCAGGATTTGAGAGGATAATGGAATCTGTAATGGCCCAAAGTACTGTACTCTATCTTATTTATAGAGAAATTCCAACATGCACATGTATATAAATGTACTGTAAAACATACAGATTATTTGTACGTAACATAACTCCTTGATGTACTCTCACGTTGTCTGGCTCTAAATGGTACAAAAAGTGGGAAAGAAAACAGTCAGCACTTGAATCTACAGCAAAAAACATTTGGCTATTTATGGAGTGTTCCCTCACAAAATGCAAGGTGCGTTCAAATAGACTATCTCATCCATACTATAAACTGAGTCACCACAGGATCCAGGTTCCCACTCATGGTACAAAATCTCTGAGACCAAACAAGCAGGAGAAAGGACAGCTCCCCACTGCTTGGTACCCCACAAAGCAACATCAGCCTTCAGAAGAACACAGCCCCAGGGTGGGGGAATGGGGTAACCGGAGGATGGGTGTTCAGGAGGGAACGTGTGGTGATGAGCACTGGGTGAATCGTTGAACACTACACCAAATATTAACGATGTACTATATGTTGGCTAATTAAACATAATAAAAAAAAGTGAGACACAAAAGGGCAAATATTGTATGACTCTACTTATATAAAGTACCTTCAGAGGTCAAATTTAGAGAGACAGAGTAAAATCATACTTGTCAGCCACTGGGGGAGAAGAAATGAGAAGTCACTGTTTAAGGGGTACAGAGTTTTAGGTTGAAATGATGAAAAAGTTCTAGAAATGGATGGTGATGATGGTTGCACAATAATGAGAATGTACTCAATGTCACTGAACTGTACACTTAAAATGGTAAAAATGGTAAATTGCATCGTATGTATATTTTGCCATGATACAAAAATGGCAGTAACAAACCACAATGAGTTACTGTGGTACACCCACTATCACTGGTATTATAACAAGAAGACACCTTAAAAAAAGAAGAAGAAGAAAACAGCCCCACTTGCCGTGAGCTGACTCAGGGCAGTGCTGATAATGTTTGCACAGTGTGAAGCTAGACCCACTAACGAAGGTCACGTCGTAGAGGTCAGGCCAGGATATTTTCTTTCAGTGGTCGTGCCAAACTTCTGTAAGCCATTTATACTGAGAGGAAGTGGCATCAAAACCCCTGAATCTGTCCAGGGACCACGGATGCATGTGTGCTTTTCTCAGAGAAACATTTGCTGTCATCTTCACGGAGAGCTATTGTCTTCCAAACACACCGTAAAAATCTCTGACAATACTTCTGCTGGGAAGTTCGCCTGAGAAAGGGACATAAATACAGGACCAGTATAGGTCAACATCATTTGGAATTTTGAGTCCCTCTGAGATATTTACAAAGCCCAGGATACCAGTTTACCATTCCGGGTAGCATCTTCTGAATGCCAAAAAATGCAAATCCCACTGAATACTTAAATCCCAACCAATCACAATTCATTAACTGAATTTCTGTGAAGCAGCATGACCTAAATGATATGGGAATTGTGACATCCCAGGGCAGAGTTAAATGATGGAAAGATTCGCTCCAAATCCAGTGAAAACTGTCATTTCACTTACAGGATCCCATTTACAATGTGGAAAGTCTGGAAGTCGTTGTCAAGACCAATCACCTCAAGCTTTCTGAAAACCCTGACATTCTCGCATTGATTATATGACCATCTGAATAAGTTGGAAATGCAAGCCACTCCTTGGCTGTTCAAGGGTTAGTTTACGAGCTAACTAGTCCTGCAGGCCTCACCCATTTTTTCCTTGTTTGTTACATTTTAAAAAACGCTCCTGAGATAAAAACTTTAATTGCAATTAGAATTCCTTTTATGTCTTTTATATCTATTTTATCATCAACTCCCCATGCCAACCACAGTCACACAAATAACGCATAAGGTGCAAAAAGGGGTGGCTACTGTGAATGACAGAGAAATCTGGCAAAATCATCCTAATATTGATGAAGGCCATTATTTGGTTTCTCCTCAGCATATGCCCTTTCCATCCATGCTACTGCTCTCCTTCCCTCTCTCAGTACCTTCCACAGATTTCATTAATAGAGTTTTTTTCTCAGCAAACTAAACTAGCATGGCAGTGGTTAGCTTTAAGTTCAGTTTAGCTAATAATGGCAAAAGTTACCATCTTTCAAAAGGGCATTTGCGTAACAGGACTTGAGCTCAGTTCTTGGTTTTGATTGTTCCATGAGTTATGTCAGGACACTTTTTGTGTATCACTTCACATCCTCTGAGCCCCATGTTTTATTCCAGCCACCACAACAGTTACTAGTTCTAAGAATTTTGGCAAACTCTGATCAGATGAAATCAAAACCTTGCGTTTCTCAGCTCTGTACCATGTGCTTTTCATTTTCTGTGCTGAGGCTCCGGAGTAGTTTATGTAGGACACCCACCCGAACCCTCTTGGCACGAGCTCTGTGAAAGGACATTTTGTGTGGAAGAAGAAGAAATCTGAAGTGAGAACATACGTCATGGGAAGTGACCTGTGGTCTAGTCATCTGTGCAGATACTTGACAGGAAAAAACTGGAAGATTAGTGGTAAGGAAGTCTTGGTGGAGAAATATGGATGGACAGATAGGATTTGGCAAGACAGGTGAAGATTTCTGTATAACCACCAAGTAGCCATCATGGAGGAGGCCCTAAACAACCAGACAGACAAATTGATCAGCCTGCTTTCATCATAAGCACCCCAGAGCTGACAAAGTGGGTACATGAAGGGGAGTGGCCTTGGTGGCAGATGCAGTGGCTCTCTATGGGCCCAACAGCAGGGACTCCAACATACTAAGTTCTATCTAACTAATGCCTCTGCCTCGAGTATCCAACCTGTAAAGAACAGAAACCATCACTGAGCCTTTGGTAAAGTGGAAGGTGGGTTAAATTGGTCCTCATCAGTTTGGAAGGGCCAAAAATTCGTCCAGAAGTTCATCCTTACAGAGATTAACTACCTGTTGTAGGTATGTGCTCACCTTTACTACTCTCAGAGTCTTAGCAAACACCACTGCCTGAGGACTTATGGAATGCCTGATCCACAAATATGTCATCCTATACAACACAGCACCTAAAACCAGGGGACGTACTTCACGGCAAAGCAAGTATGAGAATGAGCCCATTACCATGGGATCAAGTGATTGTATCACAGGCTGCACCATACAGAAGAAGCTAGCCTCAGAAAGCGCTGCAGTGCTCTTCTCATGCCACAGCCGAAGTGTCCGTTCAGAAGCACATTCTAAAAGGATGGTGTGCTGTCCTTCAGGATATGGGATATGCATTAAATCAGGAACTATTATATATGCTGTTTCCCCAATAGGAAGAAACTTTGAGTCCAGGAACAAAAGGATAGAAGCAGGAGAGCCATTATCCTCAATGACCCACTGAGAAACTTAATATTTACCATTCCCACAACTCTGGGTTCTGTAGGGTGAGAGACCCTGTTTTCCAAAGGAGATGCATTCTTGCCGAGGAACACAGTAAAGATCCCGTTGAACTATAAGCTGCGGTGGCCACCAGCATACTTTTTACTCCTGGTGTCTAGGAACCAACATGCAATAGGAATAATTTACCCTAATCAGGAGGGCACAGTACTGTTTGAACACTTGGGAGGCAAAGGGAATATGAGTTGAATGCAAGTGATCCGCCTAAGTGCCTTTTAATATTCTATTGCTTCGTTCTAACTATGAATGCAGCAACTCTGACCTGGAGAGTATGAAGCCCCTTGAATGATGTCCCGAAACTTCCCTCACCCATCAATATGGTAAATTAGAAGCAACAGTACATCTCATAAGAAAGTGTGAGGATTGATGCCACCACCAAGGGTTTAAAAGATGTTGGGGTGGCAATGTCCATTATGTCCTCAATCAATAGATTTGTTGGACGGTACGAAACAAAATGGATGATGGCAGGTGATGTTGAACTCCATAATTATACCAAATGTTGGCCCCCATCAGAACTGCCGTGCCAAATGAGGTATTTTAGTAGAAATGATAATGGATTAGTCAACATTTTTCCATGTGTCCTTCACTTTCCTATTCCCTAAACAGGTAAAGTGTGAGACAATTCCTTATATAAATACAGCACCAAATATGCAGACAAAACTGTTAGCAATATAACTCATGTAAGCCAACTGCTACTCACAGAAATTTCATGTTGTCAGTGTCTGAATAAAAGTCTTGATGCCGTCACTAGAAAAAAAAAAAAAATGATCATGGAGCACATGGTCCTAGGTGTGTAGCTATTGATCTGGTCAATGCACCCTTCTAAATCTTCCTCAGTAGGCAGAATCAAAAGCAGTTCTTTGTACAGACGTAGTAAAGAGAAGGGCCATATGCACCCCAATGTTCATAGCAGCAATGTCCACAATAGCCAAATCGTGGAAGGAGCCAAGATGCCCTTCAACAGATGACTGGATTAAGAAGTTGTGGTCCATATATACAATGGAATATTACTCAGCTATCAGAAAGAACGATTTCTCAACATTTGCTGCAACATGGACGGCACTGGAGGAGATAATGCTAAGTGAAATAAGTCAAGCAGAGAAAGACAACTATCATATGATTTCTCTCATCGATGGAACATAAGAACTAGGAAGATCGGTAGGGGAAGAAAGGGATAAAGAAAGGGGGGGTAATCAGAAGGGGGAATGAAGCATGAGAGACTACGGACTATGAGAAACAAACTGAGGGCCTCAGAGGGGAGGGGGGTGGGGGAATGGGATAGACCGGTGATGGGTAGTAAGGAGGGCACGTATTGCATGGTGCACTGGGTGTTATATGCAACTAATGAATCATCGAGCCTTACATCGGAAACTGGGGATGTACTGTATGGTGACTAACATAATATAATAAAAAAATCATTAAAAAAAAAAAAGCAGTTCTTTGTTACTGCATTGGAAAATATTCTCTTTGCTCCATGACCATATTCATTCTCCCACTCTGTCAAAATATAACCCTTAATTATCTTGATATTACACAGATTATCATGCTTTTCCTAAATTAATGATGTCATGTGAATAAGACTTGTTGAGCAGATATGAATCACTCTAGATGCCCAAATAAGACATATGCATACCAAAGGGTAGGCGATAAATCTTAGTTATACTCAGGGGGCTGCCATATAGGTAAAATATTAAGGGCTCCAATAATCTGGAGCATACAAGCATACCAAGTGTTGGAATTTGGACGACGCTGCCACCAAGAAAAAGGCACTTGGTAGGTCTCCTTGAATTTTGGAGGCAGTAATACCACACTTTGGAATACTGCTCTATCCCATTATTCAGGTGACCTAGAAGAGTGCCAGTTTGGAGTGGGGTCTAGCGAAGAAGAAGGCTCTATAGTAGTTTCAGACTGTGCTGCCTGCTCCCTGATATTTGAGCAATACGGCCAGCAGATGTGATAGTGGTAAGGCAGCCGTAGTCGATGGGGATACTGTCGAGTTTTTGACAAGCTTGAATAGAAAAATTTCATGACATACCCTTAGGATTTTGGAGGAAGGCCGCGCCTTCTCTTCTAGAGAACTGTTCACTATTTTAACAAACAGTTCCTGTTATACTCTTCATCTCTAGTAAAGACAGAGCGTCTGGCAATGAGACAAGTGATCATGAGACCAGAAAAAACATTAGGAACTGGGTGTTATCAAACTGTATCATATGATACCAAGTCATAATGGTGGATGGGCTCAGCAGCATTCCCTTATACAGTGGAAACTATACATTCAGAATTGGGCACAAGTAATTATAGAAATTATGAATAAATCATGTGAACACGTAGCCCAGATTTCTGTGTCACCCATCCCTGCTGTATGGTCACTTTCTTTTCAACTCAGTCATTTGGCCTTATGGAGGATTTCTTATATTCAACGGATAGGGGAGGGGAAAAAAATCCTTATCAAAACTCACTCCTACCACATAAGTCTATTTACCTTCCCTTCTCACTGGTCTTTTGCCAGCACACCAGAAGTAAGGGAATGCCTGCCTGATTCCCAGATTGATCATCGCAATGTGTAATGATTGCCATCAAGGCACTGCTGCCATACTGGGACCATCTCAGAATGGACCTGACGGTTAATGGTGAAGGGAGGTTGCCCCAGTGGCAGAGCTGTGAGAAGTACATTTGATCATTCAGTTTGTTGGAAGAAATGGTCTGATGTAAGATAGATTCCCTGGGCAGTAACAAAAGGATTGGCTGATTCAAAGGTCTAAAAGAGCAAGCTTGGGATTTGGGGAAGAGGCATGAAGTTCGATGTATAAGAGAAGGCCCCAAGTGTTGGGATCCTTGCGGATCATGTCAGGACCACCAGAGAGCAAACAACACCGTGGAGGCCGTGCAGCAGCCAGCGGGTGGGATGACTCCGCCATCCTCTCCCTGCGCTCCCTCTAGCACTGACACACTTGGTGCCGACCAGTGGGGAGGGAGATGTAAAATGACTGATGGAAAAGGGAAATGAATGCTATTTTTTACAGCCTCTGGACCGACTGCAGCAGTGAGGACTGCTTTTCCAGTACATTCCTTACCAAGTTTATGGTCAACAACAAGTTAAAGAGGACTCCCTGATGCTTAGAATTTAACAAATGACACAAGCACCACTCCAACTCCTAGCAGGCCCACCTCTTACTGAACAGCTGTGGCATGACCAGCTTTGTGCAGGCTTCATACTGGTGTACATAGTCTGACTTTCAGTGCCTCGCCTCCAGCTTGTTCTCCTTACCCACTGTTCCACTGCTTCTCTGATGCCGAGCATGGGACACTCAGGGTCACCCAGTCAGCACTCACACGGTTAAAGTCCCTAAGTGCAAAGGGGTTAATGCCTGCAGGGCCACCCTTGACTACAGGACTTGGGAACAGATGGATGAGCCTTTGTGCTTTGACCCTCTTGGCAAATGGTTCTAAGCCACGTTTTCGGTGGTTCCTTAGAAGGTGCTAGGGGATTGGGCACCTACGGAGGACAACTTGACAGAGCGTCCTTGTGTTCTCCGTCCTTTGCTCTTCAATCCTCGTGTCCCGTACCCTGGAACCACTTTGCAAATAAACTATATGGAAGAAAGCCTCTGTCTCAGGCTGTGGTTTTAGGGGATTCTGTCTAAGACGTAGGTTTCCTATCTCTGTGTAGAGTAAGTCTGCTTTCATCTGTTTGCACTTAAAAAGGTCTTTTAGATTTATACATTGCTACTAATTAAGCAATTATCATGTTATTTGAGCATTTATAGCTTTATCACTGATTATAAAGATTAATCCAAACTCTTTGGACATATTAATGCAATGGAGAGATACACAAAAGAGAAAATAGAGTGCATCTATAACACCGACACTAAAATAACTCCAGTTCACATTTCTTTGAGGTTTTTATATTTGTAATACACACACACACACACACACACAAAGGAAATGGACCATGTCATAGCTACTCTTTTGGAACATGATAAAAACAAATAAACAAAAAACCTCATGGAAATAGATTCCCTGTATATTTCATACCAAAATTATAAATATACTTTTTTAACTTTAATACTGCAGCGTATTGTTAGATTATACTATAATTTATTTAATCAGTTACCTATAGATAATTAAGTTGTTTCCAATTTCCCTTGTAAACAATGCTCCAGCGATTCCTAGATATTGTGCTTGTGTGATTTGTCTGATGATTTTCTTAGAACATAGAACTAAAATTGAATTTTAGTGGACTAAAGGATACATAACTTTTTAAAACCTTAGATGTATATACAGATTGTCACCTCCAGAAATTTGATCCGAGTTTGCATTGCCACCATCATTTCTTCATAGCTTCACTGACATTACATAACAAGAACGGAAGAACTTCACTGGGCAGTATCTTCCTTGGGGAAATCTATCCCTCCCTCTCCCTCCATCTGTTTAGTAGATAACGCCCCCCCCCCCACAGGGTTATTTCCATAATAGAAGAGTAGCACTAAACTGCTTTCTTAGGCTCTGATCCTTTTAAACGGAAGATTCTTTTAAATGTTTTTTAATGATGTCCATGAATTTGGATGTCGACATTTGGGAGTAAAAGATAAAACCAAGCAGATTGTTCTACGAAAGAATGAATAAGGAATTGTGAGATTCTCAGAGAGCAAGATCTGGAGACCAGAAAGAGAGAAGAAAGGGCAAAGGCAAAGGAGAAGGAATGCCTGTGTGAGCAGAAGGGAAAGAGGGAGAAGGCAGACAGAAGGGGGGGGGGGGGGAAGAAGGGGAATAGGGAGGAAGGAAAAGAGAGAGAACATAGGTGAGCATTCACATTAACGCAAAAACAATATATCCAAAGAGAGAAGAGAGGTGTTAGAAAGGAGAACTAGGACTGGTATGGGTGATGAGGACATCTAGAAGGAAGGAAAGCGGGAGCTTTTCAATGGTCTGTGCTAGGATGTACAATATAGGCATTTAAAAATTTTTCTGTAAAGTCAACCTTTTGCATTATTGCCATTGTCAAATGTAAAAGAAGAGGCAACTTGGGATAATTCTGAATCCCCAATTTTTTATCTGCTTAGCAGGGATTCCCAGGGTTTTGTCAACATTTCTGGTGGATTCAAAGGGTAATTATGGGTAGCTTAGGATCAGTGAGAAAGCACTCAACCTGGGGGCAGAAGACTAAATCCCAGTTCTGATACCATCTTCTCAGTGATTGTGAGACTCATTTTAAAGCCCTCTGAACCAAAATTTCTTCAGTCGGAAATTTTAAAAGATAGTACCAAAGATTCTGGGTTATTAGGCCAATTAAGGAGATAATTTTCGAAGGGGGAAAAAAGACTTACACAATGTCTTCCACATCGTAGGCAATCAATAAATGTTTGCAGAATCTAAAAAGACCGTAATTCTTGGAACATAATAGACACAACCCAGAATAAAATACACAGACCAATGAGAACTAGGTAAGAGGAGGGAGTGGGATTTTGCAACTCTATAAAGTAAGAATTGCCCAAATTATTTGACTCCAATTTGATTCCATCTCTTATTCACAAAAATCATATTATTGAATTTCTATATAAGATAATATGCAACTGAAAGCTTACTTGAAAATTCCTTCAAAGGAAATATGAACTTCTTTTTCAGTGATTACCTTTTGCCCTCAAATGGTTAAAAAAGGTCTATTTAAGAAATATTTGACTAAAAACAACAGCAATATTATCAATTCTTGTGACGGTTTAACTATTTTTAAATACTAAAAATTACTTACATAGTGATAAGAATTTTCTGCTTTTTCAGTTTCTACATATCTGTTGTTTCCATAATCAGAGAGGTTTGGAGGGAATGAGTTGTTTAATTTTAATTATCATTGCCTATTTCATTGACATAGGAATATATCGAATTACTTACAAAACTGCTAACTTTGTAAATCTGTCTCTTCCGAAGATATTGACTGAGAAATCCCTAATAATCTAATGTAAAAATATGTACTTTGGGTGTTTTTAAAATATGAATTATTGATCCAACTAACAGCTCCAAAGGAGCTGTTAATGTCCATCATTAAAAATATTTAACGACCTTTTAAAGCAATAGTTATTCACCTAATTGACCATAGCAGTTGCTTTGGTAGAGTTATGATATGTCATCTCATATCTAGTTAAGGACTTTTTTAAACTACAGTTATTAATTCCTTGTACTGCTACAGAGAGGTAAGTAATCACTACTACCAGTTGTCAGTCGGAGAGCAGAATTATCAGCTCACTCTCACTCTGTGAATAATTTTCCACCTTGTAATAGCAAGATGTCACAATAGGAATGAATTTACCTGTCAAGATGGCTTGGAGGCTTAAGTGTGAGGGTTACTATAACCTCATGAATTAAATCCATTTTCCTAACTTCCTTCCCTCTCACTTATATTTTTTTCCTGTCTTCTCCTTGTTTGCCTCCCCAATTGCTCATGTCATTCTCTCCTTCTAGTTTTATTAATTATTTTATACTGGTCTTATATACTGCTTGACCCTAGAAGTGCAGATTGAATAAAACCCATTCTCTCTTTCATATCTTGATGGAGTAGAGAGAAAAGGTGATGAAGAGTTGTGGCCCAGTGTGTTAGATGTTCGGACAGATACATGTGATGGCATCACAGAAAGATGTCATCTCATTCAGATGGGACAGTCAGAAAAGGATCTCTGGAAGCAAGGATGGCACAGAACCTGAGCCTTTATGGAAAGACGTCTGTTCAAATAGATCTGGAGAGAGAGGGTGCACCGTCCATGGCCCATGGCATGGAATTGTATTTCACTTATCCCAACCTCTAACCATCAAAGGGAGTTGGATTTTCTTGTTTTGGATTTGCTGGAAGCAAATGCAACTCCTACTCTATCTCTTAATTAAGAATTTGCATTTTCATTGAACTAATGTTACTTTAACTAAGATAATAAGATGCTTGTTACAAAAGAATATCATTCATGCATTAAAAAAAAAAAAAGGCCTTTCTCAGTTTGAAAAGCACAGCAGCCTGTCAAGTGCTGCTCTCTGCTTGACACCGCTGTAAGGTAGTGAAGGTCCTGTATCTAGCCCTTCTGAAGCTTCGACAAGAAAGAGAAATGAAAGGCTGGTAAATTTGTAATGTTGTAACACATGAGTCATCTATTGTTTCTGATCCTGATCCTGGTGTTTCCTGTTATTTGTTTGAATTAGTATCATGGTTTCTACAGAAGTGGAGGGGACACTCATTCAAAATGTCCTTGCTTCACTTACTGGGTGATAAAGTCCTCTCCTCCTCCCATTACTGACAAGCAAGAATGGGGTGGTAAATTCAATTACTGGCAGGGTTTGTGATAGCAGAAAAAGTCTGGAATTGGAGTGTCCATTGCAAAATTAGTTGACATTCTAAAGAAGAGGAAGGAGAACTACGGAGGAAGATTATCAGAGAACAAAGGGGTTAGAAAAATAACATAGTTCCATTATCATTTGCTGAAGCACATCCCCACCATCAGGTTGGACTGAAAATCACGCTCTCGTGAGCACAGATGCTCAGTCTTTCTAGGGCAAACAGCAGAATGGTGTAGCAACCTAGAAATTTGTAATAGCAAATGTCTGACTTTGAATCTTGTTATGTATTTGTGTGTCCAGGATTTGAAAAAGGCCTAAAAGAAATACTACAGGCCTAGTAGAAATATGTGCATCAAAGACACAGAATATAATGTAATCAAGTAACTAAGTATGTCATTTCTGTAGGGCTGGAATAGAAAATGTGCACACGTCTGTGCACACATTTTCTTGTGTGGGGTTTGTGCTGCGGCACTGGGGGGAGTCAGTGAAACAGGAAGCTACAGAGGTAAGTAAGGAGCTGACTTATTAAACTGGCTTTACGTGGCCAGTTTGGGCATTTAGACTTTATCCTACAGATTAGACAGAGAACATTTGAGAGTAAGAATGGAGGAACAGTCTTGGTTTCTAGAAAATTAGCTTTCATGCTTCAATGCAGGATAGATGAATGGGGAAGAGGTCTGAATGAAATTGAGCAGATCAGTAAGGAGGTCTTGGATATTGCAAAAATTAATCAAGAGATGGCCTGTGCTTTCATTAAACATTGCCAATAGCATTAAGAGGAATGAGAACCAGATAAAAAGCATTCTGGGGCGGCGGGGGGTAGGGGGGTGGTGATAGCTACACAATGATGGGAATGTACTTACTACTGCTGAACCATATGCTTAAAATGGTTATGACAGTAAATTGTATGTGTCTTTTACCACAATTAAAAAAAAAAGTGAAGAAAAGGAAATGAGAGATTAAAGAAATATTTGAGAGGCAGAATTGTGTTTTAGGGTCAGTTTACCATAGGCGTGGATAAAAGGAAGTAGTGTCTGAAGCTTTTATTTCCAAGTTGTGCAAATGACTGGGGAAAGGGGACAATCTCAGATTCAGGAAAAGGGGGGAAGAGCAGATTCTTTGCCTGGAGGAGGGGAGAGGAGAGGTCACGTGTTTATGGTTGGACATGTTGATTGCGAGATGTCAGTTGCTGCCTAGCGTATGCTGTCCAGTAGGCAATGAGAAATACACCTGAGGGAAGAAGTCTGAGTGAGGGATATTGGAGACATAAATTTCAGTCATAAAATTTGAAGTCATAAATAAGAGTCATAAAATTTGAACTTAAAGCTATGGAGGTGGCAGAGAGAATGCCAAAGAGGTTTAGATGGGATAAGAGCAGTTTCGAGCTGAGGATCGAACCTGGGTTACCCCTGCATGAAGGGGGCAAGTGGTGGAATTGTAACCCTGGAAACGTGAAGAATAAACTGTCAAGAAGGGGGAAAGGGAGTAGGAGAGACTGAAATCAGAGGATATAAGGGAGAATAAGATCTCAAAAGGAGAGACTTAAGCAGTGGCAAATGGTACAGAAGAAAAAAACGTGGAAAGGAGTGACGTTTCATTAATAATTAGGGAGTATGAATGTGGTGGGGATGTGATAAGCAGGGCTAAATGAGAGAGAATTGGTGAGGAAGTGTGAATGACCAGGGGAGAGATACAGTGCAGACACGGTGGGGCTGGACAGTTCATGCTGGATGTGAAGGGAAGTTCAAGAATGAAAGCTGTAACCTCAGGGCGATGCAGAACACACAGACACGGGAGGAAACAAGTTTTGGTTTACTTTCGTTTTTTTCTTATTTCGTTTTTAGATGGGAGACACTTAGATCTGTGGTTTGTGTAAAAGGAGTCCGTGTACAGAGAAAGGTTGAAGATACACAATAATATAAAAAACACTTAGAAGAAGAGTGGGCTTCTGAAATACAGGTAGTGTTATTATCCTGGAATACAAGAAGAAACAATGTTTCTGCCAAATGGCCTCTATTAGGAGACAGAATAATATCATCGTTGCAAGCTGGGGCTCTGAAGAAAGACAGGGGTGGGTTCAAATCCCCAGCACATTGCTTGGGCAGGTTACTCAGGTTCTTTCAAGCCTGTTTCCTTATTTGGAAAAATGGGGTGATATGGAATTAATTGAGATAATATATATAAATCAATATATATTAACAACCAAGTGATTATTATATTGCATAATAAGTGCTCAATTCGTGTTAGAAGCTAATATTTAATTTAGGAAAAAAATAGTCGCCGAAAGAAGTCAGCTGTGTGGTGAAGGTCTAGTGAGTAGGGTGGGAGCTTGGAAGAGTTGGCTGACTGCAAGAAGTGCCACGTGGCATTGAGAATTTTGCTGAATGGAGTTGGGAGACCAGTAATGGCATTCTTCAAATCTACTAGGCTGCGGTGCCTGGGTGGCTCAGTTGGTTAAGCATCTGCCTTCGGCTCAGGTCATGATCCCAGGGTCCTGGGACTGAGTCCTGCATTGGGCTCCCTGCTCAGCCGGGAGTCTGCTTCTTCCTCTGCCCCACCCCCATTCGTTCTCTCTCTTGCAAAAATAAATAAATAAAATCCTAAAAAAAAAAAAAAATCTACTAGGCTCAGACCCCTAGCTGCTTTGCAGCCTCTATCTCACTTTCCGCATGCGTTCTTGTACTTCTATGGCTTTGGTGGCTTCCCGTTAAAAAACTATTTTTTCCGACTGCTTTTACTGAGCAGCTTCTAGATGGCAGGTGCGGTTCCGGATGCTGAGGATCCAACCCTGAATATGCAGCCCAGCTCTCTGCCCTCACGGAGTTTCAGTTAAGCAGGGGACTGATAACGAACAAGATAAATTAGTGAAACAGACAGCAGGTTAACTGGCGGTAAATGGTAAGGTGGGAAAGCACGGAACCGGAAGAAGCAGGGCTGCGCAGTTAGGCTCACAGGGAAGGGCCTTACTACCAGGTGACAGCTGAGTGTCGATCTGGGAGTGGCGAGGGTCAGAACCCTGAGGGTAACTGAGAAACTCCGGCACTGACCTCGGCAAATGCAAATACCCCGAGGCAAAAACACACCTGGCTCAGCCCAGAAACCCTTAAAGCCAAGCCGACTGGATGGAGTAAGGAAGCAGTAGAAAGGAGATAGAATACTGCATTCTTACTCTAAGCGAGCGAGGAAGCGGCAGATAACACTTTAAAAGACTCACCCTTGCTTCTGTGTTCCTCAGGCGAGGAAAGGAGAAGCAGGGAGGCCGGTGGGGAGACTGTTAGGGTAACACAGGCTGGGGATGCTGTGGTGCCATGGCAGCGGAGACGGAAGCGGTGAGAAGCGCTTGGATTCTGGATATATTTTGGAAGGAGAGCAAGTTGAAGGCATTACTATTGAAAGTGATATTTTGATGTCCGTCTCTCTGGCCGCTGTACTCAGCTCTCACTTGCTTCTAAAGATGGAAACAGAAGACCAATATTAACCACACTCCACCTCTCAAAATTCCCTCAAATTTCTTTCTGTTTGTTTCTGACGTCTGACATCATAAATTTCAGAACAGGATTCAAGGATTTTACAGTATTTTTGTTTAGGCTTCCTCTACCATGACTTAAAGTATATTTAGGTAATTTATTCTGAGGTAAATGTTCTGAGTTTGGTCTAAAAAAATAATATCTAATACCTTGGCCTTATGTAAATGAGAACCTCTCTTAACGTCAGTTTTTCAAGTGATAGAGCTAGGATATTAATTTCTGCTCTTCCAGGTTCCTTCACAGCAGTATTCAGGTCAAAACTGATAATGTGTGCTGTGGAAAGTGTTGTTTGTTATTTGTATCACTTCCCATACGTGAGGGTCTTCTAGAAGGGCTTTGCCTTTTACAGTTTTTCAGTCTTCCATAGTGATAATCTGGTCGCTTAATTTTTATTCATCTTTGATCCTTTATGTGACAGAGCAGTTGGAAGAAATCAGAGTTGACTCTTCCCAAGGTACTATCCTAGAGATCGACCTTAGTTATTTGTTGCAAATAAAAATTATTTTGAAATAAAAGCACACCGATATAATTTTTTTTAAGTTTCCTTATCTTTTTTTAAAAAAGCGCTTGTCTTTCTTACTTGTCCCATTTTAGTCCTGCTGCAGAATTTTAGTTGAAATATAAATGCCCAAGCATCATATGATAAAACCCAAAGGCATGTTATTAACAATGGAGATTTTTGTTGGAATGTCCATATACTCATCATGAAGTGGAAGGGAACCAAGTTATCATTTCATTCAAACATGGTCCTGTGACTCTGTGCAGCACACTCAAGCAAACTATTATTGATATTTTCCTTGTTAGAAATTAGCTACTATGGATTGGGGGAGAAGAATAAAGTGAAGTAGGTATAATCACATGGAGAAACTGATTTTAGTATCAAAGTTCAATCCATTTCATTTTTCAAAAATATTTATTTTCATAATAATGAGCTGCACATACAAGTTATAGAAAACCACTTGATTATAACGCATTATTAGTTATCCAGAGTTTTAAGCTGTTTCAGGGAGGTATTACTAGGCTGTCAGTTTAAATAAATAAATAGTACTAATGAACAATTTGAACTTCAAGTAAAATAAGTGGAAATTTATCTACTAGAGTTTTTAAATCCAACTATGAAATGTTTTAGAAATAGTATGATTTTTGCCATTTGTTTTGACATTTTAAAAATAAGCCTTACAAAATTTTCTTCCTTTTGCATTCGTTCCTAGTAATATATATAATTTATAGCTCCCTGAGCCACATACTTGAGAGGAAGTGTTAAATTATATGATACTTGAAGACAATGGGAAGTCGTAGAAATTATATACACTACCAAAAATTTACTTATAGAATGAGAATTTGGCTGGTTTATTATTCATCGTTTTAAAATACATTGCGTAAATACATATGTCTATTTAAAAGAGAAACCATGTAAATATAAAACAAGATATATCTAACTCAAAAATAATCTCGTCTCTATTTAAACACTGTGTCAGGGCGCCTGGGTGGCACAGAGGTTAGGCGTCTGCCTTCGGCTCAGGGCGTGATCCCGGCGTTCTGGGATCAAGCCCCACATCAGGCTCCTCAGCTATGAGCCTGCTTCTTCCTCTCCCACTCCCCCTGCTTGTGTTCCCTCTCTCGCTGGCTGTCTCTCTCTCTGTCGAATAAATAAATAAAATCTTAAAAAAAAAAAAAACACACTGTGTCAAGAGCACTCTAGGTTTTGGTCAGTCCCCCATCCCGTATGGCTGAATGATGCTACAAAATGTTGGTGACAGTAGCTGGCATACCTGAAGGCGGTGTGGTTAGTGTGGCTAGGATCAGATTAGAAGGCAGGTAACCTCTTCAGTCAGCAGAGGCCCTGAGAACCCCCTGTGGGCTGGATGCTGCCTCAACGTAGGGATTGCTCAGGGTGCCCGACAGCCTTCGTGCTGTACTTCTAGGGTGCACATGCATTTTACCGTTTCTGACGTTGTGGTACCTGGGACAACAAACAAATGGCATTTTAGCTTTAAGGAAACACGGTAATCCTCATTCCCTCTACTAACATAACATTTTGTGAAGGACATTAAGTCGACTAAACTGTGTGGCGTGAAGAGTTTGGGGATAAAGATATGAGTAGATCTTGATCTCTTAGCGTAAACACTGTGAGGAATCTTATGTGGGTATTTGTGTCCTGCTTTAAATAATGTGTATGTGTGCCAGCAGCTTGACTTCTCAAGTTGTGAGCTACTTGAAGCAAAGGGTAGCACTGTACTCTCCTTCTCTTTCCTCAGACTTGTGGAGAATAGGTACTTACATACACTTAGGAATGAATAGAGACGTGACCGTGAAGACAAGCTACAAAAGGAAGCATTTTTCCTTTCTCCCGTTTAATTTGTATTTTATTCTATAAAAAAAATAGGATAATTTGTAAAGAGTCATTGAATTTTTACCTATGTAAGTACTTTCAAAGAAAGTGTATATATGTACACACACTCACATATAATTTTCATTATGGCAAAATCTATATTTAATAATATTGTGTGAGTATTTACATTCACTTGAAGATAATAAAACATTTTGACATGAAGCTAGATCTGGTATTTTGAGAAATATGATTAAAAGTTACCATAATTTTAGGTATTTAGGTATTTGACTTGTTCAAAATCATGTGTGAGCGTATAGAATACTGTGAACTTATTTTGGGTTCCTTCAAACATAAAGCGCATAATAGGCCCCAGCTAAGTATTTGGGTATTGGCTAAGGTTATGTTCCTAGCTGGCTGCGTTTTTCCTCATGACCCAGGATTGTGTGTGTGTGTGTGTATCTGTGTGTGTTTATGTCATCCCGGCTATGGAGCTGTGCATAAGACCAAAACTCACCTCTTTCCTGCTAACAGAAACACAGACAGAATCCCAAGGATAAGGCTTGTAACCCCTTCTCATCTGCTTTTAGAAATTTAACTTGGCTCAGGGCAACTTCAGCCAAGGAGCGAGCAAGCACGTTGCCCATGCTGTTGTAAACAAAGGATTTGGATTTTGCGTGCGGCTCGGGGAGTACCCCTCGCTTCCAGAACCACATGCACCAGTCCTTCTGGGGACCCGTAAAGATGGTATCTTCTCTCCTCTTCCTCCCACTCCCGGTCGGTACTCCTGGGCTTTGTTAGCCCTTCCATTTAGTTTGTATTTTGTGCGTTTAGCTGTCCCCTGGTTTCACAAAAATAGATTTGTTTAATTTTGTGCTTTGTATTTCCTCTTGCTTTTGGGTTATTCTCAGGAAGGAAAAGAAATGCCAAGGGCGCCTGGGTGGCTCAGTCAGTTAAGCATCGGCCTTCTGCTCAGGTCATGATCCCAGGGACCTGGGATAGAGCCCCAGCTTGGGCTCCTAGCTCAGCGCGGAGCCTGCTTCTCAACCTCTCACTCTATCCCTCTCCTCGCTGGTTCTCTCTCTCTCTCTCAAATAAATAAATAAATAAAATCTAAAAAAAAAAAAAAAAAAAGAAATGCCACATTTCCCCCATCATCCTTAAAACAGATAATCTCTGGAAATGTTTCCATTAGAGCAGCAACCATTGGATATATTTTGACTATAGATTCAGTAACTTCCTTTTTCTTTCTTTCTTTTTTTTTCTTTTTTTGATACAATAACTTTCTAAGGAACTACTATCAGTTAACTGATGAACAGCTGGCTCTTCACCTATTTATTCCTCCCTCCACTGACTTACTGCTATTTCCTTACTTCTGACCTGAGGCTCCAATGAAGCCACATTTGTAAACTGGATTCTGCCCCACCAGGAATTATAAAAATTCCCATCACTGCCCTACATTGAATTAAACAGATTAGTTACCGTTAAGCAAGGTAATTTTGCTCTTCGTCTACTTTCCCCCAACCACCCCAAAACACAATAGAGCATTTTTCTACCTTTGGTCAAAATCATTCCAAACATTTGCCTTTTATTCTCCCTGGTGGCTGTATTTATGACCTCCGTCATCAGTAGTGTATTTATGACCTCCGTCATCAGTAGTGTATCCCTAGGTCCCAGGTTTCTTGTTGGTATTTGTTTTTGTTTAAGCATTCTGCTAATCAGATTAGATTTCTACTCTAACTTTAGGTGTTTATATTTTAAACTTTTCCAGTCTTTGGGGGATTTATAACCTAATGTTTCCTCAGCCTTCTCGTGGACGCTTTACTGCTGGTTGACTTCAGTGTTGTGACTCTGACCCTCACTGAACTTCAGCACCTGGAGATGCATGCATTCAGCACCGTGTACTCGGTTCTAAACCTCTAGCTCTCAAGCCCTTATCACACCCTGAAACCCTAGTCTCTGCCTCAGCAAACCAAATGCAAGCATCTTATGAACGTAGACGGAGTCCACTGCCACTAATTCTCTGCTGCGTCAACATCCTCAGATATACTAATTTTTTAACTATGCAGAAAATAATATTGTCTATCGTCTGTAGAAGTTGAGTAGAACCTATTTGTGAAGTACTTCACGCTTAGCACTGACTGTCAGTGTAAAGCAGATAATGTCCCAAGACTCAAGAGAAGCACAACATGAAAAGTGAAGAAAGATTGCCAAATTGTGGCTGAGGGAACAGCTGTGACCTAGATGTAGGAGAGCTAAAACAGTGGTGCTCTCGATTTAAACCAGATCCTGTGAAAGCCCTGAATGGCAGATCTCAGAGAAACCACATTTAAATGTCCATGTATAAAATTAAAGAACCTTCTTTTATATACAGAGCAGTAGGTATCAGGAATTCAAAGCATGTTCTCTTAAACAAATATTCCACAAGATCTTCTATAGTATTTCTTTGTACCTCTCTTCTTATCTCCTTAGAAACTAATTGTCAATGTTTTTGTATTAGCATTTGAGAACTGGTCAGTTTAACACTATTAAAGTGGTAGAATGTCTGAATGTTACTGAAAACATTTTTTTTTGTAGGCTTAACAAATACGATGCTATTTTGTTTTGAGGAAGTGTTATGAACATTTATGGTAACACTATTATGTTCAAAAATATAGTATCATTAATAAAGGTGTTTTACAGAATACAAATGTATTAAAAATAAAATTAAGACCATTTGAATTTTGAATTAATTGACTGGTTTATTCAGGTTTTTTTTTTTTAATTGAAAGAGTGAGGCAATTATTGAGTTATTCAGGCAATTATTTATTTAGCTGAGAGCTTCTTTTATGTTAGAGGAAAAGTTAGGAGACAATTAGTGTAAATTTGGAAGGAAGAAAAATCTTCCTGCAAAGATAATAAACCCAAAATGTATAAGACAAAATATAAACATATTTGACTTTATACAAATGAATAAAATGGGTATGATATATATATATTATAAGCAAAATGCAAAGACACATGATAGATTGAGACAAATGTTGGTAAAATGTGGGACAGGTAAAGGGTCAATAATCCTACCACTACCAGATGTCTATAGATTGAGAAGAAAAAGACAACCTAAAAAAATTAACAAATGATATGAGTGAGAATTTCATAGAAGTAGAAACTCAAATGTTCAATGACTCTATGAATTCCCAAGTTCATTCATAGCCTGGGAAACGCAAATAAAAGGAATAATAAGATGCTATTTTTAAGCCATCCGATTGGCAGAAATTTAAGATTCAACATCTCCTAGTAAGA
The DNA here is from genome assembly GCF_023065955.2 of Ursus arctos. Taxonomy (NCBI): domain Eukaryota; kingdom Metazoa; phylum Chordata; class Mammalia; order Carnivora; family Ursidae; genus Ursus; species Ursus arctos. Next base: position 45,891,622 of record NW_026622886.1, on the reverse strand, counting down.
ACAAGGATAAATGTGCATCCTGACGTGCTACTAGTCAAAGTATGAATTGCTACAAACATTCTGGGAACTAGTCTGGTAATATCTTAAATTAAAAATGAATGCACCTTTTGAACTTGCCCAGTTTGGGAATCATTAACATAGAAATAAAAGAGTTAGTATGTAAGAATATATATGTTTATTCAACGGGATGGTAAGCAGTTATTTAAAAGAATTTAATTAATAGCTGTTCATATGGAAGAGTACCCAGGATACACTGTTCAAAGGAAAAAGAAGTTACAATGTAATGTGCTCTAAATGGCCTCATTTTAATAAAAACAATTGCAAAACTAAGAGCACCATTTAAATGGACTTATATGTTAGTGTATATTTATGTTAGCATGAGGAAAATTGTGTATGGATCAAGCCATTAAAACTGATCCACACACAAGGATGAGAGTTTGAATGCAAAATTCATTTGCAACTTGAGAAAAGAATTTAATAAAGTAAAACAACACTAATAAAAATAGCATTTCTTGACCCGGTATTTATTTTAGTTTAAGGAATGAAGTTGGAATCAAACCTTAATTTATTTTCCAAAATGCTAGTTAGTTGTCTGAACACCATTTATTGAATGCCCCATCTTTTCACCCACTAAATTGTTATCTTTATCTTACCTGAAATCTCCACATGACCCATCTCATTCTGTACCACTACCACACTGTTTCCCCTTCTGTGGCTTTATAAAACAACGTATTATATAATTGAAAAGTTATATTATTACTCTTTATTATAATTTTCTTAGATACTATCAAGTATGAGTTTTGCCATATAAACTTGAGCATAATCTTGTCAAATTCCAAAAATTTCAGTGGACATTTGATTAGAATTCTATTTAATTTGCAGTTTTATTTAGGGTAAATTAGTATTTCACTATATTCAATAGTTCTTTCCCCCCAAAAGTATGTATTTTTATTTATTCAAGTTACTCTTTCAGAACATCGGAAAATTTCTCATTTTCTTCCTGTCAGTTTTGCACATTTTTAAAATTTGGAATGGGTTATGCAGCTCTGAAATAAGCTAATTCACCTTTAATTGAACAAAACTAAGTACACTAAGTTCAAGCTTGAACAACTCAAGAAACTATCAGACATACTTCAGTAACTGGAAACTTGGTTTAGTGGCGGGAGATGGTTCTTAATACAAAATGTATTCTATGTCCTTACCATTTGTAAATAATGCCTTATTCTAAGTTCTTTAGTTTTTAGTCTTCCTCTTCATTCTAACTTGCCTCCTGCTAATAATTTTTCAATACGTATGAAGAGAAAGGACATGGAACTGAAGTCAATCACAAGTTTTATTCAGTCTTTTGGGAAGTTTCTAGATAAACTATAGTACATTTCTCAATTTATAGCTTATCAAGTTACAATGTTTCATTTAGTAAGCATTTTAAAATGTCTTTGTCTACATTTGAGGTAATTTCTAAGATAAGTATCTATGATAAAAATATTTTGAAAATCTAAAAGCCAAGACCCCAACTACGGTATAATTGGAGTAGTATTATATCCCAAACCAATAAAGTAGTCTGACTTTTCTTCTTTTTTTTTCTTTCAGTGTCACAAAATTTATTCAACAAATACTTGGTCATTCATTCAACAATAGTTTTGAATATTTAATATGCGCCAGCAAATGTACTAGATGCTGAGAGTATAAAAATGACTATCAGTGGAGTTTCCGTACAAGTAATCCAGCAATTATAACTCAGGATGTAATATGTGCAACTTACATAGAACAGGCTCCTTGGCTGTTCCAGCTTTTGGTGAGACGGGGAATGTGGTGTGTCAGGGAAAGCTTCAGAGAGGTGATGTGTAAGCTGAGAATTAAGGAAGAATAGGAACTAGTGTGTACAAGGTCGGGGGGAAAGAGTCTGGCCAGATGCCTTAGTGTGACAAAGAGTGTGATAGGTTCAGACATCTATAAGGGTTAGGCCAAGGAAGATGTATATTTGTATTTGATGTGCTTTTGGTTTTTGGTTTTTGTTTTGGTTTTGGTTTTTTTTTTTAACCCAGGAAATGGTAAAAAAAATAATAAAATAAAATAAAAATAAATCAATAATACCCCTACTGTACACACAATATTTGCAAATGTTGAAAGAAAAAGTCAGTCTTCAGTATTCATTAATGAAATGCCTGTTGACAGAATAGATATAATTATAGCTATAGATTCTTAACATACCAAAAGTTTAACTGTTATTATAGGAACCTCAAAACATCTTTGGTTTATGATTTCTTCTATATGGGCTTTTCTTTTTTTATCCTTAAGGCATTTAAGGATGCTGAGCAATATTATATTTTACCCAAATTTTTAAGAATTCACCTAAGAAAAACAACAAAATGAATATGGCCTAGTTAAATAACTGAGTAAGCTCCGTTTCAGCGAGGAGTACTTTCTTCCAAATGAGACAAGCCAAAAGAATTGTGATACACTTAACAATTTGAGCATATACTAAAATATTTAATATGCAGAGCTTGCAGAAAAGTAAAAAGCTAAGACTTCAAAAGGGTCAGAAAGGGCAAGCGAAATGGTCTTTTTGGCACAGAAAATACTCAGTGATTCAAATAGTATCAATAATATTAAGTACATTTGTGCTCTCTATAGCAAACTGTTGTATTCTCAACATAAACTCTCTTTCCTCATTACACTTTTTATCCTCAGTGCCTTCCCTGCAAATAACCAAACTCATTCATTCTGCTTCCTTTCCTTTATTTAACTTCAGAGGTTGAAGGGTTGACCCACTTCCTTCAAGAGCCTCCTTACAGTCTTCTTCCATGTGAAGCTTTCTGTGCGCGTTCTAACCCTTATCAATATTCCCATTCTCTCAAGTTCCAGTAATATCAATAGCATGCCCCTTGGCATCATTCATCAGACAATGATTGCATAGTGTCTACCCTGTGCCAGACGCTGTGCTAGGTGCCAGGGAAGCAATAATAAATAAGGCGTGATGTCTTCTCTCAAGTTGTTCACAGTCTACTAGGAGACACAGACATGGAAAAAATTACAAGGAAAATGCTATGTTAAATGTATTCAGGAAATGCCATTTGGAGAAGAGGCTAGAGTCAGTCATACTCTACTTGTATTCAGGTGTTCCAAGTGACATGTATTTTTCTGTAGATCTCTTCTTTGCCTCCTAAACTCATAGCATACTACATCACTAAATATCTAGTGGCCTACTGAGTAGAATGTTTATATATTTTTCTTCATGAAAGAAGCACACCTGGGTAGCTCAGTCAGTTAAGCATCCGACTCTTGATCTCAGCTCAGGTTTTGATCTCAGGGTCGAGAGTTCAAGCCGCACGTTGGGCTCCACACTGGGTGGGGAACCTACTTATAAATTTTTTTCTTCATGAAATACAACGATGTCTTTGCAGTTTTTCTGTAAATCTAAAGTATTCTAAAGTAAAATGTTTAAATGATAACAGTAAAGACTATGTCTAAAGAGAAGTAGTATTTGTAAATTGCTCAAATTCCCATCCATTCCATATATTTTCCCTCATATTTTTGAGTCAGAATTTATCACCTCTTCCACACATCCGTTTTTTTGTCTGCAATTCCCCTACATCTTTCTCAATTAGTTAAAACCTGAAAGGTGATGCAAATTGATTAACATGTAGTAGCTTGAACTTGAGCACAAATTCCAATTTTGAAAAACAAGTGTGTATCCATTTTTAGCATTATAGCTTAGAAATATCTTTTGGCTACATGTACACATGAAACCTAGATGCTGAATGTCTGACTGCTATACCAGTTTGACCCTTAAAAAAAAAAAAAAAAGATTTGTAGTTCTTAGCAGAGTCAACCTCAGATAACAGAATGCTCTCCACATTGTGGCATTTTTCTTGCACCTGCTAGAATGTGCTTATATCAGTTTCCTATAGCTGCCATAACAAATTAGCTCAAACTTAGTGGCTTGAAACAACACAAATTTATTATCTCACAGTTCAGGAAGTTAGAAGTCCAAAGTGTGTCTTAGTGGCTAAAAATCAAGTATCAGTAAATCTGAGTTCTTCTGGTAGCTCTAGCAGAGAATTTGTCTCCTTCCTTTTCCAGCTTTGAGAGACCGCCCACATTCTTTGTCTCATGGCCCCATTCCTCCATCTTCAAAGTCAGCAACAGTGAGCTGGGTCCTTTCCACACAGCCACCTCTCTGGTTCTCTCTCTTCTGGCTCCCTCTTTCACAAGGGAGGACCCTTAGGATTACATTGAGCCAACCTGGATCATCCAGAATAATCTCCCCATCTCCAGGTGAGCAGATTAGCAACCGGAATTCCACCTGTTTCCTTAATTCCCATTTGCCTTGTTCCCCAACATATTAAAAGTTTCCAGGGATTAGAACATCCCTGGAATGTTATCTTTGAGGGACTATTATTGCGTCTGTCACAATGTTAGTAAAATTTCTACCCTCCTCTGGTAGGACAAGACAGTACCAGCTTTTCAGGATCCCACAGAGAGTCGAAACAGCACTCGACCCCTTGTCTGCCCCCAGAAAATGCAGCACCATGAATGGTAGAATGAGTAATGAAAACCCTCCCTTCCCTTGAGTTGGGGAAGCTGTCCTTCTCAGGAGGTACATGTGTCGAATCTGTTTCGTGTGTGATAAGTCTCACTGGGTTAAAAATAAAGGAATCTGTTTGCAGTCTTCTCTCTGGAATTCAATCTAAACAATTTTCATGATGGAATATTAGTCCAAATGTTATTGTTTGGTTATCAGATTAAAGCCCATCTTGACTAGATGTTGCTATTGAGAAAATTCAGGTACTATATCTGTACAGTGGATTGGAGGGCAACATTGCTTTAGCAGGTTTTTATGCTGGTCATGAGTTTGGGCCTCATTAATGATTGGCTGAGGATTAGTCTAGACATTGAACATGAATTTGTGGAACACTACTGTCTTCAAGGCAGTGAGCTAACAAGGGGGGATTCAGAGGAAATAAAGACTGATACAGTCTTATCTACATAAACTTAACATTTTACTAGGAGACAGAGATGAAACTACTAATCATACAATGAATTATTTAATTACAGCTGTGACCAGCATTGTAAAGAAGAACAAAGCTCTCTATATCCAGTAATTCTCCAACTATCATCAATTAGCTTAGAAGGAGGTGCTCACAAAAAGGAAAAGAAAGCATTAATGAAGTGAGCATTTTACTTGTAGTTCGCCACTGTGTATGTATTACTTTGCATAGTGCATGGCATTTACTAGGAACTTATTAAATATTTACTAAATGAGAGAAGATGCTAGAATGGAAAAACCAGAGTGTGTTTATTAAGAATTATATTATTAAAAATGTATAATATTTGGACAGCAGAGCAGCCTTACCTAAGCCACATTTCTGAAAGGTTGATACAGGAGGGAAATGACCATCTCTGTTGAGCACCGTACCCCCTCCTGCTGATGCCAGGTCTTTGATTGGACCCCTCACAGTTTTCTGAGCCCACCCTGGAGTTGTAGAGCCAGAAGCAGCCTGACATATCTCAGATAATGGAGGAAGTAGAGCTGGCATACTCAAATCTAGGGTAGGAGTAAAATCTAAGGCCTAAACCCACTGAAACCATACTTAAATATAGCAGCAAGTCTGAGAAGGGACTAAGATGAGAACCGGGGGCGCCTGGGTGGCACAGCGGTTAAGCGTCTGCCTTCGGCTCAGGGCGTGATCCCGGTGTTATGGGATCGAGCCCCACATCAGGCTCTTCCGCTATGAGCCTGCTTCTTCCTCTCCCACTCCCCCTGCTTGTGTTCCCTCTCTCACTGGCTGTCTCTATCTCTGTCAAATAAATAAATAAAATCTTTAAAAAAAAAAAAAGATGAGAACCGGAACAGAGAGAGAACAAAGCTGGCAAGTTCTAGTGGGAAGGCAGGCACAGAAATTAGAAATATGTTTGTTAACATTTGTCTCATTGCATTTATCCAGAACTACACTCTTCTGTCTCAGGTTGTCTTAGGAATCTCATAGAACTTACGTCCCATTTTGAGATTTGACAGACTATCTGGACACTTAAAATCTGATAACTGACAATACTTACCTTCAGAAAAGGTGGTGTGGAATGAATGACAGGGATGGTTTCTTCTAAATTATCATGAAATGAAACTAAAAGTAAGCATATATGAGGGAAACAAAAAGCTTTATTCCTATTATTTTCAAAATATGTATAATTTCTAACTATAGTTAAAAAAAATTAACCCTATGGCCTTCCCACCTTACATGTCACACCTCCTCCAAAGAAGAAATCAATTGTAGCCTTTATTATTTTTCTTTTCTTACTCTACTTTTTTTTTTTTAATTTGTCTTGGAAGCACTAAGAAAGGCAAACTAGTCGCGCAGTTCTTTCAGTCAAAGAGAAAATAACTTTGAAGTCAAACAAAGAATGTCTGTCATCTAAAGTAGAAATGAAGAGGATCTGATTAAAATCAGAATTCCCATCACTACATCTCTACTCACCACACCAAAATCAGGAGCTATTGATTCCTTTAATTAAAAAAGACCTGATATGGAAATACTACATTGAGACCAATCCCACCTGGACAAGTCTGTAAGGATTTTTATTTTTTGGCTCATACCTCAGAGATAGACATACTTAAATTTCAATTAAATATCACAGGGCCATGATGCATGCTCAGCCACTGAAAAATCCCAAGGGGAAGGAGAGTAGGAACAAGGGGAGAGAAATGTGGGAAAGTGAGTAGACTGTCATGTGTGAAGGGGAAAGTATAGTAAGAGCCCCAAACACAGAAAATAAAGAAAAGAAATTAATGAAAGTGAGTCATTAAAATCATGGTGAATGATGCAGTAATCACTCAAATCTCTAAAAGCGTATAGCCAAAATACTATTACTTGAAGTTTACCGTGGGTATAGACGTGACAAATACCAGCATCTAAAGATTATTTATGTATTAACCCTAAAATCTGAATACGCCTTGTTTATTTTGACTCCTTGTCTCTCTAACACTGTCATTCTGTAGTTAATAGTAAAGATAGACCTCTGCTAAGCAGTAGGGGGCAGTGTATGGTTTATATTCTTTTCTTTCTTTCTTTCTTTCTTTCTTTCTTTCTTTCTTTCTTTCTTTCTTTCTTTCCTCTCTCTCTCTCTCTCTAATAAGCAGTAATAACTACAATTCAAAGGAAGCATCACCTTTGTGGAAATATGCAAATTGACACCAATTAATGACTTTATGTAGGTTTTGTCTTTTTCATATATTAGTATCCATAATATAAATATGGAAGCAAAGTAAGAAAAAGGGGAGTAGGAATTGGAAGGAGAAAAAATGCAAGAACATGGGAGGAAAAAAAGAGGAAAGTGTGTCACTTCATAAATGGACCTGGTCATTAAATTTTCATGGCAAGTTATTTCAGTTTTACATTTCAAGTACTTAAAGTATTTTAAAATACTCATACTCCTTCTGTTTATTAAATGGCAAACTGGTTTAATGTTCTTCAGTCTGGGACCATGATGCTGGCATTTAAAGCAGAGTGAATTCTCTACACTTATAAAACTGTCCTAAGTATCTGTTTCCTCCATGTATTATTAATAATAAATTTTTCTCTCCCTGGGACTGACTCTTTTATATTTGCACATGGGACAGTGCTTACATGCGAAATGCAGCATAAAAGGAATAAAACTACTGCAGCAACTTGCAAAATCCTGAATAGAAAATAAGGAAGGCGGGGTGCCTGGGTGGCTCAGTCGTTAAGCGTCTGCCTTCGGCTCAGGACGTGATCCCGGCGTTCTGGGATCGAGCCCCATGTCAGGCTCCTCCGCTGGGAGCCTGCTTCTTCCTCTCCCACTCCCCCTGCTTGTGTTCCCTCTCTCGCTGGCTGTCTCTCTCTCTCTCTGTCAAATGAATAAATAAAATCTTAAAAAAAAAAAAGAAGGAAGGCATAAAATAAACAAACCTACAAGAAATGATAAAAAATAAATGGAAGTAAATGAAGAAACATAAACTGTGAAGCAGGAAAAGGTGCCCAGAAAACAAGGTGTGGATCAATTTGCCAGAAGAATGATTGTAAACTGTTCCAGACAATGACATTTGGTCACCTCTGTTGTTTCCATTGGAGAGACTGATTCCTACAGACCTTTGTCAATGATTTCTCTCCCTGAAGGACCACAGCTTATTGATTAATCTGTCAGATAAACTATAAACATTTCAAAGGCATTCTTCTAGTGTGTTTGTTGTACCTCAAAGCTCAAAAATATTCAGTCAATTCAAAATTTTCTTTACAGTTTACCAAAATGGTACAGAGGGCAAATATCACTATGTATTACCATCCAGTAAAAAAAAAAGTGAGAGAGAGAGAAAAGAAAGATTGAAATCATTAATTTTTAGAGGCATGATTTATATATTAAGAATTGATGATCATTTTCAATTTACAGTCTTCACCACACTAGAGAAGGAACACTCCTTAGAAAAGAGAAAACAATTTGAAATCACAGAACATGTGAGTTTCTTAGCTGTGATCCTTAAAGATCTGGGGAAGCCATTCACAATTAAGATGACCACAAACAAAAGACGAAGCTCCCTTTTGCTTTGCCAGCACCTGACAGGGTCCTTTTAAATGCCCAAGATCTGGTTCACAGAAGAGTTCATGCAAAACTAAGAGGTTAAAATTAGGAGCAAATTCTCCCAGTGGTCATACTATTCTGGGAATCTATTGTAAGAGGGGTGAGTTTTATGGTCACTGAAAGTGATCATAAAAACTTTCTTGGCAAATGTCAACATAATTTCACACTAAACAGATAAAGGAGGAAAAAAGCATTGCACAGGGGAAGGATGGAAAAATAGTTTACGGTTTGTCAAAAATATAGATAATAGGCCTTATTTTTTTACCAAAGGAAGGGGAAGTGACGAAGGAAGGAAATGCAAGAAAAGAATGTATTGGCTACTTTAAAGGTCTTAATTGAAAGCATTCCTTAGGTATTTAAGACCATCAGTGATAATATACAAATAACAACAATTAAAGTTTAGGGAGAGTGTACTAAGGATTGTACCAGATGTTTTCCATGCATTTTTCTATTTAATTTCCAAAATAGTGCTATGAAATTGCCATTTTTCTACTGTAAATAGAGAAACCTAGACACATGAAGTTTAAATAACCTGTACCTGAGTTAATAATGGGTACTGATACATTAGCTATATTTGTATGGAAATTGAGGGGACCCCCAAGTATCAGTCAGGGACTGATTACGACAGAGCAGTTATTTGAACAGGGAAGTTTAACAAAGAATTGTTAACTAGGAGTAGGACATTGATAAGGGGTACAGAAAACTGTAAAGAACACAGGAATAGCAGAATAGGGAGGGACCACGAAGTCTAGGCCGAGGGAGAGCTCACTAGGAAGGAACAAATATGGAGGAGCTACATTCCACCATCCTGAGATCCAGACCTGTCAGCAGAGAGTGGGACCGTGGTCTCTGGATGACAGAGGAGACTACTAAGGGCTGGGGGCTGAGGCTGGAGGGCACAAACTGCCAGCTGGGAGGCCAGGGAAACTCAGGAGTGTGTGCACCAGGAAGTCTGCATATACTTAGCACGGAAACTGCTATTGGCAGCTGTGAGTCAGGCCACCATGCCACAGGGCCAAGAAGGAAGTTGGGAAATTGGAAACCTGGGAAACAGAAGCTCCTGCCTCTCCCCCTGTTCCCTCTAACACCCTCGCTTGTAAGGTGAACACTGTGCTCCTGAGAAAATGAAGAAGCCCTGAGAATGTCCAGCTCTTGTATCACAAAGGGCTGAAAGGGGATGGATTTTAAGCTGAGAGTTACTGATAACTGCTACGATCTATGATGACAAACACGGCTTTACTTTCAAATGCATCATTGCAGAGAATTTTCGTATTTCCAAAAATAATCTGGGGTTAAACCACTTCAGATATTTTTATAATCTTGATTATTTCTGCATTTATTTTAACTGGCTTATACCAGAAAAGGGAAAGCCCAATTCTATGAGAGTTTCATATAACAGTAAGGTATGCTTCTTCAAATAAGAATTATAGGGAAACATACTTTTATAAATGCCAAGGAAATGGCAGTGGCCATTAGGTTCTCCAAGTGCACAAGTTATTCATGCTTTCCTTGGTGGTGAAAATTTGGATCCTTGAATCTCCCTTGCTGGAGGAGTTGGGCTAGGTCTGTTCTATTTCTTCTCTTCCTCCCTACTCAACACTCAGGGTCTCTCATTATCTCAAGTTGGATCTATCTGTTCCAGCATTTGTGTCCATGGGAGCACAGTCTGTGCCCTGGTCTCTCGCTCGGGCCAAAGCCATCCCCCTAATGATTGGGTGGGTTAGGTGTTTTTACTGAGAGTAGTTTGAAGAAATATTTGTATCAGTTGGTACATCTTATAACACTCTCCTCACCTGCAACTGAGCCAACAAATATGCTACCATAAAAAATCAGCTATAGTGAAGCTGTCTTTTCAATAATATCCTCATGGTGCCCAGTCCCTCACTTGCAGGCAAGAGGGGATGTGGTGCCCCAGTTTCTTACTGGTTATACACCAAAAATATTAAATATACATACAAAATTATAGAAGAGTTAGCAGAAAAATATAGGAAAATATTTTTCAGATATGTAGATCACTGATAATTTTCTCAGCTTTGGAAAAATAAAGAAGTCAGAAAGAAAAGATTGACAGTTTTAAAATTTTGTAACCTTTGGGTAAATACAACCAGTAAGGCAATTGCTGGATCATAGGGTAGTTCTATTTTTAACTTTTTGAGGAAACTCCTTGCTGTTTTCTACAGTGGCTGCACCACTTTGTATTCCCACTAATAGCGCAAGAGGGTTCTCCTTTCTCCACATCCTCAACAGCACCTGTTGTTTCTCGTATTGTTGATTTTAGTCATTCTGACCGGTGTGATGTGATATCTCGTTGTGGTTTTGATTTCTATTTCCCTGATGTTGAGCATCTTTTCATGGGTCTGTGGGCCATCTGTATGTCATCTTTGGAAAAATGTCTATTCATGTCTTCTGCCCATTTTTTAACAGGATTATTTGTTTTTTGGGTGTTGAGTTTTATGAGTTCTTTATATATTTTGGGTATAACCCTTTATCAGCTATGTCATTTGCAAATATCTTTTTCTATTCAGTAGGTTGCCTTTTAGTTGTGTTGATTGTTTCCTTTGCTGGGTAGAAGCTTTTTATTTTGATGAGGTCCCAATAGTTCGTTTTTGCTTTTGTTTCTCTTGCCTCAGGAGACATATCTAGATAAGAAGTTACTATGGCCGATGTCACAGAGGTTACTGCCTGTGTTCTGCTCTAGGCTTTTGATGGTTTCCTGTGTTACATTTACGTTTTTAATCCATTTTGAATTTATTTTTTGCATATGGTATAAGAAAGTGGTCCAGTTTCATTCTTCTGCATGTTGCTGTTCAGTTTTCCCAGCACTGTTTATTGAAGAGACGTTTTTCCATTGCTTTGTTGAAGATTAGTTGACCATACCGTTGTGGGTTCATTTCTGGGTTTTCTGTTCTGTTCCATTGATCTCTGTGTCTGTTTTCTTGTGCCAGTATCATACTGTCTTCGTAAGTACGGCTTTGTCATATAACCTGAAGTCCAGAATTGTGATGCCTCAACTAACTGGAATTTATATAAAAACTGAAAAATTTCCAAAAACGTTGTTAAATGAAAACCAGCAAAACTGAGTCATGAGGGAAAGCAGATCCTGGCAAATGTAGATGTTCCTGTATGACAAAGAATTAATGACCCTATTATGCATAGAGTTCATTTGGACTTATTAGAAAATATCAAGAACCCCAGAAGATATGTAGGCAAAAGTTATATATAGATTATTATTAACCAAGGAAATACAGTAATTCATCCTCACTGCTAAACTTAAAAATGCATATAAAATCAATTAAGATACCATTTAATACTTCTAAGTTGTGGGAAGGGGAATTCCACTCAGAGCTATTTCTGTAGGAAGATAAACAGACATACAGTGCTCATGGAATTTTGAGTTTGCAAAACCCTTTAGGCAAGTAATATAACAATATGTGACAAGTACAAAAAAATGTTCATAATGTCTCAGGAATGTCATCTCTGGAAAATTGTCATGAAGTTAATTGAATGGAAGAAAGTGATCCATAGGTAGAAGGGAGTTCGTCACAGTGTTGTCAAATAATAACCACACACACATACACACACACACGCACACACGCACGCACACATATACTCTCTACAGTTTCTGATTAACACATCGCAAACCCTGAAAGAATTATTATGCAAACATATAAATCATAATTTTGAAGACTATGTAGAAAATCCAATAGAGACAAAGTTTATGATATAAAGTAAATGGAAAAAGAAGAAGCATAAACGAAGAGAAGAATTTATACCATGTTTCTAATTACATAATACATACACTTCAAAAACCGGCAGTTAATTTGTAAAACTAAAAAGCATGTTAAAATGCTGAGATTATAAGTAGTCTATTTTTCTAACATTTTAGTAATTTTATGTTGGTCTTAAGATTTACCGAAAAAAGAAGCCAGTTCTTTCTGAGATTTGTTTCTGGTTAGGTAAATCATTTGTCATTCCCAGCACTGTCATAAGAAAATTATAAGAGTTTTGACTGCTATGGAAATAAATAACTTCAAATTTTAGTTCATACTAAACCCTCTTAAAATTTTGATCTACAGAGAGGGAAAAATCTAGGAGAGAACTAAAAAGAAGGGTAGATCTCTTCCCATTTAGGGGAAACCCAAACTGTCGTCAGCACCCCAAAATGCAGCATTTCTCTCTGCTCACTTAACTATATAAAAGGCAAAGTAAAGGCAGGAAGACAAGGGAACTGGAACGTGTGTGACATTATCGGAGCATCAGCATGTCAAAGAAAAGAGCCACAAGTCACTCTCCGAGCTAAAGTACCGATAGGTCCAGCTACAAGGACCTGCAAAAAGTTCTGGTAATGCGCTGACCTGACCTGAAGCTCCAGAGAGCTCTTTAAATGCTGAGAAGGATTTTGGCAACAAAGTGCAAGAAACAGTTACATGAATTCCAAGAAAAATAAACAAGTGACTGAATTGTAGATATGCCTAGGGATGATAACAATACTCAAATATTTCTCATCTTTTAAGCATCACAACATGAAAGTGATTTTTTTATTAATACGGCTTTTAGTTTTTTCAAAAATAAACATACCCATAATTTAAGGAGTCAAATAGTTCTATAAAGATGATTTATTAAAAAGTAGTATCTTTTTGTGTGTCCCATTTCCTCTCTCTCTGGAGGATTCATTTTACCTATATCTTTTCATACTTGCTTACTTATCTCTAAATAATTGCTCATAGTGATATTTTTAAATTTTATTTCCATTTTTAGGCACAACGAAGTAAGTTAGGTAATGCCCGTCCTCTACACACACACACACACACACACACACATTCACGTTTCCCAACCTTATAATCTCTGAATTCGGTTAAGATATATAATCTCTTTTACTTTACTAGATGCATGATAGTCATGAGATCTGTTCTCTACCATAATTATTTTGATTTTCCTGAACAATATTTTGTTTTCCCTATAGCTAATTTTTCCCTCATTTGCTTGCTTAGCTCTGTGTACTTACTATTAATTTAACCCCTTAGCTCTTCCCCAGATATGTAAGCCTTTCCTCAATACATTGAAACAGTTATTGCATTGGTTTCGTTTTTCTTAAAGAAATCTTTTCCAGAACCTGTAAATTTCCCCTTCTTACCCAGCACTGATACTTTGGGAATAGCACTTCTGAATAATTGCACCCTGTATCCAGTAAAAATGTTTCTCAATAACAAAGCAGAAATAAAACCTTAGTTTTGACTCTAAGCACGATACTCACCCCTCTGCTTAGCCAGCTTTGGCCCTCTGCAGAGACTCGTAATAGTGCCAGTATTGGGCACCAACCACCACACACTGCCTTCTTCCCTTCGTGCTTAAGTGGGTAAACATACATGAGGTTGTCTGCTAGTGACGTGCTGTGTATGAAATATTATTTCCACCATCTTCCATGGAAATAGCTCCAAAAAGAGATTTTAAAAGGGGCCTATCTGGTAGAGCATGGAGGAACATTGTCTTTGGAGATAATTTAGAAAAACTCAGCAGAAGAGAGTAAGAAAGAGCCCCATACGGAACATCCCTTTTCTTTGCCTATGGTACGGAGAGTGAAGGCTTGCTTGTCAGTTTGAATTTGCTGCAAGCAAAAAAAAAATGTTTTTTTATTATATTATGTTCCTTTAAACAGAATGTGCTTTATGGTGACAATTATTTCAAGAAATGTCTTTTTTTTTTTTTTTTGCCTCACACTTCATTTGAGGGGAAACACATTAAAGGCATTAAATTGGGAGTAGGTGTATTTCTTTTGTAAAATATGGTTTCGGCAATGCTAATTAATATTGCCAAGCTTAGTTCTTCATCTACTCTGTTTTTTTAATGGGGGGTTTAAGGCAATGACTGTTACTAAAACGTTACTTCAGCGGCGCCGTGACGGCAGCACGATCCCTACCACCGGAGATCTGTAGGCGCTTCGGGGCTTTGCCGTTAAACCAACGAAACACACCCCGTGACCGCAGCGTCCGGAGCAGAACATCGCAACACCAAGTCCACGGAGCTTATCCTCTTTCGAACCACTGTCTCTGTCTCTGTCCATGACACAGTAGAGCTGAGTCCAAAGTCTCGGCCAGTGTGAATATCAAAGGGATATAGTGAATGATTTAAGCATATAAAGAGCGCTAACGAGCGAAACACTTATGCTGCTTACGTTGCATCTTTTTTGTGTGGTGACTTCCTGGAATTATCTGTAGCTGTTAACGGTATGACTCCTTGGCAGATGTCTCTGCACTAAACAGAGTTACTAAATTATTTATGTTACCAAATAAAAAAATATATATTCAATTCTCCAACTTAAGTATCCCGAGGATGTTCTATTATGCACTAAAATTTGAGATAGCCATCCTGAAAAAAACTTTTGTTTTTCTAAACTTAGTTTCATTTGGCGCACATTAAAATTAGATCACTGATGGCCAGTTATTTTATTTGGAAATATGAAACAGCTATATTTATAAATGTGAATAGGCATATATTCTATACATATATTCTTTTTTTTTTCAGCAAAATAGTTAATCTAGTGAGACTTCCGGTGTAAATTTACCAACCCCACCCTACTGAAGCCTGTCTCTCCACCACCCAAGATAACGCGTGCCTCTCACTGTGTGTTAGGCTTTGATTTGGAGAAGAATGGAGAATGAGATTATGTCATCATGTGGAAAAGAGAATTTATATCATCTTACATAGGCAACAATATTCGTTATAAAATATCAGAAACTTAAATCACCGATTCCCCCTTATTTTCTTTTCTTATAACGTGTGCAAGCTGGTAGCCTCGCTAGGCATGTGTCACACACTGTCTATTCAAAAGTGTGCTCCCTGCTAGCGATTGAAACTGTAGAGAATGCTAATGGAAAGACAGATTCTCAAGTTCTTCTGTGGAGGCTGTTGCTCGATGCAAATGAAAAATGCAGAACACAGCTCTCTGGGCTCTTTGGTCTGTTCTGCTGAATTGAAAGGGAAAATTGAAAAGGCTCCAATTATTCCATTTATTACCTTAATGAGTTTTTATAACATGAAATGTATTTTGTGATTAATGAGGATTTTATGTAGACAGTATATAAAAAAAAAGTCATCTACAAAAAGCAAATAGCATTATTTTCTGGCTAGAGAAGGTGAAAATGAAATGCAAAATAAGGTTGATTGACTTGGATTTAATATATAAAAGGTAGCACTAGTTAATAGAGTATTGATTAAAGATATAAAAAGAGATGGTGACAATTCATCAAATATCCTTGTTCTAGGTCTGCAGGGTGACTGATTAATAAACATCTTTTCTTCTAACTGACTTAGATTTTCCTGTTACTCTTTTCATATCTTGTTTCTTTTTTCTATAGACATATCAGATTCACACACTACCATCACAACAGCACATCCTCACACAAAGGTATTATTTTGAAAAACTCTTAGTTTATTTTAACATCTTAAATGGGACTGAACTTACAATAGGAACAGGTACCAAAAAGTTAGGGAATAATAATTAAAACACATTAGCCTGAATTAGTTCATTCAGGCACAAAACTATAGTTGAAAAACTAGAGAACTATATCTGTAATCTGTATGCATTTAATCCATGTAATAATTTTACAAATAACTTAAATATGATTCATTAATATATGAAATTAATAATATAATTTGTTTTGGGCACCTGGGTGGTGCAGTCAGTTAAGCGTCTGCCTTCAGCTCAGGTCAATATCCCAGGGTCCTGGAATCGAGCCCTGCGTTGGGCTCCCTGCTCAGCGGAAAGCCTGCTTCTCCCTCTCCTTCTGCCCCTCACCCCACTCGTGCTCTCTCACTCTCTATCTCTCGCTCAAATAAATAAAATAAAACCTTAAAAAAATAATATAACTTGTTTCTATAAAATACTTGTACATAGAACCATCTTGATAATATATCAAATTGTAAAACAATTATTAAATCTTAGGAAAATGCTTGGTTTTCTAATTGAACTTATCTTCTCTTCCCTTTTACTAAGTATTGTACTCTCCACACACGGGACAACTTACGCCCTCAACACACACACACACACACACACTCCAACCTCAATTCAATTTTTAGCACCGTTAAAGAGAAGAAAGCCACAAGCAGCCTCTCCCTAGAGTGATGCAAAAGCAATTCTGAAACCTAATTCAGGAAAATATTTAACTACTTTATATACAACAGTTTCCTTATTTGTTTTCCTCTAAATCATGACGCATCAATGATGGGTGAGTCCCTAAGGATTACACTTTTGCTCTCAAGAGAATATGTCATGGAGTGTGTACCATTCCACAATTCCCAAATCTTGGAAGTGAACAGAATGATATGGGGGGAAATCACCCTACTTATAGTAGAATGTATTAAGCATTTTCTTCTTTTTCTTGGCCCACAGATAACTTTGTCCCATGCTTGGTAATTTGAATCTAAGCAAGATCAGCAACTCTGAAAAAAGTGTCAATCGATTCTACTCTATGTTTATATATGGCCAAATAAATGGACTCTGATCCAGCACATGGTGAATGGCCAACTTAACAATCGATCCAATTGGCAATCCGGTCCATTGGCCCAAGCTAGAGCCAGTAGACAGCTCAAGGGAAAATACATTAAAAAAATGTATTATGTCGTACTAAGATTTCACAGGTGTTTTTTAATAGAAACAAAAAATACAGTAATGCATTCTATTTATTGATGATAGAAAAACAGGATTAAGAGTTGCATTACTTCTGCTCACAAATAGGATCCCGCATAGTTGAGAATACTCTATACTCTCCTCCTTGAAATGATATATTAACAGAGTAAAAATATTCGCTGTATTGGTATTTTAGAAGGATCTTAAGACTGAAATAGAAAACAAACACAAATGTGGCATATGTTTTTTTTTGCTCCAAATTCCTCATTTATGGTAAAAAGAAATTTACAGCACATCTCTGTATGTTTGTCTTTTATAGTCAAGGGTAATCATTCCCGCCATTTACCTCCCAAGATAATAGAAACTAATAGCATTGTGCTGGAATAATTTTGAACCCTCGTAAGAAAGCTGCTGACTATGGTTAGGTATTATTATTAATCACTAACTATGCTCAGGATCAATATAGCTACGCATTAAATTTAGCTTAGCCTGAATTATGCCTGAAGATGTATTTAAACAATTATGTGATGCTTTTGCATAGCTGTGCAGACCATACAAGCCAAATTTTCCAGCTCAGTCCCAGTGTTAAATATTATATTTCATTGTCAGCACAAGCATCCATGTTTTGTTTTGAAAAATTGAGTCACTTTATATATTGGTGATATTCCATGATTCACAATATTTATCTGCTATATTATAATTAAAATTTCCTCTTGCTGCTTTACTAAGTACAACGCCATATGGAAATAATATGGAACTGCCATATTATTTCCAAAATTCATGAGCATAGATTGTTTCTTTTATCTGATTAGTATAAAATTAGTGTAAACAATAAAAGATAATACTGCAGTGTTTGCCATCTTTCCTTCTTCTCTATAGTCATCAAATTGTTAAATCACTAAATTATAGTATACACAAAATCAATCAAGGTTCAGTCTAAAACTGTGGGCAGAGAGATTTCCCCACAGGTGGTACAGGAAATACCTTCACACAGAATATATTAGGAACACAGTATGTAAAAACATGTAGCTACTCATAATAACTTGAATTCATAATATTTCTAATAGTTTACAAAGTACAGTCATACTTTGGAGATATTGAGGGTTCGGTTCCAGAACACCACAATAAGGCAAACATTACAATAAAGTGAGTCAAATGAATTTTTTTGTTTTCTTAGTTCATATAAAAGTTATGTTTATACTATTACTGTAGTTTATTAAGGATGTAATAGCATTACATCTAAAAAATACAATGTACATACCCTAATTTAAAAATATTGCTACAAAATGCTAACCATTGTCTGAGCTTTCAACGAGTCATAACCATTTTTCTGGTGGAGGGTCTTGCCTTGACGTTGATGGCTGCTGACTGACTAGGGTGGCTGTAGCAATTTCTTAAAATGAGACAACAATGAAGTCTGCCACATTGATTGATCTTCCTTTCATAATCAATTTCTCTGAAACATGTGATGATGTTTGATAGCATTTTACCCACAGCAGAATTTTCAAAGTTGGAGTCAATGCTCTCAAACCCTGTGGCTGTTTTATCAACTATGTTTATCTAATATTCTAAGTCTCTTCCTTTCGTTTCAACAGTTCTCACAGCATCTCCACCAGGAGTAGATTCCATCTCAGGAAACCACTTCCTTTGCTCATCCATAAGAAGCAAGTCCTCATTTGTGAAAGCATTATCATGAGACTGTAGCAACTCCATCATATCTTCACGCTCTACATCTAATTCTAGTTCTCTTACTATTTCCACTATATCTGCAACTAAGTCTTCCACTGAAGTCTTGAACCCCTCAAAGTCAACCATGAGGGTTGGAATCAACTTCTTCCAAACTCCCATGAATGTTGATATTTTGACCTCTTTTGATAAATCATGAATGTTCTTAATGGCTTCTAGAATGATGAATCCTTCCAGAAGGTTTTCAATGTACTTTGCCAAGGTCCATCAGAGGAATCACTATCTGTGGCAGCCATAGCTTTATGAAATGTATTTCTTAAATAATAAGACTTGAAAGTCAAAATTACTTCTTGACCCTTGGGCTGAAGAATGGATGTTGTGTTAGCAGGCATGAACACAACATTAATCTCATTGGACATCTCCATCAGAGCTCATGGGTGACCAGGTTTCACTGTCAGTGAGCAGTAATATTTTGAAAGGAATCCTCCCCAACCCCTGCCCCGAGCAGTAGGTCTCAACAGTAGACTTAAAGTCTTCAGTAAACCATGTTGTAACTAGATGTGCTATAATCTAGGCTTTGTTGTTCTATTACAGAACACAGGCAGTGTGGATAATTTAGCATAATGCCTAAGGGCCCTAGGATTTTCAGAATGGTCAATGATCTTTGGCTTCGTCTTCCACTTCCCAGCTACATTTAGCCCCTAAAAAGAGAGTCAGTCTGTCCTTTGAAGCTTTGAAGTCAGGCACTGATTTCTCCTTTCCAGCTATGGAAGTCCTAGATGGCAATTTCTCCCAACAGGCTATTTTGTCTACATTGAAAATCTGTTGTTTAGTGTAGCCACCTTCATTAATTATCTTAGCCAGATCTCCTGAATAATTTGTTGTAGCAACTACATCAGCACTTGCTGCTTCACCAACCTCTGCTAGCTTTCAACTTTTCTTCTGCAGCATCCTTACCTCTCAGCCCTCATAGAATTGAGGAGACTTAGGGCCTAGGTCTAGATTAGGCTTTAGCTTAAGAGAATCTTGTGGCTGGTTTGATCTTCTACCTAGACCACTCAAACTTTCTCCATATCAACAATAAGGCCTATTTCACTTCTGTTTTATCATTTGTGTGTTCACCGGAATAGCGCTTTCAATTGCCTTTGCCTTTATAACTTGGTTAACTGTTTGGTGCAAGAAACTTAGCTTTCAGCCTATCTTGGCTTTTTTTTTTTTTAAGATTTTATTTATTTCTTTGAGAGAGAGAATGAGAGAGAGCATGAGAGGGGGAAGGGTCAGAGGGAGAAGCAGACTCCCTGCCAAGCAGGGAGACCTGATGCAGGACTCGATCCCGGGACTCCAGGATCATGACCTGAGCTGAAGGTAGTTGCCTAACCAACTGAGCCACCCAGGCACCCCTATCTTGGCTTTTGACATGCCTTCCTCACTAATCTTAATCATTTTTAGCTTTGGACTTAAAGTGAGAGATGTATGACCCTTTCTTTCACTTGAACACTTAGAGGCCATTATAGAGTTGTTATTTGGCCTAATTTCAATACTGCTGTATTTCAGGAAATAGGGAGGCTTGAGGAGAGGGAGAGAGAGATGGGGGAATGGCCAGTGGATGGAGCAGTCAGCATGCACACAACCTTTACCAATGAAGTTCACCATCTTATATGGGTACAGATTGCGGTGCCCCAAAACAATTACAAGAGTAACACCAAAGATTACTGATCACATATCACTATAAAAAATATAATAGTGAAAACATTTGAAATATTGCCAAAATTACTAAAATGTGACACAGAGACAAAGTGAGAAAATGCTGTTGGAAAAAAATGGCGTCAGTAGACTTGCTCAACACAGGTTTGCCACCAACCTTTAATTTGTAAAAAAAAAAAAAAAAAAAAAAAAGCAGTATCTGCAAAATGCAGTAAAGCAAAGCACAATAAAATGAGGTATACCTGTAATTTCATATTTTTTACATGTTATTAAGATTATCTCTGTAAGAGTCCCACTTTAAAAGAGACGAAGTTATTAAAGCAAGACTCTAAATGATGAGGTCTTATCATTTCAGACATGTCTGTCTAGGTTTTGGGAGAGATACTATGACTGAAGTCGTGGGGCAGACAACCAACTCCCAGGAAACAATTCTTCCCAAGCTGCTGCTTGAGGATTTTATCATTCTAAGTGGTATAGAGGGAAATAAAGTCAAGGTTCTCAAAGTTGGCCCAAAGAAAACTGGATGGAAGTTGAAAGAATAGATGATTCTGAAAATAAATTAAGGGAGACTTTTTTTTTTTTTTTAATGTGTAGTCATGCTTTGTCTGGTTGTTAGGAAGAGGTTGGCTGATCTAACTAAGAAGGAGGAAGCCAAAATAAAGAAATAAACCCTTTAAAAATAAGAGTGTGGTAGTGCTAAAACATGGACACAAACTCTTCAATACTTCACCCATCAAGAGATAGGGTCTATGCCCCTTCCCCTTGAATTTAGGTGGAATTGTGACTGCTACCATCATAGAGTACAATGAACATAACACCAAATGATTTCTAAGGATAGTTCATATAAAACCATGCAATTTGCCCTTGTCTCATTAGAACACTTGGTTTTGGAGACCCAAGCTCCATGTATGACTACCTTTAAGTCTTCATGCTACAAAGAAGCCCAAACCACCAAGAGAATCTTCCAGAAGTTTCCAGATGCTTCCAACCCCCAAGCATTCAAGTCACTCACAGCCATCTGGGTCTTCTCAATTATGGCCCAAATATTATACAGACGAACTATATCCACTATACCTTTCTAAACTTCTGATTCACAGAACCTGGGAGCATGAGAAAATAGTGGTTGTTTTGTGCCCTTAAGCCCTGGGATAGTTTGTTACACAGTAATAGATAACAGATACAAAGGATAATTTTGACATATGTCAGAACAAGGTTTTATTCCCACTTCTTTAAGGAGTAAGAGTTTGGTGAAACAAGTAATAGAGAGGGAAGGAGGAGGGAAGGAGGAGGGAAGGGAAGGATGATGGAAGAGGGAGACCCAATTTGCTTTATAATGGATAC
Source organism: Ursus arctos (assembly GCF_023065955.2). Lineage (NCBI taxonomy): Eukaryota > Metazoa > Chordata > Mammalia > Carnivora > Ursidae > Ursus > Ursus arctos. The sequence continues at coordinate 45,869,670 of NW_026622886.1, read as the reverse complement.
AAAGTAGCTAAGAGAGGCAGTCAAAAATAGCAAAATAAAGTTTTGGTGTTTTTATAGCTGTTTCCCTCTGGAAAATGTGAAGGATCTAAATTTCCCCATCACATTCAGTGTAAGGGCCAGAATGTTCTGTTGCATCTTCTGCTTCAAAACCAAAGAAACAGAAGAACCTTGCTTATCCTTTAAAGAATGCAGTCTGGATCTTGGAAGGACAGCATCGTGGTAGAAAACGCAAAGAGAAACATGGACAATGAAGGGAGAGAGAGACTCCAAAATACACATCTAAGGTAGATACCATATGCTCCAACAAATGAGTCCAGGAAATTTTGCACCGTGTTCTAGACTCATCTACTTGTGATTCCTTCTGATAATGGTTATGGCAACATTAAGGGATGTATTTGGGAAGGTTCTTCTAGTACACTGTTGAGTAGCTGCTTTTGGAAATTAACTCCAGTTAATCAGTTTTGCAATCTGCTAGCAAATTGTTGAACGGTAACAGAAGAGTAAAATGAGAACGTTGACATGGGTGAGGCTCTCACAAGGAAGCAGAGTGGCCACAACTGGCAGTTAGGGTGGCATCCTGGCCTCAGCTTCAGACTCAAACAGAGAGCAGCGGGAGTGATGGAGGACAAGTCAGTGAAGCCTAGACTCAGAAGTTACACAGCCTGACTTGCTGTTTCCTAACACCTAGTTCAGTGCTTCCAGCCATCTAGAAAGAAGAGTAAAATGCATTGAACTGAATTGGGTCATCTAGATACAAACAGGATATCTTGAGTTAAAAAAAACATTAGTGTAGGAATGGAAACTAGTTTTAGTTGCTGTGAAGTTGTATGATCAGTAAAGAGATGTTCCACTTCTCCACTTAATCTGGGGGAGTTGAGATACAGTCAGATGTAGAGAGAAATCACCTAGAAGCCTCAACCAGCAACTGAGTGCTATCAATTCTCAGAGAAAGCCACATCTTTAAATTTTGGAGGCTTCACTTCCTTCTCACCAGGAGTTTCTAGCTCTTCTAGGAATCTCCTGTTTATTTGTAATGAAAAAAAAAATCAATCTTTAAATTTTATCTGACCAGGTCCCTGCTACAAATAATAAAAGGAAGGTGATACTTTTAGAATTTGTTAATAAATTTCAGCATACAAAAAAAAAAATCATGTCTTGACAATGACAAGGCCTAATGTAGTTCAAAATTATTTTATAACTAGGCTGGAATGTCTGGGAAGAAGGCAGAAATAGGGGCGCCTGGGTGGCGGCAGTGGGGCACCTGGGTGGCGCAGTCGTTTAGTGTTTGCCTTCGGCTCAGGGCGTGATCCCAGCGTTCTGGGATCGAGCCTCACATCAGGCTCCTCCGCTAGGAGCCTGCTTCTTCCTCTCCCACTCCCCCTGCTTGTGTTCCCTCTCTCGCTGGCTGTCTCTCTCTCTGTCAAATTAATAAATAAAATCTTAAAAAAAAAAAAAGGCAGAAATAAAGAAAAAAAGACATTGTTTATTTGCATTTTAATAGAGTAAGAATCCCATTTTGAAAACTGCTGCAGTTTCGTTTTTAACCAAGCCCTGTTTGAGTACACCCATTTCAGCATTTTTAAACACCTCTGTTTCCCATTAAACCACTACACACATTTAATTTCCTCAATTGAAACTCCGCTGAGATAACAACATACAGAAAAAAGCATGAGCATTCTGGGCAATCCACTGACAGACGTAATAGTGTTCGTGTAGTCTGTTCCATCTCAGTGCCCAAAAAAGCACCGAATCTGACAAAATAGATTCTTACTCTCCTAAATGGACAGACTCCACTAGCTCAAGATGACTACGTAATATTACCACTTTTAAAGGAGAGTTTCGTTTACATGTGCTTCCTTTCTCCTTGGCTCTAAACCAAGTGAATTACGTTAGCTCAAGGATTTTATTTTGCCCAGTGACATTGTAAATCATATTGAACATCGAAAGAATCCCTGTGAGATAGTTTTTACCGAATATTTACAACTGGTAATGTGAAAGGATTGTGTTGTTCATTCATATAGGAAAGAAACTAGAAAATGGAACTGTTGAACCACTGTTTATGTAATGAGGTTTATCACTTCCTACTTTTAAGTTAGTGCCTCTTATTTCTCTGTTAGGAAACTAACTTTCACTAAAGTTGGTTAGAAATAAATGCATTACACTGAGAGATTATCCTACCTGTCAATAAAACTGATCCTAGGATGTTCTGACACCTGCCACTCTAAAACTCATAAATCTTGAAAATAACATTGCCAGTTCATAATTTTTTCAAAATCAATCTCATTTCTCCTCCTTCCCTCCTGTTCCAGTGGAGAAATTATCCCTAGTCTTTTTCATAACTAATGTCTCTGTTTCTATTCTTACTTTCATCTATTGCTGCTTTTTTTTTTTTTTTTTTTTTTCAGAGAAGTCCTTCCCTAGTGGAAGATACTATAAGAGTTGAAAGACATAGACTTTCAGGAATAAACAGACCTGGGTTCAGGTCTTGATAACTTACTGCTTCCTAGTTCCTAAAGGTGTGACCTTAGGGAAATTACTCACCTTGCCCTTGTAGGTAAAGAGTCTGCAAAACCCTTTTCCCTATAGGATGAACTATTAGTCATGGGTTAACTTTAGCCAGATGAATCCTGCATGGTAAATTGCATCTGGACAGGGAGGAACTATAAACATGCCATGAATACCTTATGCAGAAGCCATAGGTGTGGACTTCCCTAACTATAAAGACTTGCAACTAGCATCTTCCTTGCAAGGACGCTGGAAACTGTTCTTGTGGAGTCGTTCAGAAGCAGTTGGCTTCTGTAAGCATGAGGCTTCTAATGCATCCTCCTGATGAATCCTATCTCCTAATGACTGAACTGTCTGTTGGACTGCTGCTTGGTCTCCCTACAAGAAAAATGTATGACGCTTCTCTGCTGGCATGCATGTTCCTGTCGTATATATCCTTTTGCATATTTAGTGCCCAGTATAGCCTAGGATAGCCTCATAAGTCTAAATGTTTACTTGAGCCTGAGAAGACCAGTCCCTTCAATGAGAAGCGTGGAAGGATGATCAAATCTACCTTTGATGGTCTAGGAGGATGAAATCAGACTGCACATAAACACATGCACACATGGTGATTCAACTACAACTTTATATGTTTCCCCACATATGTAGTACATGAAAGCTCATTGCATTGGTATTTTATCACAGTTAGAACTTAAAATGTGTTTTGTGTGTGTGATTTATGATGTCAGTCTTCCCCTAGTAAATTATAAATTTGACGAGGGCAGGGGTCACTGTTCTCATGGTAGCATTCCTGACTCCCATCATGAGTGCTGCCACATAATAGGTATTCAGTGCATGTCTGTTCTTTCCCGTTACCACCTCTCACTGGCGAGACCCCAAATTGAGATCGGTGGGAAGCCAATTCTTTATAATTTTGACACATTATTCTACGTGGGGAAAAAAAAGACTCCTTGGCCAAATAAATTTGGGAAACACAAGGTTAGGTGATGCTAAACACATTTTCTTTTTATTAGAGTACTTCTTGTAACTCTCCAAAATGGAGTGGAATGGGAGAAAGAGACACGTACTTACTGCTTGTGTAGTTTTATACCTCTCTTTTTTTAAGGCCAGCTTTTGAAATGGGTTTTATGCTGGAAATACTGCCAAAAATCTAAAGATAGGTCCTCTTGGAGCTATAAGTATCCCTGGATATAAACAGGCAACTAATTCTCTCATACACAAGTGAGGGGAATGAGGACGAAAAATTTAGTAAATTTCCAAAGATCCCGCAGCAAATAATATTTCCCTATAGAGTTAACCCTCTGGTAGACGAAAATTGCTCATACAATTGCCACAGCTTGACTGTATTTATCCTCCCCTCCCCCAACACTAATCACTTCAGATGATAACACAATGAGATGAATTAGAAAACCAAGCATGTGTCCAAGAACCAGAAGGACCCTCAGATGCTCGGGCTGTGGGGGTCATCCTGCCTGGTCCTCACACATGTGACTATTGGAATGTTTGCTCTCACCAAGGGCAAGATGAAGTTTCTCATCATGTCTGCTTCCCCAGTCTCTCTTGGATCCTTGATCCTCAGCTCAGCGATAATAAACCTGTGGCTCCCTTACCGTTTCTAAAGCTCAGAAACACTGAAGCAGTTTCAGATCTTGGAAGGGACTCATACCCACTTCTCTCTAGGATTTGCTTCTTTGTTTGTCTGCCCAGCTCAATCAGAAATTCCATGGCAAGAGGAACCATAAATCACTCATTCCTGCACCCCAGCATCTGGCACCTGGTATGTACTTCCCAAACATTTTAGAAATGGATAGATGAGCCAATGTGATGACAGTTTAAAAAGTCAGAGCTGATCGGAGCCAGGGACGCTGAAAAAATCCAGAACCGAGTAGCTCTGCCTCTGAACATCAAGAATTTTAGAGATGGTGGAGACAGCAACATTTGTGCAGATAATGACCAATCTTTCTGTTTCTGCACATAGAGTGTGTGGGGGGTGGATTTAATCAAATTCTGTCCTTTAACTAATATAGCCAGATAAGCATTTACTGAAAACTTAGGACCTTTTGACAAGGTGCTAATTTTCACTGGGCTTACTAAGGACCGTTTGGAGTCTTGAACATCTAGGCTGTCATTACTGTAAGGTAAATAATTAAATATGTAAGATTTTTTTAAAAAAATTTTCAATCTAAATATTCTCTTTTTACTAAAAATAGAGCAATTTTATTCTTTGTTATTATAAAATAAGCTATAAGATCTTTAAGCTTCAGAAGTCTTTAAGAAAAGAGAATTGAGAAAGGGTACCTATTTTATTGATGAAGAGATGCTGGGGGAAGAAGAAAAGAGGTAAATTCATAATTAGATTCTAAAAATCATGAAGCTTATTGATGCACACCACATGTTGTATTATGCCACCAAATTTTACTCACAAAACGAAAGGAAATTTGGCCTACTGTGAAGCATTTAGGAGAACTTTGCCCCGTATTTGTACGATGACAGGAGAGATTTAAGGGTCATAAGGATGGGTTTCAAGAAAAAAAATCTCCTATTTTTACTGTTAGACAAAGGAAATCAGAAATATGGTTTGAAACAATACACAGATACCAAATTTATTTGACTAAAAATGAATCTCTCTAGCCACAGTGACTTTCTTAATCATCATCTTACAAACAAGCTTCCCGCATTCTAAAAGACCTCACTTACTCAAGCTCTTGCATTAATAAGGAATGTGCTGGTTACAAAGAAACCCAACTCAGAGTAGGTTAAACCAAACAGGAGATTTGATTGGATAGAAACTCCAGTGATTCATGAAGTGTTGACCAAGCAAACCAAATGAATAAATGAGCTCATATGGTGATGGCGAGAATGCAGGCCAGACCTCAGAAAGCACAGAGCAAGAGCTCAAGCACTCACAGAACTATCCCCCTGCCTCAGCTCTGCTCCTTCTATCCACCAATTTCATTAGTCTCCCTCATTACAGACTTACAAACTGGGCACATGGCAAAAAATAGGGTTTCCAAAAACCCTCAAGGTTTATTTTTTAGTATTTCAGCATTGAGAAACTCAATAGACTTTTTCTGTAGGTTCCCAGGGTGTGGCTCAGCTTGGATCAGGGGCCCAGAATATAATAGTTAACTGTAATCAAAGGAGAAAGTTCATTTAAGAACATAACTGTTTCCTTAGTGCCTGTATGGATGAAGTGGGGAGAAGAGCTAGTTCCAGAAGAAGGAGAGCTATCCCTAGGAGAGTTGTCACCAAAAAAACAGATCACACTAAGGTGGGTAGAATAATAGTCCCCCAACAATATCCAGGTCCTAAGTGCCCTACTCCCCAGAACCTGTGAATGTGGTACTTTGTATGATAAAGGGGACTTTGCAGATGTGATTAAGTCAGGGGTCTTGCCAGGGTGAGATTGTACTGATTACCTAGGCACACCCAATGTAATCACAAGGTCCTTATTAAAAAAAAAAAACAAAAGGAGGCAGAAGGGTCAGAGTCACAGAGAGATACGAGATGCTATGGTGCTGGCTTTGAAGATGGAGGAAGAGAACATAAGCTAAGAAATACAGTCTGCTTTCAGAAAGTGGAAAGGCAAGGAAACATTCTCTCTGAAACTCCAGAAGGAACACAGCCATCCTTACACTTTAATTTTAGCCTAGTAAAACCTACTTTGGACTCCTGACCTCCAGAACTGTAATAAAATAGATTTGTGTTGTGTTGAACCACTAAGTTTATGGTAATTGATAGCAGCAGTGGGGAACTAATATACAGCCTGTAATGACTTCTTAATGAAGAAATCATGTTTCTACTTCTCACTCCTTAGGTATGAAATGCAGACACATTGGTAGACTCCATTGACCAACATTCCTTCTTGAAACATTTCCTTCACATCTTTAGATTTTCTCTGTCTCTCTCTCTCTCCCCCATGTTGAGGTATATTTGATAATTAAGAATTATTAGGTGTGATGATTTGATAACTATATCTGTTGTGGAAAAAATTACCACCCACATTCAAACTAATTAACATGCAGGTTCATGGGCTTTTTTAATTCTCTTCTTTTCCTGATTTCTTTTATTGTTCCTTCTTCTAACTTATTCATTAAATATAAACATCCCTTCCTCCATGATCTATTCCTTCTTTATATAGTTTCTCCAAAGAACTCTGGCTTCGTACACTCACACGCCCAGGTTTCAATCCTGTCCATGATAATACTGTGTGATACTGTCAGATTGTTTAGCCACATTTCATTTCCCAGATAACCAGAACACCTGCTTATACAGTTGTTGGATAATCAGAAACAACATACAGACAATACCCGCACATGGTATATATTTAATCAGTTGTCACATTATTACTTTACATCATTTATCTCACCCTTCGTCCTTTTATAGTTGTCTTTCTGTAACCCTGCTCTTCCCTATGTAATTCGGAGACCGCCTCCTTGGCCATCTCCATAAGGAAGCCCTTGCAGCGACATGGGTGAAACCCTTCTCATTTCTCCCCTCTTATAGACCATAGCTGCACCGCTGCTCAGCTCTTTATCATCCTAACAGAATTAGAAATAGCCTTTCACCTGCACTGGAGGGTTAACAGATGCCTTCCAACTAGCTGCTTCTCAAAACCAGTTGATCGTGAAATATCTCAGTTGGATTCTACATAGCGTCCACACTGCTATTTCCAAGCATTTTCTATTTTCATAAAGCTCTGATTTCTAACCCTACCAGCTTTGCTTTCTGTAATGAAACTACTTTTTAACTTGAGGGAAAAGATGTTCAATATGAGCTACCTCATCTGGCTGCCTCTGCACCTCAAATTTTCTCAACATCTCAATCACCCTCTGACCTTTCTTTCCCCTTATATCAGAGAAAGAAGAATCACCCTTCAACTCATCTGCCTTTGAAAGGAAGAAAACAATTAAGAATTAAGAATAAATTAAGGGCAATTAAGAATAAATACCCCATGTTTAAGAGGCAAAAAGACCCGTATTCAATTCCAGGCTTCTTTCAGTTATTGGCCGTGTGATCTTTAACAACTTCTCTTTGTCTTGTTTTACTCAACTTTAAAGCAGGAAAAATAACTACCTCAAAAGACTGAGGTGATAATTCAAAATAGAAGACCTTTGCCATGGCGCCTTTACCCTATTCTTCATCCTATTTCCTCTGGGTGATGGTCCCCTCTTCTCTATCATATCTACTCTCTGATCACTAGACGTCTAACCACAATCTCATCTTATTAAATTGAAATTGGTATTTGATAGGTAAGAGGATTAAGGGTACATTTATCTTGGTGAGCACAGAAATGTATAAAATCATTGAATCATTATATTGTACACCTGAAACTAATATAACATTGTATGTTAATTAAACTTAAATAAAAATAATTTTTTAAAAGAAACCAGTGTTTGAGACTAAATGTCCTTCTTCCAATCCAGATTGCCTGAAAAATGTTTAATCATCATGTAGGGCATTATCAGATTCAGCAACTAAAAATACAAGATACCCAGTTAAATTTGAATTTCATATAAACAATGAATATTTTTCAGCATGGTTTTTTAGTGTAAATGTGTTGCATGCAATATTTGGGAGACAGCCGCACTAGAAAGTACCCATTATTTATCTGAAATTAAAACTTGGGGTGCCTCCGTGGCTCAGTTGGTTTAGGGACTGACTCTTGGTTTCAGCTCAGGTCATGATCTCTGGGTTGCGAGATCGAGACCCGCATCAGGCTCTGCGCTCAGCGCTGAGTCTGCTTCAGATTCTCTCTCTCCTTCTCCCTCTGCCCTGCCCACGCGGGCGCGCGCTCTCTCTCTGTCTCTCTCAAATAAGTAAATAAATCTTAAAAAAAAAAAAAAAAAACTTTATCTGGCAGCCTTAACCACATATCATTTTAAAGATTCATGGAATCAGAAAAACCTCTGCTTTAATCATTTCGAGGGACATAAAGAGAGTGTTGTGAAAGTTAAATGAGTTAAGATATGCACAGTATCCAAAAAATGGGTCACATGTGGTAAATATTTGTTCAGTGCTCATTATTTACTATAACTTTTGAAATTCTTATAGGTGCTTCTTTAATACTGACAAAGATTACTATTTTACAGTTGTTAAAATTTAGTCTCGAAAGAGTAAGTGACGTTATCAGGGTCTTGCTGATGTATAATGGTGGAAGCTCACATCGTCTAACTGCTAAGCTGATGTTTTCATCACCATTCCATTCTGTCGTTCGAGGCCACGTGTGAACTGTTGTTGTAGGTCTTCATTTGTGCAGCAATGTGTGGTGTTACCACAGAGCACTAGCGTCTTGGCCAAAGTGACGATATGGTTTGAAAAGATAAATCTGCTTTAATAGAATGAAAGAAAAAAAAGAGAAGGTAGGGAAGGAAGGGGGAGGGAGGGAGGGAGGGAGGGGATGCATTACACCGGAAATGCATCATCCGTTGTCACTCTGGGTTTTGTGGTTTAATGAAGGTAAGCTCATCGCAGGTGATAAAGCATGAATCCCCTTACTTCTGCCGCATGAATCCCCTTACTTCTGCCGCGTGACTCGCGCAACGGAAAGGTTTCCTGTTGCCGTTAGCCCTCTCCTGCCAGCGGATAACACACTCTCTTCTAAATAGTCATCTTCATTAGATTTGGTGGAAACAATACTTAAAATAAGTCTTTGTGCTCACTTCCCAGCTGAGAGAATTCAGCTCCGAGAAAACCAAATTGCAGTCCTCCTCCTCTACGCTGCAGGAGTGTGTGCCGGATACCGTTTTCTGTGTCATAGCCGCGAAGCATTCCCAGCCTAACAGGGCCAACCCGCTAATGTGTGCGGGCGCAGAGTACTCAAGATACCTCGCTGGAAAAGACACACTGGGAATATGTCTGTCTCGTATGATCTATAACCTCTGGCACAGCATTAGAAAGCACCCGGTGTTGAAGAAACGGAATACAGAAGTCTAGATATAAATAGCTGCAGAAGCAACTAGAAGAAATGTACATTGGACTTTGAACAAACATTCACACATATATTAAGGATTTAAACCTATTTTTATTTTGAATTGGCAGGGTTAAACCTACTAATCACCCAAATGGACACACAAGAAACCTGATTTTATCATTCAATTCTTAAAAAGCGGAGTGTCGATGTTTATTTGGTTTTAAAACCCAGTGGCTCTGGGGCGCCTGGGTGGCTCCGTCATTAAGCGTCTGCCTTCGGCTCAGGGCGTGACCCCGGCGTTATGGAATCGAGCCCCACATCAGGCTCCTCCGCTGGGAGCCTGCTTCTTCCTCTCCCACTCCCCGTGCTTGTGTTCCCTCTCTCGCTGGCTGTCTCTCTCTCTGTCAAATAAACAAAATCTTAAAAAAAAAAAAAACAAAAAAAAAACAGTGGCTCTACCTGTTGATCACAGCATAACGAAGTCTCCCCAGATACAGGTTGACTTGAACCCAGATACAGTGGGTAAGTATTAGGGTGAAGAACAACACACATTTGAATTTTAGCTATTAGCTTATTTGAGAGCCAGTGCATTTAAGTGGTCACCTGCTCGATCAAGACTGAAGACCAGTGGCAGCTGAAGGTCTGGACTTCGGTTTTTTATGACATTTTTTAGTAAATCCCGGACTGCAGGGTTACTCCAATGTCATCAGTAAAAAGAAAGCCATTAAAGAAAAGGCAACGTTTTCACTAACCTCTCTAACAAACTCACTTCTAAATAGCCACTTCAATCACTTCTTCTGCTTGGCTGGCAGCAGGATTTTTCTAAAACTTTAGTGCTCACAGTGACCCACACACTTGGACAAGTTTACCTGCTTATACTTCATGGTCAGGTTGCAAGAGTGAAAAGAATTAGGGGAGCAAATATACTTTACTTCAATCAGAATTCTAGGTGCAACCTGCAGGAGACTTTAGTAACAACCAATTTGCTATAGCCGAATCGGTCACAAGCACTATGCAGGGGACATTTTGCAGGATGGGTTCCCGATAGGTGGGACAGCTTCTGATGAAGAACCAGTAGGGTAACTAGTACCATCAGCATCAACACAACCTGACTGATTCAGTTAAGTATAGTCCCTTCCCACGCAGACATATCATAATCAGAGGACTATTGTATCCAAAATACCAGGCATTTCAACTTAAATCCCTGAACAGCATTGAGAGTCAAAGGACATAAGGAGATGCCCCAAAGTACTGCAATTGATGAACTACATGTAATTAATAAAACAGTAAGTAATTAACAAAGAGCCTCTCAATTTTGTGGCAAACCTTAAATCGCTGTAAAAAAATGAGGTCTTTTGTAAAAAAATAGGTAACAAAGTTGTAGGCATCATCAGGTATTATACGTATAGTAACAATAAAATAGTGCTTCCAGTTTGAACGATTCTTAAGCTCCAATCTTTGTTTTCTAGCTGCAAATGACAAGTTACATTTTTTTACTTAAATTATTTTACTATCCTACAGACCTGTAATTAATTATAAACTTAGTATGTGAATAGCTATTCTAAATTTATAAAATCTTTAAATAAAAACCACGAAACTATCAAACCAGTAATATCCAATTTTGTATCATTAATTTAACAGGTTATATTATTTTACTAAAACTAATTAATTTCTCTCTCTATATATATATGGTGTATATTGCTATGATGAAGGTTCTAAGCTTAAAATATGTATATCTACTTTTTTTCTTGTAGGAAAATAAACACGACATAGAATTTAGCATTGTAGCCAGTCAGTATACAGTTCTGTGGCATTGAGTACGTTCACATTTTTGTATATCCATCACTGCCATCCACCTCCAGAAATTTTTCAGCTTCCCGAACTGAAACTCTATGTCCATTAAACACCAGCTTCCCATTTCTGTTTCCCCCAGCGCCTGGCCACTACCACGCTACTTTCTGACTGCATGAATTTTACTACTCTAGATGCCTCATGTAAATAGAATCGTAGAATATTTGTCCCTCTGTCTGGCTGATTTCACTCAGCAAAATGTCCTCAGGGTTCATCTATGTTGTATCATGTCATAATATTCTCCCTTTTTAAGGCTGAATAATGTTCCATTGTGTGTAGATATCACATCTCATTTGTCCATTTGTCCTATTGATGGGCTCTTGAGTTGCTTCCACCTTTTGGCTGTTGTGAATAATGCTGCTGTGAACATTGGTGTGCAAAGTCCCTTTGAGTTCCAGCTTTCGCTTCTTTGGGGTGTATACCCACTTCTTTTGGGTGCAATTGCTGGGTCATATGGTAACTCTGCGTTTAATTTTTTGCATTGGCCGTACTGTGTTCCATGGAAGCTGCACCAGCAACCATATTATGTAGTTGATCCCAGTCCTTGTTATCCGTGCCCTGATCTTGAAGCCCTGCTGCCTCATTTAGACTGTTTGCTGCTCATAAAAATAATCTCAAAAATTATACTGATGACGGTGGTCCTCATATGTCCTTGATTTTAATGGATGAAGAGTTCTGCTGAAGGCCCTGTTAGCAGTCTGTTACCGTGACTTCTAGCCTCCCTATTTGGGGCTCTTTGCATGAGGATATATGTGCAATGCTACAGACAAAGATACTTCTATTCAGGAAAACGGGTTTTCCTTTTTTTGTCATCCTGCATTCATTTGCAAAACATTCAATATTTCTCTTCTCTAGTAACTAATCCTAGGGTGCTGCTTGTGCTGCTTCCCAGGGCTGAGTTTTCTCTAAGATTTACTAGTCTTCTAAGGGCTCTTAGTGATGTCCCTGGGCCCATGCCTGAGACAAGGGGAATTCTGCCCTGGCTGTGGCACCAGTAAACTCACAGATCCTGTCTTCTCTTAGGCTCTTCAGGTGGCCACACCTTCCAAATCTACCAGAAGTGCCTCATCTTCATCACAGCTTCCTGAGCCACCCTTGACACTTGGATTCCTGTCAGGTACCAGTTTCTGAGCTCTCACATCCTTTGTTGGAGGCGGAAAGAAAGAGCTTCTGAGCACCACTTTGTTGAGAAAAGTATCACCCATCCAATTTATTCTGATCTTTTCTGACCTCCCCCCCTTAAAAATAGAGTAATTCCAGATATATCTAGAAGAAAAAAAAAGTAGAAAATAGATATATTTATTAATTTTCCTTATAATAAAGGATTTCTGTCCTTAAATATAGGGGAAGTAGTCAAAGAAAAATGTAACATTTAAAACATTGGTACATCAAGAATTGCTGGGACATGGATGGAACTGGAGAACGTTATGCTAAGTGAAATAAGCCAGACGCAGAAAGACAATTACTGTGTTGTCTTACCTATATATGCAATCTGAAATAATCAAACTCACAGAAGCAGAAAGTAGAATGCGTACTTGCCAGGGACTGGGAGATAGGGGGCAATGCAAAAGGGACGGTCGAAGGGCACACGTTTCAGTTATGCAAGATAAATAGTTTTTAGATCCCCTACACAGCATAATGCCCATAGCTAACTGTATTATATATACTTAAATTTGCTAATAGTTTAGATCTGCATTATCCTCCCCCCCCCACATACATATACAAATGAATGAATGAATGAGTGAGTGAAAGAAAATAACAATAAAGGGGGCAGGTGGAAATTTGGGGAGGTGATGGATACGCTTATGGCATTGATAATGGTGATGGTGTCGCAGGTATATACTTACCCCAAACTCATGCCATTGCATGCATTAAATATGTACAGCTTTCTGTAAGTCAATCATACCTCAGTAAAGTTTTCTTTTTTTCTTGAGGAAAGATGGCATGAGACCTAAAAAGAAATACTTCAAAATTCTATCAGTAATTAAATGTTGAGGTGATCACTGATCTGTTTTCATATTTTTTGTGTTTTCCTCCCCAAATAGTTATACATTATTCTTCTTATCAGTAAAAGATGAAATAAGTTAATTCACGTAATTGATGATTTAAACAAAATACATAGTAGCAGAAAGACTGAGTGCGTGGGAGGCAGATCGTGGAGCCTGGGTCTTCTGTTGCACCACAAATTAGCCTACTGCTCGGTAAATTACCTACGCTTCCTGAACCTTAGTTAATTTCGTCTGAAAATCAGGTATATTTTTGACTTGAAGGATTGACATAAGGGCTATGAGTAAACGTAAATGTGGAGCCCCAAAATGTGGGACATGGTAAGTACTCAATCCAGAGAGCGACTATTACATCTTTTAACGTTTGTACTTCTTAATCATTCTTTTCTCAGCCTCTGGAGAGAAAGAGACACTATATTTAATACCCCACAGCTGTGGCTTGCATTATTCAACTCAGCAGGAAATCCATTTAAACACCTTTAAAGCTTCGAAGTTCCCCCGCCCTACATGTCTGCCTGCACTAATGATCCCCAGCCAGAGGAGACCTGCCTTGTATGCCTCCAATGAGGCTCTGGCACCAACACGGTGACGGGTTATGTTTCTCAGTTTCTGCCTTTGACTTGTGCCACTTTGTTTAGAGGACCGTAATAACGTCTCAGAAAGCAAACTTAGCATTCGCCCAGGTAAACTTTGTTATCCTCTGGCACATTCTTGCAAAGTCATTAAATGCTCCGGAGTAAATCCTCCCGCTCCGCAGTGTGATAGGGAGTCACTCAGAGTTGTGGAGTCAATTACATCCCCGTTCCCTGCTTCCCACTACAGAACAGGATTGACAAATGACACACAGAGGCCTGGTTAGTGAAATGAGTCACTTTTCCCTTAACTGCAACTTAATCAGCATGGTAGTCTCAGTGCTAATGAACATTAGTCCAACCAAATTTCAGCTGGAAGCTACCCAGAGAACTTCTCCAAGGCAGTCGTTTTACAGATGAGAAAATGGAAGTCCAAAGAGGGAACGCACCACTGGGACATTGTAGACACTGAGTACAGTCTCGGTGAATGAATGAGTGCACTTTTATGTCACAGCATTAGATTCTTGTACAAAAAAGGATCAGTAGGGGCGCCCGGGTGGCTCAGTCGGTTAAGCGTCTGCCTTCACTTAGGTCCTGATCCTGGAGTCCCAGGATTGAGTCCCACATCGGGCTCTCTGCTCAGTGGGGAGTCTGCTTCTCCCTCTAACCCTCCCCCCTCTCGTGCTTTCTCTCTCTCTCAACTAAATAAACAAAATGTTTTTAAAAATTATAGCAGATACGTTTTAAAGGCTTACTGTTGTTCCCTATTATTCTAAGTGCTTTATGCATATTGGCTTCGGTGAGCCTTGCCACAGCACATTGGTACAAATGAGAAAACTGAGGTCTATAACACTTTGGTGACTTGACCAAGGCCACATAGCTGATGAGTACTGGAGGTGGACTTTGGTCCTAAAAAAAATCCATCCCCAGATCACATACTCTGAGTAAACCGACTATACTCTCTCAGATTAGGACTCCAGTCCTGCATTTCTATTTTAAAATGATCTCTTAAGTCTGTCCACTTCTCTCCAGCATCAATATGAATCAGGTTCGGCATCCATCCTCTCTCACCTCCGTCCCTGAAACATCTTCCTAACAAGCCTTCTGATCTCCACTCTTTTCCCTTGACTGTTCTTCCCGGTACTATCAGACTGATCTTTTTGAAAAGACAGTCTCTGTGGTTAAAAACTTGCAGTGCCTTCTCATTATCCTTAGTCTATAATTCACCTTATCAATGGCTCATAGAACGCTTCATAATCATTTCCTCCTTGAAGCTCACATGCCTGTCAAACTGACCTTCATTCACTTCCTGCAACGCAATACTGTCTTTACCCTCTACTCTGGTCTCGCCTTTGCCCTTTCTGGCTGGCTTCTGTTGATTGCAGGTTGCTGCTAAGGTTTACTTGGATGGAAAAGCACCCACCCACCTTCACCCGGGTCTTCCTTAGCTACCCCTTCTTTGTAGTGCTTCTGTAGCATAGAACTTAAGCACCGTACTGAAGATTCTTAGTAAGCTGTTTCCCCATTAAATTATTTACCAAGGCAAGAATCAAACTAAATTTGCCTTTTCATCACTGGATCCCATTTGCCTTACTAAGTTTGTTTACCTCTCCGTACTTCAATTTCCTCAATTAAAATGGGGATGATGATACTTCATTGCATTAAATGAGAAAAGACATGTAAAATGTGTAGTGTCTGGAGCTTCGTAATGACTTAACAAATGGCAATAAATATAGTTTTCAGTATATAGGACTGTATGATGTTTCATTAGGAAGGCAATATAGTTATATTACATTATATTCATTATCAGCTAAAATGGTATCTCCTGGGTTTAACATGAAATACAGGGGTGCCTGGGTGGCTCAGTCAGTTAAGTGTCTGCCTTCGGCTCAGGTCATGATGCTGGAGTCCCAGGATTGAGTCCTTATTGGGCTCCCTGCTCAGCGGGGAGCCTGCTTCTCCCTCTCCCTCTGCCGTTCCCCCGCACTCGTGCTGTCTCTCTCTTGCTCTCTCTCTCAAGTAAATAAAATCTTTTTTTAAAGAATTAAAAAAATAAAATGAAATAAAAATTTGATTTTGAACAGTGCCAAGTGAAAGAAATGCTAAGAGACAATGTAAAGAAGAGAGCAAAGGGAAGAGAAGAGGGAGGAGGAGCTGTCCTTCCAGTGAGCCTGCAGGGTTCGGCATCATTCTGGGCAAGGTCCTCAAGGCCAAGGGGGTTCAGCCTGGCTTCCTGAGGGAAGGAGGAACCTACTGGGATGGAATAAGAAGTTAATAGGGCTTATTATTCCAGTATGGAATATTCCATATTACTTAGGACACTCCCATCCAAATTCTTTTTTTTTTTTTTAAGATTTTATTTATTTATGTGACAGAGAGATAGCCAGCGAGAGAGGGAACACAGCAGAGGAGTGGGAGAGGAAGAAGCAGGCTCCCAGCAGAGAAGCCCAATGTGGGACTCGATTCCGGAACGCCGGGATCACGCCCTGAGCTGAGGGCAGACGCTTAACGACTGCGCTACCCAGGTGCCCCTCCCATCCAAATTCTGAAAAAAAAAAAGAAAAAAAGAAAAGAAGAAAATTCTATCCATTTGCTAAATCTCCCATTTTCTTAAAAAAAAAAAAGACATTTATTCCATAACAAAAGATGAAAGACTTAAACTTGACCAAAGATGTTGAGCTTAATAATGTTAAACTCTTTCATTCTAACGTGTAACCAGTCTATCAGCAAGCTGCTTGGCAGTTGTTAGCCTTTCCATTTTTATTTCCAGAGGTGGGTAGAGAGCAGGACAACTTTAGTTGAAGTATGGGGCTAACCGGGTGTCGGGTCCGGGTGGGCTGGGTTGCCGATGGTGGGCACGACAGCCAACACAAGATACAAGTCAGACTTCCTAAACTGAGCTCAGTTTTGTCCTGGCTTGCAGGGGAGAATCATGGGGGACTGAACTGAAATTGTGTGCTTCGGCGTTTTTGTCTTATTAGACTTTGAATTCACAAAATTCTGCTTTGTGGATTTTAAGGAGACGTGTGATTATTTAGCGTAGAACGTCTGTTCCTGGGAGAGTTCTTAATTTTGTGGTTGTGGACATAGGAAGCCGCCCTCCACAAAGCTAGCCACTTAATGACATAAACTGCAGCGATTCCTGTGTGGACTTAGGGCTCAACAACTGTTGGGTCCATATTCCCTTAGACCCGCCTTTGCCAGAAATTGCTTTCTCATCCTCTCTTCCTTTTCTCATCCTGATTTTCTAATACCAAGCCTGTCACTATCAGGAGGGGCTGCGTATTCAAATATGTTGTTCGTTCAGCCTTCTGTGCCACTTGGTAACCCTTTCAAAGATGGCCTCTATCTCCAGAAGTAACACTTTCTTGTCACCTGCCCAAGACTACACTGTCCATAACTTTATCAAAATCCAAATGAAGGAGCCACTGCATCTACCTGAAAATCCATGCTTTTTTTTTTTTTTTTGTAGGCCCAGACTGTCTCCCTTCAAGAAGAAATCATGGCTAAAGAAAGTAGCCCACTTAAAAAGAGAGCTACTCCACAGTGAGAGTTCTCCAGTGCAAGAAAACAGGCACTTTGTAGGCCTTTGCTATATGTGTACTCTGTGTGTGTGTGTGTGTGTGTGTGTGTGTGTGTGTAAACACAAAAATTGTTTGTGATGTAACTTATTTATAGATAACTTATAGATAATGAAACAAATTATTGTAAACTATGTTTTCCAGTTATAGCTAGCAAAATAGAAGGGAAAGTTATCATGGTAAAATAATTTGACTTACGAGCACTAACTTTGTGACAGACATCACGCTAAGCACTTCAGAAGTATAGCCATTTATCCTCACAACAACCTAGAGATAGTCACGGTATGCCTATATTACCTTAGAAATTGAGGTTCGTAAAGGTGAACTAAATAGCCCAAGGTGATACAGCATGTCAGAACCAAAATTTAAGCCCCGCTCAACTTTCCTAGCTTCAAAGACTAGGTTATGGACCCAAACCACGGTACAGATGGCCCTCATTTAATCTCCCAGTGAATTAGCAGCATTACAGAAGCACCTGCTGTAGGGCCCATGCAAACGTAAGCAAAGGCACGTAAAGGCCTTGCATGATATAGCTTAAACTCTAAAGAGAGAAACAAAGTCAAGGTTGGACTATCCAGAAAGTACTCCAACTCAAAGAATGCTATTCCATTTTTTTAAAGATTTTATTTATTTGTATGAGAGAGAGAGCACAAGCAGGGGCAGGGGAGAGGGAGAAGGAGAAGCAGACTCCCCACTGAGCAGGGAGCCCAGGGTGGGAGCTCAATCCCGGGACCCTGAGATCGGGACCTGAGCTGAAGTCAGACGCTTAACTGACTGAGCCACCTAGGCGCCCGAAGAAAGCTATTCCTTTTTAAAGCCACCCTCATGATGCCAGGCTGCAAAGCATTTTCTTGGCAGGAAGATACTGTCACAATTTTCACAGGCCCCTGGTGCTTCCTACTCCCTGAACGACCCTTCAGCCTCCTATTTACTTTTTTCTTATGAAAATGCCCTCCAGACCCAAACATAGTATCAAACAAAAATAACTTACTTCGTTAAAAGATAACTTCAGGCCAGAACAAGGATTCTTACAGCTTAATCTTGTTTTTATATCAAACATCTTCGTTGAAAAATAATTTACAGTCATTGATTTCCCTAAATTCTCACTCCCAAAACATCTTCCTAATATTTATCTCCTAGCAAGTTCTGTATTAGTAGATTGTTATTTCAGGTGCATTGAATTATGATCTATCAGACATTTAAAATAATGTAAGCAATAACAAAAAAGACAACCTTCCAACTAAGTTCCAAAGAGAACTTAATAGGCCTATTTTTCCTACCCTTTGTAACAGTGAATGAAAGGAGACAAATATACGACTATCAACTCAAGATAATATTCTTCAGAGATGGAAGTGAAAAAGGAAGTGAATCTCCCTGTAAAATTAAGAAGTCCCATAGCATGTTTGCAGTATTTCTGAAACTTGAAAGTGCCTATGAATCACTGTGAGAGCTTGTTAAATTAGGTCTGGAGTAGGACTGAGATGCGGTAGTTCTAGCAAACTCTGGGTTGCTGCTGCTGCTGCTGAGCCAGCTGCGAGCCTTCCAAAAGCAGGAGCTTGGTGGTATGGGAAGTGGCTCTCCAATTAAATAACTTGCATTTGGGTCCAGTCCTGCCGCTTAACAACTGTGTGACCTCGAGCAGGTTATTGAACCCTCTGCCTGCTCAAAGTCAGCTGTACAGCAGGGCTAATCCAAATGTTGTTAGAGAAGACAATGTATGTAGAACGTTTGTCACAGGCCTTGGCACATAAAAGATCGTTAAAAGAAGAAGCAGGAGGAGGAGGGAGATCAGTAAAGAATTCGTGTATTTTCTGTGAACGGGCTGTTTGACACAGAGGGATAAGTGATCAGCTTTATCAACACAGTGGAATAGCGTGTGAATATATATACGTTTGTGTGGGGGGATATGTATTCAGTATTTCACAACTATGCAATATGCATATATATTCATACTATTTCATGGATAAGTATACAGTTACAGTGTCAGCTCACAGCTTAGTCTTTCTCCAAAAATAATGAGAGTGAATGATACAAGATTGAGAACCCCTCAGGTTCTTAAGAGCAGATATTGTATGGGGCACCCAATGTCAGCTTCTTGGCCAAGCCCAAAATCTTAGGGTTGGCTTAAAAGCCAGAAGTTTCAGAGAAGTCCTGAGCTCACAAGACCGCAGACACAGGACCAATTCTACGAAGCCTGCTGAGAAATTTCAGCAGGCACTCAGAGCTGATCTCCCAACCAGAGGAACATCTGATCAGCCAGTGCTGATAAAAGATTTTCAGGAGAAGCTAACTATCAGGAAAAGAAAAACTTTTAGGACAATGGCAACAGCATGTGAAAAGGCAATGTGACCAGATATAGCAATGGTGGGAAGGGATCCTTGAAAATGGCTAGCATTGCGGGAGGGCAAAGAACCAGAGGCTATTTGGCATGAGATGAAGGTAGTTGCTGGGGTAGGTGCCAGACCATGCCTGACCCCGAGGCCATACTAAGGAACTTTGTGTTGATCTGAAGAGCATAAATAGGTTTTAAGCAAGCATGGACATGATCAGATTTCGAAATCACTCTGACATAAGATCTGGAATGAGGCCAGAGCTAATACCAATTAGGAAAGTCTTCAAGTAGCTGAAGACAATGGTGAAGAATGACAGGGGTGGCAGTGCATTGGCACTGGAAATCATAAAAGGATTTTAAACAGGGGTCGGGAAAGTAAAGGTTGTCATTTTGGAAACATGCACGGTAAATCGAAGATGGCAAGCCCAAGGAAATACCAGTTAAAGGGGTGACAAAAGTATAGGAAGAAAATATGAAGGTCTGCATTACAGTTGGTGGGTTAGAGGGGAGAGGATGGATTTAAGCAATTCTTAGAAATCCGAATCTGTTTTTTTTTTTAAGCCAAGATTTTGGTGGTCCCCCAGGATTTGGTGACATCAGTAAGGGAAGGACACAGGAAATGAGAAAGGGATTTGAAAGGCTAGACTAGAGGTTCATGACTTGCAATGTGACTTAGTTGAAATACTTAATATACTTTACAATCCAGCAGCCTAATGTACGTCTTCCCTCAATCCTTCCACCTTCTTGCTAATAACATTTCCGTGTGAGAATAGTTCTCAGAATAACACTAGAAGTCAAAATAATACCACTGAAGTCTAGTTCTCCAAATATTTTCATAAAGGGGAATTATGTTCTGACCAAGAGGTTGATATCCAACATTTTAAACGCTAGACCTCAAATGTCACATTTAATCAGCCATAACTTGATGTGTGAGTACACTGTATGAATGAAAACCATTTCGTCAAGAGACAGTGCCTGAGTCTGTAAACCAGATGGAACTTCGAGAATAATGCTGGTTATCACAGGGTTTACCCATCTGAAACCTGAAACTGGAGAATCAAATCTTATGAACTGAAACGCATTGGGAGTCAATAGGTCAGTGTAGTGTTGCACTATTTGCTGTAAATGGCACTAAACAATCACACGGATGGATTGGCAGAGCCACGTACACGTGAATCACTGTTGTAGAGCCAGCCTGAGTTCGTCGTTAGTGTGAACTATCTATAACAGAGCTCGAAGAGACACCTGGCAATGCCCCTAAAGGAAATGCTGTGGCTTAAAAGTCGACGATGCCAAGATGAACGGCTATTTATCTTCATTGCAGAGAGCTAGATGGCAGTGCAGCCTGGGAAAGATACAGGGACATAGCTCAACCTTGATGATGAAGAGATCAATGCTTTAAGAGAAAGAACAGGACACAGACTTCGAAGCAAGGCTAGATAAACCTGGTTTTGCAGTAAGCTATTGTGCTTCCTGGCTTTGTAGTCTTGGAAAAGAGAGCTGAACCACATTTTGTCCTGTGAAATAATAATGACTGGCTTCTACCAGGCACAAGGGCTAAATGCTCATATGCAAAAGCATGTGGAAGAGTGACAAGACAGGTGCTCGTGAAATGTGTGCTCTTTTCCCTCATCTCTTTGTTTGGTGGCTCGAGATGTTAGTGTACATCAAAGTCTTCCAGGGTGCTTGTAATCATATGGGTTCCCGGCCTCCAATTCATAGTAATTCCAACTCATAGGTCTGGAACAGTACCCAGAAATACACATTCCAAGGCACCTCCCAGTGGCAGATGCCGTTGATACATGGACCAACTACATGTGGCTAGAGTGTTATAGGGAAGCAGAGACCGGTACTGTGGGACACAAAGAGACAATTCTGGAACCACTGTTACAAAAGAACTCTTAAGTTCTGACTCAAAATATACTGCAAAATAGCTCTCAAGTTCCCTGGAGTGGTCCAGGATCGCCACAGGTAAGGAAGGTGTGAATTATCTAGGGCCAGATGTAGAATTTGTCTCAGGGAGTCAGATGTCACTGACATTAGAGACCACACTCTGCAGATCACCTCAGCTTGAAGACCAGACCGTAAGTGATTGTCCTGTGACTGAGAATATTTATTGAAACAATTGAACGCCCTCAGTGGATGAGTTTTCAGGAAAAAAATAAGCCAGCTATTTGGGTGTTAAGACATATGTTTTTCTATTCAAACCTGTCATTTCCTACTTTGCTATCACAGAATTCCTGAAAAGCAGAGTCAGTTTCTTCCCGTGACCCCTCCCCCACACTTACAATTTCCATACCTCCGTTCCGTACATGGAGCTCTCCTATTAAGAACAAGGAGTCAGTCCTCTCCAAGCCGGAGAACGTGTTTTATACAGTGTTCAAACACAGCAGCAAGTACAACGACATCCTACCTGAATTTCCAAAACTGTTCATTTCACTAAGCAAGCTCTGTTCATTTACCTA
This sequence comes from Ursus arctos, assembly GCF_023065955.2. NCBI lineage: Eukaryota > Metazoa > Chordata > Mammalia > Carnivora > Ursidae > Ursus > Ursus arctos. Next base: position 45,847,445 of record NW_026622886.1, on the reverse strand, counting down.
AGCAGCCAGCTTCGCACTTGAGCAGTGTTCGTGAGTGAACCCAGCATTTTCATTCCCAGGTATTTTCCCATTTATCTAATAGCCTTGCTTTTCCAGATGTGTGAATATATTAAATCACTCAGTGCTGAGTGGTGGTAAATCACAGCTTTGCACGCCCGACTTCCACTGAAGCTGCTGACAAGAAAACCTCATAAAAGGAGATCACTCGATATAATAATCTTGTTCCAGATATGATTTGGGGGGGAGCCAGGGCCATAAAGGGAAGAAAAGGAAGAGAGGAAGAAGATGTGAGCATGCAGCATGAAACAAAAATGAAAAGAAGGAGAAAAAAAAAAAGAAAAGGAACATTTTAGGTTGCTTCCTTTAAAATAGCTTTGGTATATATGAAGGAATGAGAAGAGATTTCCCCTAAATCACAGCCCTATGGGGACAGAACTAAACTGGACTTGGTAAATAAGAACCTAGGAGAAAGATCGTTTAGAAGTTGCTAATCACCACGTTCAAATTCAAGTGCACCTTCAAAAGCTACAAAAACAAAAACAAACAAACAAACAAAAAAAACCTCCAAACATCTCTCTTTATTAGGTCTTTTTAGGGTCCCAGAGAGAAATCAAGGAACAGCTGGTAATCAGCACTTCTAAGATTAAATCCTAAGTGTCCCCAGACAATCAGAAAATGGGACTTTTTTCTCTTTAAAGGTTTCTGCAGTATGTGACCTGACTGAGTGCAATCAGGTAAAGAACATAAAAGAAAAGGTCTGATTCTGAGTGTAGACCAAGTTTCCAGAGGTACAGGAGACAAAGAGAACCCCGGAGAAGGGAAGAGGAAAAAAATCATCAATCTCTATCTGGCAAAGCTCTGAAGACAGTATATCTTATCATATCTGCAGTTTTTGGAGCTGTAAGATGTCGCCTCAAGCTAGAGAGACAAATGAATTAAGGAATGGCTTACGAAAAGTATCACTGAAAGAATTCAGGAGGTCTCCTGTAAATTAGTTCTTGCGTCGTGCACTTTAACTGTGCGAAAATACATTTCCCCCATCTTTCCCCCATCACATTTACTGCTGGCAATAAAGTTCACCTGTCTTCTGGTCTCCATAGTAAAGCCTCTAATGTGCCTGAATTTCAGGCATTAAGAAACTCCTCTTATGAAAAAGAAAACTCTTGAGAATTTTTCGTATATTTTCCTCTGATATTCCTGAAAGACTTTGAATGAAATGTAATATTCATTCAGCAGAAATTCATGGAGTAGCAACTGTTCCAGCCTCTCTGCTTTCATGGTTTGAGGCTGCTTCGTTAGGAAGACTGGCCGTGCCACCTGACACCATCATCGCCTCCCGCTTTGCTCCCCGATGCTGAGGCAGCAGGGCCCACACCGCGCTTCTGCCTGCATGCCCAGGGCACACCCTCCTTGTTGAAAGGGATGGTTGCAGGGGCCCCTGGGTGGCTCAGTCGGTTGAGCGCCCGACTCTTGATTTTTGTTCAGGTCATGATCTCAGGGTCATGAGATCAAGCCGCGTGTTGGCTCCATGCCAGGTGTGGAGCCTGCTTAAGATTCTCTCTTTCCTTCTCCCTCTGCCCCTCCCCCTGCTCGTGTGCTCTCTCTCTCTAATAATTAAATAAATCTTAAAAAAAAAAAGTGATGGCTGTAGGTAGAATGAACGTGTTAGATTTAGTCCCCACCTATTACAGGCCTAAGCCCCTCCCCCCCACATACTAGGATTATTGGGCCATTTGACGCATTTTGTAGCTGTATTTCATCAGTAGTCCTGGGAAAGTATATGTCATGTCTACAGGCTTGAGCTCTCACAAGCTCAGCTCTCCAGGTTCAGCAGCAAACACTCTGGTTCCTAGGTCATCGTGACCTGATGCACTGGATGGGGTAACAAGGGAACTTGTTACTCGTCCACCTCACCCTGTCCATCCTGTGTCTAATAATTAGGCTTCTCCTGGCCCTGTGCCAAAGACCCTCACGTAACCCTAATTTTAAATGATAAGATTAAACGCCAGCTGCCCATCTTCTTAACACTCCTTGCTCTAGCCCAGCCTCTTCTCCCGCCCTTCCAGTGCCACCAACAAAATATGTCTGTTGCTAAAGTCATACTCTACCACTTGGAGCTCTGCGATGGAGGCATAGGGTCCCCTGACCCTGTACCTTCGAAAGTTCTTTCTCTCCCTTTAGGAAGCTCATTCAAAACTCTGCGCAGGCATAAAACCTCCTGGAAGTTTTCCTAGGTCCCTCCTCCCCAGATCTCTCTCAGCTCTGTGCCCCACAGATCTTCTGTGCACAGACCTATGTAACTTTTCACTGCTCCTTCACCGGCCTGCCACCCGCAAGCAGTTCGACTCGGTGGTACATTAACATGGGGCTATTTTAGGATCTCTTCTTACATCTGCTTTTATGCTAAGTACCCAGACCTCTGGGTACGCCTTTACTTCTTTAAAAGTCAGAGATAGGAATTGTTTGGGGGGGGGGGGGGGAGATGGTTTGCTTAAGGCCATACAACCAGTAAATAGTGAGCAGAAATTTAAACCTAAGTCAGCCTCCAAAGCTATCAGTCTTCACTAGTTTGCATTACTGGTGTTCTGTCTTCAGTGACTGAGGCAATGTTTAGCCCTTGTTAGAAACTGAATATATACTTATTTACAAAAATGAGTGAATGAATGAGAGCTCCTGTTTTGTCAACCTTCACAGTACTATCCTGCAGAATCGCACTCATTCAGAGACAAATTAAACACCTAGCTCACTGTCTCTGTCCTTCAACACCTGCCGTCATCCTGGGTAAGATTGAATACCCCCTCCAGCATGCCGGTGTCTCAATTTCCTGAAGGCCTTCAGTAGATATCTCTGCAGACATCTCCTACTCTTATCCAGATCTCCTTTCTCTGGGAACGGACCCTTGTGTGCAGGGATGTGGGTCCTGGACGTCATGTTAGCGGTACGTAACACATTCCTGAGACATAGTTAATTCGATGAGCACAGATACTTAACTGCAGCTGTGCCAATCATCGTCCCTCTCCTAAGAATTTAGAATTGGGCTGCTCAGTTAACAGAGAAAATGTTTAAACTCTGGCCCTGAGAAGTGGCCTTCTTCGTTCATGTACATGTCAAGCAGTGAAATCTGGTGTGCAGAGGGAGAGTATTGAAGCTGAGCAGAAGCAAAAAAGATACGGAATATCACTTGAATTATTAATGTTTTATACCTGCTTTTATAACATGGCTTAGTGTCAGACTGCCCTTGGATTTGTTCCATGAACTAGCCCTATATAAATATATCCAATAAATTTTCTTTATTATTTTCTTGAGTTACTTGGAGAGTTTTAGCTAAAGTAATTCTTCATGTCCAGATTCCTTCTCCATCACTTTTCTTCAGTCACGTGGACCTTGGCAGCACCCCCAAATAGTACTACCTCCGATATCACTAGGGCCAACATCCCTCTTCTGACCACAAATTTGTGTTCTTCCAACTTGGTTTTTCAACTCATTCCCCTGCCTGTTCATCAGTCCCAACTAGTCCTCCAGCCCAATGGCACTTCAGCCTTCTCTCTACCAAAAGCACCCCGTTGTGTGTTCACTTCCCTCCCAGTTCAGTTTAAATGCTCTGGTTTTTCACCCCACCACTTGTCAGTAAACTTCCTTGCTGCTTTGAGCTTCTGTAGGACCACCTGAAAACCAGACACCGTCAACACAAGTACTTGGATGAATCCGGTTACCATGTTGTTGTTTTTTTCCCCTATACCTGTACTTGGACAGCTAATATATATTTGAAAGCTTCTTTGCCAAGCACTGTTCCAAGTATTTTTTGCTTACAAAAACTCGTTTTATATATGAGGTTAGTACTATTAGTAATATTTTACAGATAAATAAACTGAGGCACAAGAGAAGAAGCAGCTTCCCAAGGTCACACGGCACGGAAAAGGCAGAGCCAGGCTTCAAGGCCAGACAGTCTGGCTGTACAGGATCTGCTCTTAGTTCATCATACTTCACATAAAATATATAAACACTGTTTTATAGAAATTCAGTGTCCCACTAACAAATCTAAAAGGAGGTATGTGTCCCCGTTCTTTCAGACACTCCTCCACTCTTCCAATTAGAATAACCCCTCTGTTTATCTCTGGATTGCCATTCCCTACACCCCATCTTCTCAGAAATCTGACTCTGGTTATTATACTCTCTCTCTTCTGCATCTCGACCCTAACATCATGATTTCTGGGGAATTTCCTCTTCTTACACTCCAAACTTTTTTTTTCACTTATTTTGCGATTATATTTTTAGCAGCCAAGAGATATTTCTTGATCCTGTTACTTCTTTCTTAGTTTTACCTTTTGCTTGTTTAAGGTGCACAAAAACTTTCCTTGTCTCTCAAAGGACATTAATTATAATATTTTGAAGATTACGCTGTTTTCTCCATAATTATCTCTGTGTCATCCAGGATCCTTTCATCTCTCGGTTTATTTTGATCTGCCTTTCACGATGGAGATTTCTAAAGCGTGTTGTTTGCTCTTTGGCTATAGATTCGTTTTCAAAGCACTGATGACCTAGTGGAACTACTGTTTGGGGGAAGAACTTTCCAAAGCTGACTTCTTTGTAGGGCGATCTGAACTTTCTGTTTGGGGACTCCAAAATATATTGGGTTAGTGCAAGTTTGACATCTGTTACGGGTTGCATTCTAGTTCCCCAAAATTCATATGTTAGAGTCCTAACCCTCATTTCTTTGGAATGTGAATTTAATTGGAAATAGGGTTGTGACAGATGTAATTAAATTAAGGTAAGGTCTTGCTGGAGTAGGGTGGGTCCCTAATCCAATGTGACGGGTGTCCTTATGAAAAGGGGAAATTTGGACACAGACACACGGTGGTGCACGCACACACACACACACACACACACACACGGAGAACATCATGTGAAGATTAAGGCAGAGATTGAGGTCATGCCGTAGAAGCCAAGGAATGCCAAACGTTATAGGCTAAACACTAAAAGTTAGGAGAGAGCAGTTGAACAGATTTTCCCTCACAGCCCTCCCAAGAAACCAACACCGCTGACGCTTTGATCCTGTACTTCTAGCCTCCAGAGCTCTGAGACGATAAAATTAAGTTGTTTAAGGCATCCAGTTGGTGGTATGTTGTCAAGCAGCCCTAGCAAATGAGTGCAACAACTCTTAAGTGCCCTGCAGGACAGTGTTTCTAGCTTCAGGGGCGAGGTGAAGAGTATCACCTGGGATGCCCACTCTTCAGGATATAAACTTCCACTTAATTCCTTTGTTTTTAGTCCTGTACTTTACCACCTACACACCCAAACACCACACACACACACACACACACACATTCCTGTTGTGTCAGGTGTCCTGAGCCTTTTCAGTTTAATTTATTCAGAGAAAAAGGCCTCTGGACTGCTGTGTGGAAGGATGCTTCTGGCTATGCGGACGGGGCAGTAAATCAGGAACCCCAGGTGCTCCATACACAGATCTTCAAAATCTGTCTCTTTTCTTCCTATGCCTACTGTTTCCTTCCTGTGGTACATGGTGTCTCTGAGTTCTGAAGCTCTGTGGAGGGTCTTGAGTCACTTCGGGGTACTGAAACTTCAACCATGTTGGTCTCTCCCTCTATGAGAGCCTAGTTTCTAAATTTATATTCTCCGTAAGCGACTTATCATCTCTCTGCTTTGTGGCTTCTAAAAAGTGTGTTACACACTCAATTCTACTCCTGAAACCGGTATTGTGCTGTATGTTAACTAAAATTTAAATAAAATTTTGTAAAAAGTCTGTTACATTCTCATTCTCATCACTGTAGATACATAACCGGTCTTAATCCCCTTCTTTTCATTTTAGTTGGTTTTGGTAAGGAGTGGAGATAAGCATGTGTGAACAATTTATCTCCCTTCAACAAAACTCTGTTGGCATTTGTTCTAGTTTTATTGAGATATAATTGGCATACATCACTGCGTAAGTTTAAGGTGCACAGCATACTGACCTGATGTAAACACCGTGAAATGACCACCTCAGTAAGTCTAGTTGATACTCATCATCTCCGGTAGATGTGTGAGATCCTCAGGTCTCTCTGGGAAAGAAGGTTGGGGTTTCAGCAAAACTGTGATGTGCTGTGATGGAATGAAGCCCCCATACCAGCTCCAGTAAAAGGGACATATAATGCCCCTAAAGACTTCAATGTCATCAAAGCTAATAAACACTATTTGGTTGACTTCTCATTAGCACTGGTCAGATGACCATCCCCTACTTCTTATTGCAGACATTCTCATTCTCACAACAGGCCTTCTACCTCCAAGGCTATGTCGTGTCAGGCTCTTCTGGTGGCTGGGTCTCCTCTACCTGAACTTTAAATGCCAGGCTTCCCCGGAGATCTCTCTGAGGCATATTTCTCTTCGGGGTTACTCTTTGCACAGAGATGCATTCGGCTCCCATGGCTGCACCTACTATCTGTTCTCTTATGATTCTTAGATGTTCTTCTCCAGCTCAGATTGAGTCTGGGACCCATTGACCCAGATGTTCAACTACCTATTTGACATCTACTGCCAGATTGCTTATAGGCACTTCAAACTAAATATGTAAGTAATAAAAGGAAAGGTAATATGCCAGGACCATGATGCGAAAAACAGAAAATCAGGAGTGTGTAAAGAAAGTGGTCATGGTAATGATCACAAGTGTAGAGGAAACTAAGAGTGCTTGCTGTCAAGGAAGACAGTGGAATAGAGCCCTAAGAGGATAGATTATTAAGATCTGGTAAGGATGAACACTTGGAGATTGATATCAGGTGAGATAAATTTAGAAAGAAGAGTGGGGTTTCCGCGAAACTGTGATGTACTAGTGTAGAGAGAGGCATTTAGTGAAGAGGGATGCAGCCAATTACTAGCCTTTTCCTATATTCACAGTTTGCCTGAGGTTGGTCCTGATTATAGATTTAATTATTATTATGCTATTCATGTATGAAATGTTTATATTTTCAAATCATTCAATGCTATCAACTAGCTCTCAAGTTCTATCCATGCAGGGGTACAGACGGGACTCACGGTGATGATATACCCGTTAGTCCACAGTTCGGCTCCACCAGCTAGATCCCCACAACTCATGAATAAAAGCCCCTGCCTCAATATGAGGGATGAAGATGTAGGGCAAGGTCACTGGGAACTGTGACCTCTGTGATATCTGAGCACGTGTTTCTTGTTCTTCTTGGAATTTGTAGTTTTCTTCACTGGTGAGGAGGGGAAAATTTTCCATAAAACTACGAGGAACTGATGCGAACGTTACTTTCCCACCTGTGTTATGTGATGGAATGAACCAGGCTGGTTTGTCACAACCAACTTGTCATCTCTTCTGCAAGAAGCCTCACTCCACAGCTAATAGGTGGGGCCTCTTGTTTTCTTTCCCCCGTAGCTCTGAACCCAAAAGGGTGTAAAGTGCTCGTCCAGAGCCACCGGTCAAATTACACTGCTCTGTAATTCTGTCATTCTGATGGGTCTTTTGTTTTGTTGCCTATGCCTCATCTTGGATCTAGTTTTTGAGACTGCTTCTCTTTATTTGACATGGACATTCAGTTTCACAGGGCAGAGCAGGCCCTGCCTTTTTCCAAGGAACTGGTCTTTGTCCTGTGCCTTCTCTCCTGCCACATCTTCCCGAGGTTAGCCAGCAAGTTCAGCTTGCTTATGCTTCTCTTTGGAGCTGTCACTGTCCACCCTTAAGCTAATTTTGAAAAACCGAATTCATTTTACATTCCCAATTTAAAGATGAGAACACTGGGGCGCCTGGGTGGCACAGCGGTTAGGCGTCTGCCTTCGGCTCAGGGCGTGATCCCGGCGTTGTGGGATCGAGCCCCACATCAGGCTCCTCTGCTATGAGCCTGCTTCTTCCTCTCCCACTCCCCCTGCTTGTGTTCCCTCTCTCGCTGGCTGTCTCTAACTCTGTCGAATAAATAAATAAAAATCTTTAAAAAAAAAATAAATAAAAAAAAAATAAAGATGAGAACACTGACACTAGTTCAGTTCTTTTAGCACATACAGAAACCTAGCTAAATGAGATACTGTCTATAAAATGCTTGGCAGACAAATTATACTTCTTACCACTTCCGCACCACCACCTGGCCAAATCATGCTCTTCCATCCAGCTTATTCCAGTAGGCTCTTAATTGGTCCCCCCCAAGGTTTATTATTCATTCTCACATAACATCTCAGGTGATGTCTTGTTGGTTGTTTTTGTTTTGGTTTGGTTTGGTTTGGTTTTGGTTTCTTTTTTTTTTTCTTAATTTAAATTCAGTTAGCCAACATACAGTACATTGGGGTGATATATTTAAAACATAGATTTACTTATGTCATCCTGCAGCTCAAGTCCTCCAGTGGTTTCCTGTCTCACTGAGAATCAAAACCAAAGTCGTGACCATGCCCTAGAAAGCTCTGTTTGATCTGGCCCTCTATTACCTCTCTCACACGATCTGAAACTATTTTCCCTTTACTCACCTGCCCCTGCCACACTGGCTCTCCGGCTGTTCAAAGAGTGCATCGTGCATGCAGCTGCCTCAGGGCCTTTGCACTGCTCTTCTCCACCTACACAGCCCCCACTCCACCCCAGGTAGTTGCCTGGCTAGCTTCCTTACCTCCTTGAAGTCCTCAGGTCACCCTGCAGCTTGCGTCGCCACCCTGTTTTATATCGTAACCCTCCCATGACTCCTCGACTGCCCAACATCCTCCCTATTGCAGTTGCCTCCATATTTACTATATGATATACTCCATGTTTTAGCTATTTTGTTTCTTGTCTCATCACACACACACACAGACACACACACACATGCACGCACACGCGCGCGCACACACACACACCATTGTAAGCCATCACAGCAGGGATTTGTGTCTCTTTGGTTCTCTGCTGTATTCCCAGTGAATAGAAGACTGCCCGGATACCTGTTCCATATTGAATGCTCAATAAATAGTTGTCGAATTAATAATGAAAACTCTTTCACATGGTAGAGCTTAATAAATATCTGGTAATTTTACTATTGCTACTGGTGTTTGACTACTCTACTGTTTCCATTTGCCTTAACTGGGACAAGCACCCTGTTCTTCTGATGTCACATGTCAGTGATCTTCTTACTCATCTAAAAATACTGTGGGTGAGAAGATAAAGACAGAATAAATTATAACAGCAGAAATAAATAAATTAAGTAATAGAAATAATAGAAATATAATAATAATAAATAAATAAAATAGATAAATAATAAATTAATTAATTAAATAATAAATAGAAATAAAATAATAATAGAAATAAAAAGCAGTCCAGTATAAGAGGCACTACGTTTTCCTCAAATGTTGAAAATATGAAGGATGCTGCTCGACTGCTAAAATATGTTCCATATCCTCCCATATTATCTTCCAAAGTAGCATGGAGGCCAGTGATGCAAATAACGATTCAGGTGTTGTTATCCGAGAATAAGCATTACATGCTTCAAGGTGCATGGATGTGTACGTGCTAAGCGTATTTGGGGGAAGGCATTTATTTCTTAAATCAACAGAAGCTTTCGGGGTGGGAAAGTTTATAACTTCTTTTCTTAAAAGGAACGATTGAGCATCTTCCTGGCATGGACTGAAGGGCACTAAATATACATTCTCATCGTAGCCAAAAAATGGAAATAACTCCCAAAGTCCCTATCCTTTATTTTGAAGATTAGATCATTCGTGTGAAGATGGTCACGTTAGAATTTCCCCTAAAGACACCTACCGCCAGCTAAAAGAAGTATTTTTAGCGACAGGCCTACTGTATTTTTGGTTTATGGGCCATGTGAGACAGTTGCTAGCCTCCTGTCCCTCATCCCAACACGCACAGCATATGGAGGCCACCGGGTTGGAATCCGTGTCCTCACGCTACCTGGAGGAGCTTTGCAGGATTAGTCAGCCCCTGTGCACCTTTGTTTTCCCATCTGTAAATGACTCTCACTACATCCTCCCCGGATGCTTGTTGTGAGGATTAGGGAGATGATGTGTGCAAAGTTCCTGGCACAGAGCCTGGAAAATAGCAGGTGCTTGAGAAATGTTAATTTCCTTTCAGTTCTAGATGTCCCAAACCATGAGGCCCTCGCCCAGGCTCGTTCTTCAGATCACCTAGTCCATGTTAAATATGTTACCCCTCGCTGATGATAGAAAACGTTGTTCCTGAAGAATGCGCTATGCCAGAATAAGTGACATAATTGATGGTAACGTGACATCTAAAATGCATCATAGACATTTTAAAGCATGTAAGACATAAGCAGCTGACTGACAGCTTCATCTCGGTAAAGCCAGATCAGAGTAAAATAGATTCTAGACATGCCATTAAGAGATTATTAAACAGGGGGCGCCTGGGCGGCTCAGTCGGTTAGGCGTCTGACTCTTGGTTTCAGCTCAGGTCATGATCTCAGGGTCCTGGGATCGAGCCCCGAGTCTGACTCCATCCTCAGAGGGGAGTCTGCTCCCTCTCCCTCTGCCCCTGCTCATTCCCTCTTTCTCTCAAATAAATAAATCTTTAAAAAACTAAATAAAATAGAAAGCATATGTGACAGATATTGTTAGTGCCCTTGCCCTTATCTTTCCAGCACCTATGATTTCTGTGTATTCCTACTGCCAGCAACTGCAGCTCTCTGCACGAAATCTGCCTCTTGCTGCAGCAGCGCACTTGACTTGAGGGCAGAGGAGATCAGAAATGCTTGGGAGGTAGAGCCCCCAGAAACAGCCATAAATGAAAGATAGACGAGAGTTGGAGAATAAATATGTCAGGTTCCTCACCCTTTGGAGTTATGATAACTCCAAGACCGTCTTGTGGTATTCCCAGATGGATTGAACCTCGGTTTTCCATGGAGGTAAACTGTTAATGCATCTTTACTCAGCTTCCTTCCTGTCCTCTCACACTTACCCATTCCCTTAACAATTCTGCCTGGAATTACCTCCAGAATAAGGTACTAAAGTACACCAAGCCTTCTCTTGGAGTCTGCTTCTGGGAGAATCCAACCTAAGAGAGTTGATGCCTGAGTAGCCTTGGGAAGCAGGCCCCCGAGGTGAAATTCTCGAGCTGGATCACTCACTGGCCAACTGTCAACTAGCCCCCCCCCAGCTGATTTGTGTAGTTGAATTCCTGACATGAGAGAGGATCAAGATTATTAGGAATCTTACCTGTGATAAATTGGGATGGGTACAAATGGAAGGCAGTGTACAGGATTGTGCAGTATTCTAGCCTTTGAAAGACACGGGAGTGATGGTAATTGCCATCCCTACGGAGTTGGTAGGCTGCTGTTACTAGCCAAAAGATCACTGAAGTACTGGATTGTGTGGTGTTTCTACTTTGACTATTTTATGGAACTTCCTTACTGTTTAGAATAGTGGCTTCACCAGTTTGCATTCCCGCCAACCGTGCGTGAGCGCTCCTTGTTTGCCACATCCTGACCAACACTTGTTATCCTTTGTCTTTTCGATTCTAGCCATTCTGACAGGTGTCAGGTGATATCTCATTGTGGTTTTGATTTGCATGTCCCTGATGATTAATGACATTGAGCATCTTTACATGCGTCTGTTGGCCATTTGTATGTATTCTTTGGAAAAATGTCTGTTCAGGTCTTCTGCCCATTTTGATTAGATTATCTGGGTTTTGTGGGTTTTTTTGGTGTTGAGTTGTAGAAGTTTTTTATACAATATATTTTATACAATATATTTTGTATATTAACCTCTTATCAGATATATCATTTGCAAATATCTGCTCCCAACCAGTAAGTTACCTTGTCATTTTGCTTATAATTTCCTTCACTATGCAAAAGTTTTCTATTTTCGTATAGTCCCAATAGTTTAATTTGCTTTTGTTTCCCTTGCCTGAGGAGACATATCTAGAAAAATGTTACTAATGCCAATGTCAAAGAAATTACTACCTATATTTGCTTCTAGGAGTTTTATGGTTTCAGGTCTTAATTTAGGTCTTTAATCCATTTTGAGTTTCCTTTTGCATATGGTGTAAAAAAGTGGTCTGGTTTCTCTTCTGGGTATTTACCTAAAGACAATGAAAACACTAATTCACAAAGATATATTGCACCCTTATATTTATTGCCATTATTACAAAAGCCAAGATATGGAAGCAACCTGAGTGCCCATCAATAGATGAGTAAAGAAGATGTGATATACATACAGCGGAATATTACTCAGTCATAAAAAGGAGTGAAATTTTGCCATTTGCAGCAACATGGATGGATCTACAGGGTGTGACACTAAATAAGTCAGAGAAAGACAAATACCATATGATTTCACTCGTATGTGGAATTTAAGAAACAAAACAAATAAAGAAAAAAAGAGACAAACAAAAAACTGGACTCTTAAATACAGAGAACAAACTGAAGGTTGCCAGAGGGGAGGGTGGGCGATGGGTGAAATAGATAAGGGGGATTAAGAGATACAAGCTTCCATTGCAAAATTAAAAATCACAGAGATGAAAAGTACAGCATAGGGAATGTGATCAATAAGATTATAATAAGGTTGTTTGGTGATGGATGGTGACCGCACTTGCCGTGATGGGCACTGAATAATGTGTATAATCGTTGAATCCCCATGCAATACACCTGAAGCTCATATAACACTGTATGCCAATTATTCCTCAATAAAAAAATTAAAAAATGAAGAGTGCCTATGATACTTACATTTAAAAAAATCACGGAAAGTAGAAAATGAGGTGACTATCAAAGGAGATCGTCATTACCTGCAGGCAGAGAGAAGGATGTGCTGAAAATGAAGCCCAAGCTTTGGTTCTAAGTGCTGTGTTAGCAAAGAAGCTGGACCCACAGCCCTGACAAGTCTCCTACTCCAACATCAGAAACCTGACGGGGAAGGAAGGAGGCCCTGAGTCTTAGGATGTGGGGATTAGGAGGAGGAGGAGGAGATGAGCTTGAAGTAATTGAAATACAGATGACCGTGAATCCTCTGGCCAAGGTAAGTGGCTCCTTCCTCCTTGTTAGAGTGTAACAGCCTCTCCTGCTTGGAGATTCCTAAAGGGCCTCATCTGAGCAGATATTCCACAAAGTTATGCTGTTCGTCTTCCAGAACTACCCCCACCATGCCACAATATTTCCAGACTTGGCCAGATGTCCCTGGTGGGGGCAGCCGCAAAATCACTGGTAACCTCAAGCAGGAAAATAGTAGTATCTGTGCTGTGAGACGAAAAGGATGATTTATTTACAGAAATTGCTACACGACTAGACCACTATGTATTAGCGAGAAATGGGAAAAGATGTCTGGGAACGGTTCTTGAGGATCCTGGTTGTGATAGGGGAAATAATGCCCTCTCGCCCTCCCCAAAGATGTCCATGAATGAATTCTCAGAACCTGTGAATGTGTTATTTTACATTGCAGATGTGATTAAATTAAGGATTTTAAGATGAGGAGATGAGCTTGGATTATCCAGGTGGGCCCAGTATAATTACAAGGGTCCTTATGAAAGGGGGCAGGAGGCTTAGAGTCGGAGAGAGAAGATGTAAGGAAGGAAACAAATCAGAGAGAGAAGATACTATCCAGCTAGGTTTGAAACTGGAAAAGGGGGCCACAAGCTGAGAAATATGCCTGTTTTTCATAAAGTAGATAAAGGCAAGGAAACGAGTTCTCCCCAAGAGCCTCCAAAAGGAATGCAGCCTTGAGGACACATGTTATTTAGACTCTTGAGCGCTAGAACTGTGAGATACTAACTATGTGGCAATTTATTATAGCAGAAATAGGAAGCTAATACACTTGACTAGGGAGGATGTCATGTATATCCAGACAAAGAACAGTTAATTACGTAAGAGCACACGCTCATGACTGGAGATTCAGTCCTGGAAAGGATGCCTATAGCTGATCCTAACTTACCGCTAACTAATTTCTCGAAGCTTGGTAACAATGGTGATCTTCAGTGAAGTGGGGGAGACTGGAACTGCCTTGGTGGAAAACTGAGAGAAGGGGATCAACACGTACAAAGAACACTGTAGTGAACATGGGACCGCAGGTACCGCTTCAAGATCCTGATTTTAATTCCTTTGGATATATGCCCAGAAGTGGGATTGCTGAGTCATATGGTAGTTCTATTTTTAATTTTTTTAGGAACTTCCATACCGATTTCTGTAGGAGCTGCACCATTTTACATTCTCACCAACAGTGTACGAGGATTTCAGTTTCTCCACACAGTTGCCAATACTGTGTTTTTTATACTGGCTGTCCTAACAGATGGGAGGTGGTATCTCATTGTGGTTTTTATTCTCATTTCCCTGATGATTAATGATGCTGAGCACCTTGTCATAGACCTCTTGGCCATTATATGTCTTCTTTGAAGAAATGTCTTTTCAGTTATTTTCCCTATTTTTTATTTGGGTTACTTGTGGGTTTTTTTGCTGTTGAGTTATAAGAGTTTCTCATGTATTTTAGATATCCCTTTATCAGATAACAGAGTTTGCAGATATTTTCTCCTTTTCTGTAGGTTGCCTTTTCATTCTCTTAAATGTTTCCTCTGCTGTGCAGAAGCTCTTTGTTTTGCACAGTAGCTAACATATGGAAACAACCTAAATGTCTACTGATAGATGAATGGGCAAAGAAAATGTGGTTTAAAAATACAACAGAATATCATTCAGTCTTCCAGAAGGAAATCCTGTGGTATGTGACAACGTGGATGAACCTTAAGGACATTATGCTAAGTGAAATAAGCCGGTCACAGAAGGACAAATACTGCATGATTCCACTTATATGAGGTATCTAGAATGGTCAAATTCATGGAAAGAGAGTGGTGATTACAAGGCGCTGGGGTGAGGGGAGATGGAGAATTGTTCATTGGAGATGAAGTTTTCATTATGGAGGATGAATAAGTTCTAGAGATCTGCAGAACAGCACAGTACATATTTTGGACAATACAATATATTGTATATTTCAAAATTTATTAAGATGGTTAAACTTGACTTCCTGCTAAGTTTCTACCACAAAAAAAATGCAAAGAGGCGCTCATTTTTAAAAAATCCATTTAATCCGTACAGTCCACAACTGATTCGTTTTCCCCAGAAAAGCCGAAAGAATGTTCCTTCATTACTTTAGTAACACACTAGTGAGGGGGGACCAGAAACACTGATGCGCTCGGTGAAGATTGCCTCCATAGACAAAGGTAATGATAGATGATGCTCTGGAACTGGGCTCTTTAATGTCAATGGAGCTGATAGGATTCTGAAATAACAAAGGCCAGGGGGTTGCACTTAGCCATCTGGGGCAGGCAAGGTAAATGTAACTATCCTAGTGGGCCAGTAAAATGTAAATGACAACCAATGGCCTTGACCCGCAGGGTTGTGTGATTATGGCAATTCTACCACAGTGTTCCTAGGGGGAAGATAGACGGTCAGCCAGGGAGGGTATTTCTTGATTAATACAACCCCAAAAGATCAAGATCAGGCAAGCAGATTTTTGATGTCAGCTGCCATAAAGGAAAAATCTCATCCCTCACGCAGTTTCCAGACGTGAGCTAGTCCTTCAACACAGAGCATTCAACTGAGGAGCTGGCCAGTTCCCCTTGCAAAAGGAACAGTGCAATTTCATAGGAAGTACAACAGTGATCCCTCAAGTTATTTCCTGGTGTAACCCAAAGCTACTTATCATTAACTACCACTGAGGACAGATGAATGTTTACAGATGAAATGTTCTGAGAGCTGTCGGATAATGGACAGGAGCTGTTACCAATATCAGAATGCCATCACAGCCCTCCCTGCGGTCAGGCAATTAAGGGAGTTTGGGTCTAGGTTTAATCTCACAGTAGGTCGAATCCGCTGCATACATACACTTTCTCTGTTGTCAGTTTCTCAGATCCTGAAATAAGATACACTTGCCACCTGGTAGGAGGCTCACCAGGTTCTGGATCTATGAAGTCAGGTCAGTTATGATAGTAAAGGCTAAGTGGAAGCCCCTGAAACTCTTCCCCATCCCAACAAGGTAGAAAGTTAAAAGCAATGCAGCACCCTAGGCTGGCCTTAAAGTGACTTAAATGATGGAATTGTTCCCATTATATTCCCAGAATGCACCACTGCGGCTCCTGCAAAAACCACATCTGGCAGTTGAAATCTTTCCCAGCACCACAGGGACTCATTCACTGGAAATGCCTACACTCATAGTCCTCCTCCGGGGCTATGTTAGCTCTCCTGGTCTCTGTCACATCATGGTCCAAAGGATCACCTTGGTCACCTTAGACATTGATTATCTTGATATTCCAAAAATCAACATGCTGGTCTACTCTAAGAATGATATTCAGTCAATCAGACGGCTAACCAGGAAACCTCAGGTACTCTGCATGACTTTGCAAGTGAAATACATACGAAACAGAGGGTAGGTAAGTGCTCAACTCTACAGAGATTGAGAGGCCCAACTACATCAGTAAGTTTTTAGGGGCATGTAGTTCTGGGTCACTCTAGGACGCCCCTAAGTTGAAGGACATTATTGCACCCTGTACCTCCTACTTCCTATCGTTAGGAAAGAGACTCCCCATCTCCATGTGTGGTCGGCCTTCTAAATGTGGAGATGGCCCATACACACTTGGCAATATTGCTTTAACTAGATGACTGCTACTGGTTCCACTAACTTCCTGATGCCTTTTTTTTTTTTTTCTTTTCATAAGTCGTAGCCAGCTGCTAACTTGAGGAATCAATGACAAACCCGAGTGAACAGGTAACATAGAAACAGTAGGTCTGCGTAGTACAGGAGTGAATCGTAGGTGAGACACATGCCCTTTGCAGCCTGCATCCCTTTGCACGCTGAGAGCTTTCCACGGCAAGGACCTTGACTGTCCTTGGGCTCTCTCTGGTGGCAGGCAGAAGGGCCTGCAAGTCAGTGTGCCTGTGAACCCTCAACCAATGACAGGATAGGCTGGACGTGAATGCCCTAGCTCTTCACCTCTTAGGTGAAGAACAACTTTGAGGCATAGTCTACACCGTGTCTGGGTGGGAGTCTGGGTTGCCCACAACGAAAACATGCTCACTTATGCATCCTGATTTGGTTTTTCCCTCTTGCCTACCTTATTCCCCACTCCACTCATGGTGTCGCAGAGCTCATGTCATAGGCAACATGCATTCAGATCTTTACTTTCTGGGTTTTCTTCTAAGGAAAACTAACCTGAAGCAACACCGAGAATTTGGACTAACTCGAAGCGTTTTTGCTTCGGTGAGCTAATTAATTTCCCTGTGTCCATCAACCTACTTGACCCTGCTCTCCTTTTGCTGGAAACTAAAGAGTTCCACCTTTTCCAGAGGCTCCAGTCAAGCAGTTCTTGCTTATTTTTAAAGAACATGCTTTATTTGTACAATTCTGGAGACCAGCCTCATTCTCTTAACCGTTACTGATTACGATACATATTTTCTGCGGTGTACATCCCTCAAAGCCAGAAATTGTGGCCCTGCTTTATTTATAACTTTCACAACTCTTGAAACAGGATCCGTGTCTCCTTTTGACTCCTTTTCTAACAATGTCCTAGTGTGCTGCTCTGCCTTTTAAGAATTAGCATCCCCCCGGTTCTTGTCTTTGAATTTCTGATATTCCTCATGATAATTAAAAATATTAAAAACTACCACATTTATCTCTCTCACACTCCATGGTTTCAACGTTCACCTTCTTACTTCTCACCCCTGTTTATCTTCTGTGCTTTACACTAAATGCCCACATGACAACCTGTGGGCTAAATCTTAGTAACCTAAACTAACTAACTCCAAAACTAACCATTCACCATTCCCATCCCTCCCGTACCAACACTTGTTAACTTGTTACTTCTAAATAAGTTTTTGTTTATGTATATAACTTCTAAATAAGATTTTGCCAACCGTGGGAGCCCCAGCACTAGAAAAACTCCTCTCTCCCCTTCTCTTTCTCCCTTTCCGCCCTCCTTTCCTTAATACCCCTTCTCTTCCTCTTTCTCCACCATCCACTCAGCAACTGAGCATGACTTTTTACCTCTTACCAAAATTACATCCATAAAAGCAGAAGAAAAAAGGCAAAGGGGCCAAACAAAATAGTTTGTCCTAATTACTCATTAGGAATAGAGCTATGAGTTAAATCTGACCATTCAGGGCTAACGAGAATCAGTTCAGAAGTTAAAATCCCTGGAAGAGTTATGTGAGTATCTCAAGTATCTTCCCCTCTGTTGTTTTTCATATGTAATTAGTCAAATTATGTTAATTTTAACACTTAAATATTTCTCACTTCTACTGACTTCCTCTTCTCTTTTTTGGCCATTTGCTTTGTTCATGTGAGGGCTCTGTCAGTCCTGCTGAGGTTACTAAAGCCTTGATTACCCCACTCCCTCTATCCCAGCCTCTACACTGTTGCTTGAATCTTGGTTCCTAAAAACCCAAATTGGATTCTGTTTCTTCCTATTTAAATCCTTCTAGCTTACGGTTGTCTTAAATATAAATATCTTGACCGTATTAAGCCTTTAACAATGTGATACCTATATTCCTCCCAGTGTCAGTCAGAGCAGCTCCCATGCAACAGTTCCCCAAACTTACCTGATTTCTCTGTATCAACTCAAGCATCCCTTCCTCTTGGAAGCCTTCCCTGACACCCCAGAGCTGACTTTGTGAAGTGCTCCCACTTCTGTCCGCATAACATTTTGTGCAGCTCCATTATGGCAAACCCTCACTCTATTATATATTCCTACTTGATACTCAGGCCCCGAGGGCAAGCACTGGGGCTTATTCAACTTTGATTTCCTAAGGTTAAGCCAAGTGCCTGGTATGCAGTAGACTTTTAATAAATGCTTATTGAAAAAAAATAAATGAGTGAATGAGCGGCTCAGCATCACATGTGGCCTAGCTTCTCTCCATAGGATTGAGGGTCTGTGGTAGAAATCCTGAATATTTATTTGCTTTCTCAAATGGACCATAAAGATGCTCCAAAGGGTCCCAGAACGGCTACCCCTCTGGGTATGGGAGGAGAATAGGGCAGCTCAAGTCTTCTAATGGAGTCTGAGTAATGAAAGGTCATCTATAGAGCAATGTAATACACTCCTTTGGAGCAAAGCCTTGTGGCATATTTTCAAAGACTTAGCAATGCATTATGTATTGTCAATAATATCCAGACTGCAGCCAAAGAGGTTTGCATGCGACTAGAGCACAAGGTCACAGGAGAGTTTATGGTGCTTGTAACTGAACAGCATAAAGTCAATCTTAAGTTCAATGAAGGAAATAACACCACTGACAGCATCACTTTCCAATATGAGACAAATAAATTGCTTTTATGATTAGAGACATGTAACAGAAGTGTCCAATCTCTATTCACTTCCAGGAATGAGGACAGCTCTCATCTAACCCTACCCTTCAGGGCCAAGCAGGTTATCATAAGACAGCATGACACCATCACCAGCTTCTTTCGACAGCCCATCCCTGCAGTTAGTTCAACCCAAAAGCATGCGTGCGTGCGCACGCACAAAGAAGAGCTATGTGTTGTTGTTCCTCTGCCTGACCCAGGCTTGGTGGTAGACTCTTTAACAACACAGGGTCTTCCTGACTTTGAGCTCGTATTCTTTTTCACTGTTTTTCTCTGGGCAGCACTCTTTGTCAAGATCAAATATCAATTATTTTTTTAAGACATCCAGTCCATCTTGTTTAAAATGAGTCACTCCTCCCGCCATACCCCCGTGGCCCTTTGAACAAAACACATATATCAAAGTTATTCTAATTATTTGTTTACCTCTTCCATTTTTTTCACCTGATGGTGAACTCCTGAAGGACAGAGAACATGATTTGCTCTGTTTTATGTCTCAGTGCACAGACGGACGCCTGGCACATCTAAAGTACTCAATATATGTTGTTGAATGAATCAATCATGAGACTGCAACTCTGGCTTTCCCATTATTCTTTTAAGAATACAACTTTAAGAACAGATAAATAATTCTGCTCAGACGTCTGCGTGACTATAATTCCAGCATCATTCATATCTGGGAAGAGAAAACGTAGCTTATGTGGTCTGTCCGAGAGGTTAGAGCCTTATGTCCCCAGTAGGAGTCCTTTCCAGCCAGACTGGCACGCTGCCCTGCGTACTTCAAATGCTAATCCCTACCATGATAACTTGATTTATGCAATCTAGAGGGCTCTTGTTCCTCTTCTGTGCATATCCAGCACCTACCCATCTTGCAAGATCCAGTTGAAATCTCACTCTTTCCATAAATTCTCCCAAGTCTGGCCCTGATTTATCTCTTCATTCAAGGACTGGGGCCATGCCTGTGCCTAGCACCTGACCTGCAGTTATCCCTCTCTTATCTGCACAACTCCTGGATTTATATTCTCTACAATACTCAGCACTTGTAAATCCTTTCCTGTATTGCTTTTCAATTATTTTTTCTATCTTATCTCACAAGCCCCCTGAAAGATATAGGGCATTTCAGTGGTTCCCTTTCATAGCATTCAGTAGATATGGATCATTGACGTTGCAACTGTAAACTTTGCCAAGTGCTATATGACTTTGTAAGGAACTGATTGATTTCCTAAATATGGCTAAATCTGGGGACCTTGATTACAAATATGATATCAAAATAAAATCAAATTTCTCAGAACTTAGTATGGAATAACGATTTTAAGGGAAACAAGTTAGGCCTTTGGCTCCTTGACAAATGAGGGAAGGAAATTTTCTTTCCTTAGGCCCAAAATAATTTAAATAAACACAAAATTAATGTAAACCCTACATATTTATAGCAATTTATTTGATGATGCCTATAAAAGCAGTTTATATTCAGGGACACTGAGAAATTCAAAATCTACCTATAACAACGTGACCGAAAAGCTTTACAAGTAAATGTCTACAGTAACACATATGTACAACTAAACAAAACTGTACCTCTCAGAATTCCTGTAACAGTTGAACAATATGTGTTCTAATCTCGATATCTAACACATAACTGCATTAGTAAATGTATAAAAATGTATGGGACTTATATGGTACCATATAGCCCACTATACTAATTTATTAGAGCACTAACTTACATAAATTACTTTGTCTTTCAAAGAGAATGTGGAAAGCACAGGAAAAATTGTAAGGGTATGGTGTTGGGTCTTGTCAATCATAATCATTTTGGAAAAATATTTTGTTAGAAGATAACTCAGTTTCCTGATTGCTTCCCAGTACTGGAATGTCTGCTGTTACGTAAATGTGGACAATTCGCTTTATTTTTCTTTCTTATTAAGATATATCAAGTCTTCGGAGATGTAACTTGGCAGTGCTGTTCAGTTATGATTTTTGTGAAGTGTCTTTAGACTTCAGGAGGATAAAGGAAAGAAATTGCATTTACTTATCACCCATTGTAACCCAGGGATCGTGCTTGCTATTTAACCCTTATTATCTCTTGTGCTGTTTTGTTGATAAGTCTGTGTACAATCAAGAATCAAGAATATTTGCTTCGAGGACATTCATGTTTTAGTAGTACAGTGGATAGTACATGTAGTGTAAATAGGATAGCTGACTCTCGAGGGAGACTACCTGATTCAGATCACAACTGGGCCCTTCACTGCAGGACTTCTCTGTGCCTGTTTCCTAACCAGTAAAATACTAACAATAAAACTTCTACCTTGTAGGGTTGTTTTGAAGGTTAAGTTGAGTTCGATAATTTGTAAATCTCTTAGAATAAGGTTGTAGCAAGTGGAAGGGCTCTCTAAATTTAGCTGATTTTAAAACAAATTATGTGATGACTTATTTCCTGTTCAGGATGCAGTTTTTGTTAAGGTGCTCGTAGGGTGTCAGTCATGAAATCATGATTGGAAACGAAATGATAAGCTGCGCCACCTGAACGTTCATTCCTCAATAGATTTATTTGGTACTTCAGAGACAGACGGATGACTAGGGGTTAACCAAATGATATTATAAGTAAATTTAAGGGGTTTTATTGAGCAAACAGTCATTTTCATAAGTTACAGGCACTGCTGTGCTGCTAAGCCATCTCTCTGGCGAGAAAGAAAAGCTTTGACTTGTTCGTGTGGGCAGATTTCTGTGGTGTAAATTCTCCCGCAGAGAATTTCAAGCTAACTATGCATTAACACTAACACAATTCCTGGCTATTTGAGATTTACTTCTTATAAGCTGCCATGAGCCAGCCCCACAGACCACTGGTAGGGGTGTACGATCTACCTTTATTCTTCAAACCAGAATCCTGACAGTGACTGGGGCAGAGCATTACCTTTGTCTTCCACTTGCTTTTCCATTTATGACCTGTTTTGGTTCTGTGTGACCGGAGCCTTTTGACTGCCTGTGTGTTTACACAATCTGGAGCCGTGATGTCACAGAGGGTTTTAATGTGCTAACTGCCCCGAGCGCCCCAAACAGCAGGGTGCAACAGAAAGGTCACCGCCCTGTAGTCTCCGGGCTGAATTCAGCTTTCCGAGCAGTTTTGCTTGATCAGTCAACAGCTTTCTGAAATACTGAATTAATTAGCAGCATCCACAAATTAAGAGATTTCACATAAAAACATAAATTCTCAGTTTGTCTTGTGAAGTCGAAGATCTGACAACACCAAGCCCACATCCCCACACGGCGGAATCTCCCTGGAGTTACACGGCCGGAGCACCCTTTCCCTGAAGCTTACTCTCTCCTGTCTCTTCCGTTCTCTGTGTCCTCCACCCCTCATGCCTCACACCCCAACCAGTTTTGCTCATTTCTCTTACCTACCTGCCCCCCCCCCAAATTTTGAGTTGGGATCTGTGGCATAATGTGTTTTAAAAAAAAAATGCTTGGTCGTTAGACAAACCTGGGAAATAGTCCAGGCTCTGCCGCCGACGAACGTGTGAACATACGCAGGGATGAAGCTAGCCTGGGTCTGGTTCTTCTCTGAGACGTGGAGCTAGAAATGAAAATTCCCTTCTGGAATTAGGAGGAGGACCCACTGTGATAGCACATGCAAACACTCGCTCAGCACCTGGCACAGAATAGGGGCTCCAAGCTTGTTGGTCCTTCTGCCACTTCCCCAAGCCGAACTCGACCCGCATCCCTTCATATTTAGGCCGTAGCACTTTTAATGAGCTCAGTGTCTCCTGTGTTGTGCTCACTGAGTGGAGCTCACGCTCACACAAGGCGTCTTTATTTCTTTTTCTCTGCCATCTCCTTTGTTGCAAGTTGTATTTTCTTTGTACAAGTGCTGCTTGTCTCCGGAATGTCAATTACCTCCCTGGTCTTATGTTTTCACCCTGGTCATGCCAATCATCCGAACTGTGCAGGCCACAGGTACATCTGCGGGATCTGAGCCCTTGTCTCTTCTGACCATGCACAGGGAAAGAAACAGGGAGATAGCCCTGTGCTTTAGATTGGAAATAACTATTGACTGACCGGTTCCACAACCCCCTTCCCGCTCCACAGAAAACAGTATGGGCTTTCAGTTGTAAGATAAATAAGGTCTGAGAACTGAATGTATATGACTACAGTTGATAACACTACATTATAGAATTGAAATTTGCTAAGAGTAGAACTTTAATGTTCTCACCCCCCCAAAAAAAGAATATGTAAGGTGACGGATGTGTTAATTAACTTGGGGGGAATCCTCCCACAATGGATACGTATATCAAATCATCATGTACATTTTACGTATCTCGTTATTTTATTTGTCATTTGTATCTCAGCCAAGCTTGGGGGTGGAAGGTGGGGGCCGGGGGGACCAAGGAACTTTGTCCTTAATGTATGCCCTATTCTTCCAGTCTGAAACTTTTTCCTTTCTATCGGATGAGGTAAAAACGGCCACAAATATAACCAACCGCTGACTCTGTTCATACTTCTGATGGCTCTACTGAGAAGTGTTTCTATTGATTTGTCACTTTTACTTTGATAACTCCTTCCTTCCCAGCACATCTATGCTACCAACAATCTAAAAGAAAGTTCCTAAAATTTTTGTTAATAATAATGGTAATCGTAATAATGGCAATGACTCCGTTTTTTATTATCACCTCGTAAGTCTCCAACTCCTGTTGATTCTACCTCCATAATATTCCTTGAGTCTATCTCTGTCTTTATATCTCTGCTACCATCTGCCCGAGTCCGAGCCACCCAAATTTCTTGCGTGGAAAACCGCAGGAGCTTTGCAGCGGCTCTAGCCTCAGACACTTTGACCCACACTGACCTCGTCTCCGTCCAGCAGGAGAGTGGTCTTCTAAGTTATCAAGTCTGATATTGTCACTCCCCTGCCTGAAACACTTCAAGGATTTAATTGTCCTTAGGAGAGATCTCAGATACCTTGATATGGCACTGTAAGATGAACAGGTCGTACAGCCAGGAATAAGCCAGAGATGGGCCCTGTCTTCAGGGAGTTTACCATCCAGCGACAGAGACAGTAAAATAACAAAAACATAAGTAGCTTTATAATGATAACATTGCTAAGTTCTGTGAAGGAATTTTCATAAATATCTATTTGAGTAAATTTATAGCTGTTACTTATATTTTGAAAGTTGCTGTGACAAGATTCTGGTTAGTAAAGAAGAGGAAGGTGCAAAGTTTTAATTAATAGCAGTTTCCTTCAATAAGAAAACAGTGTTTTCTGGGGCACCTGGGTGGCACAGCGGTTAAGCATCTGCCTTCAGCTCAGGGCGTGATCCCGGCGTTCTGGGATCGAGCCCCACATCAGTCTCCTCCACTGGGAGCCTGCTTCTTCCTCTCCCACTCCCACTGCTTGTGTTCCCTCTCTCACTGGCAGTCTCTCTCTCTGTCAAATGAATAAATAAAATCTTAAAAAAATAAAAAGAAAGAAAACAGTGTTTTCTAAGTGCCGTATGTGCATTTTCTCTCATTGAATGTTTATAACTGTCCTTTATTCTTGTGCAAATATTGATTGACCACGACATGCCAGGCATGGTGTAAGGAAATGATGTTACAGAGAGGATTAAGATAGAAGAGAGAGAGAAAACTCATAACAGCACAAGAAGAACAGATGGTAAAATTACAATTAAAATAATTACTGTAAAGGAACAGCGAAGGCCAGTATGAGGGATATTACATGGACTAATTAGGAGTTAGAAAATATTTAGGCTAAGCCCTAAAAGAGGAATAGGACTTAAAGAAGAGATAACAGATTCAGAAAGAGGAAGGGAAGACACGTATAAAGCTAAGATGCCTAGCATGTTAACGTGAATTGAGATTAAAAAAAAAAAACTGGACTATAGAAAGATTTAGTAAGTAGATTATCTCCATTTTACCGATGAAGAAACTGAGGCTGGGGAAAATCAACCTGTCCAGGGTCACTTACCTATAAAATGATAAATCAAAGTTTTGAACCCAAGACTGTCTTATCACCAGATCAGTTCCTGAACTGCAAAGTCAGGCCGCCTCCTTGTGCTCTCTCCACAAAGCAGAAGCATGTATTTAAGTCAGGAATTCTACTTTTATTTTATTATACACTTAAAAGAGCATGTCCTTATTACTTTTAATAACTAAATATAGAATTTTAATTATAAAATGGTTTCACACATTAAAAGCTACATAGCAATTGAAAAACAATGATCCACATGATTGAGTATGAAGATTTGTTAATTGCATAATTAACTCTATTGATCTAAAGATCCAAATCACTTAATTACTTAAATCTTATAGTTTAGCAGTCTCTGTTGACCAAAATAGTTGCAAGATTGCCAGATCCCTACCCTGTTTTGAACTCCAGGTAGAGGGTTTTTCAGGATTTTGTTTTGTTTTGGTTTTGGTTGGTCATTTCAGTATAAAAAATAATTCTGTTATGACAATATTTGTATTGTATCTTATCATATTGCGATAGACCGATGCAAAATACAGGGGATTAAATGACTCTTTATGGAAGAATGGGGTGCCCCAATGATCTAGGTAGAATAAGTGCCAAATCAAGCTGGATTACCATTTTCATTGAACCTCCACATCTCAGGATTGGATAGGATAAGAAAGGGTTTCATGTCTAGCCCACTTTTATATGATCAAGTCACCTGTCAACATTCACACCTGGTGGTCATTTGGCAAATAAATGAAAATCTCCAGTGATGAGATACTCACTTCTCAAAACAGTTCTTTCACTCTTGAGAAAACGTGGTTGGAAAATTCTTCCTCATCTAGAACCACAGTCCCTTTCCTGTGGCTCAGATTTACTAAGCCCAGCTGTCCTATTTGAGGAATGCGTAGCAAGTCTGGTTCCTCTTCAATATAACTCGCCCACTGGATGTTACTATACATCTGTTAAAATTTCCCTTTATTAACAAAAGCAGAATAACCGCTGTGTTACTCTTGAATTTTGCCTCTCACGTGTCAGTATGAGTGAGGCTGTCTTTCTGATTCTCTGTCTCTGCAGAAATGACGAGCTGCTATTACCAAGTTTTCTAGGCCTTCCGAGGCTGTGTATCCATTGTTGTCTTGTGAGTTCCCTCTCCATCTTCCTTCGTGGGCTGCCCCGTTCGGGTTCCAACAAGCAGTCATCACAGGAAGGAGTTGGAACTTCTCTGAGCATGTTCCCATTTCATTTGCATTCCTCTAGAGATAATGGCTCACTATGAATTCAGTTAATTATGTAGATTTTTCTACGTTTTTTTATTACAAAATTGAAAAAGAACACTTGCTTAAATTGAAAAAGAGAACCTATTGGCTCAAATTAGAGAAAAGTTCAAGGGAAAACCTTTCTTTGGGCCCAACAGGACACAAGGCTGCTGGCAATGAAGTCAGGGACGTGCCTGTCACACTTGAGTCTGCGCTGGCTTCATTCTGTGGCTGCAGCTCTCTTCTACATTCTACCAGCATTGCGGAACTGTGGAAGAGAGCACTCACTTTCTTGTTCTTTTAGCAAAAT
Organism: Ursus arctos; assembly: GCF_023065955.2. Lineage (NCBI taxonomy): Eukaryota > Metazoa > Chordata > Mammalia > Carnivora > Ursidae > Ursus > Ursus arctos. The sequence continues at coordinate 45,820,693 of NW_026622886.1, read as the reverse complement.
TCTTGAATTGACATTGACTTCTTGGTTTGCTCACATGTCTACTTTTAAGTCCAAAACTGGGTCTTTGGGTTATTCTATTCCTTTTGGTGAGGCCAAAGTCATGGGCCCATGCCAGAGGGTAACATCAGCCCCATCAACTGCGTGGATTAAAAACTAAGAATAATGAGTTTTCGTATACCAGAAAAAGGAAGGCTGGGCAGATGAAAATATGATACCCGCTGTATGACAGGAAGTGCCATTGTGACAGTTCTTGTATGCCCTGTGATCGGACAGAGGCAGAAAGTATCTTTTGGAGCATTGGAAAGATTCCATATATCTTACACATGGCCCTTAAGTTACTTTAAGTTAAAAGAAAGCTACTTTGAATTTGTCCAATATTTGAATCTTTTTACTTCACCAGCATATACCCTGTACCTAGTATAGTGCTTTGGCCATAACTGATGCTCAGAAAATATTTGTAAAAATGTTATTGAAATTTTAAGCACACATAATTATATGACACCACAGAATGGGGAGTGTTTTTTCAAAGGTAAGTATTATAATCAGGACCTAAATGTGAATTATGAATGAGTCCAAATACACATCACCAAAGTGTAAGACTTTGAAGAGGTAAGGGCCATTCAATATGCAAAGAAATTTACATAGATCATTTATTTAAAATAAGTAAGGGAGATACAAGGGGGTCTTGGGAAAAATAAAAGGAAAATTATATACAGGATCATGGAAAAAACAGGGAAGGAAGCTGTGTATCAGTAAAACTCTCTAACTGTGAATAATACGTTTAATTATTAAAACTGAAAGCAGAGTAAACATTCTGTTTACTTTGATTTAACACTTTTCCCCCTTTTATCTCAAACTAGAAGATGAAAACAGACAGATTCATTGTAATTTTCTAAACAGTCAGTTTCGCTTCTTGATCACAGCATAGATTTTTCATGGGTTCACAGCAAGGCAGGGGATTTGTTGATCCAATGAAAATTTCCACAGGTTTTAAAAATTAATTTAATGATAGCTTTCCCTTCAACATTAAAGTTTATGAAATTCATTTGCAAAATGAAAGTAAAAGTTATACTTCTCCTCGTGTCTAAGAAAATAGTAAAATATAAAATGAGAAAATTCAATAATCATTTACAAATGTATAATTTGAATCATGCAAATTACATTCCAGTGATGGATTATGAAAAAACAAGTAAGCAAACCAATAAAGTAATTTAAAATATAAGTCTTATCTACGAAGTAAAAAGGGGGCTGATACAGAGAATAGAAAGGTGGTTAGGGTGAGTCTCTCTGAGAAGGTAATATTTTAATTAAAACAAAAATGATGAGAAAGGGTGTTCCATACAAAGAACGGGAGGAAAGGTATTCCAGGCAGAATAGCTTCCGCGCATGCGGAATCTCCAAGGTGAAATGGAATTTGCCAATGTAATGAACTATAAAAAGCCCTAGTGTGGCAGGTGTGTAAAGTAAAGGGTTTCATGAGCAAAATAAAGAAGTTCAAATCATGCAAGACGTTATGGTAAAGAATTGAAGTTCAATTAAGTACAAACAATAAGTTGCAGCAGAGGACTTAGAGGAATGATATGATTCAATTTGCATACATATTTATGTAAATAGTAAATTGAAATCATCATATATATGCTATAGGAACCCACTATCCTCATCATTAGATAGTAAACCTAATTCTCCCACATCCTTTGCAGAAAACAAAAATACTTTAACCACTGTAAAAATTCTCTAGATGCCCCCCAATAGAAAATAAATAGGAGCAACTTCTGGAAATGGTAAAGGGAATAATCTCAAACTTGTTAAAGAGGGTATGGGGATGGTTCTAGTGAGGGGTTTTGGAAAAGGCCAAATAGATCTTAAGAAAATATGGCTAGAAAGAAAAAGAGCATTATAGTCTGAAGAGCAAACAATTATGGAACACTTACCATGGGCAAGATAATATTAAAAGCACTTTATTTGTGTAAACGTATCTAATTCTTGCGATGATTTATTATGGCAATGGACTTTACATAGTTAAACTCATTTAATACTTGTAATAATGAGATAGTTATCGTTGTTATCCCTATTTACCATCAAAACTGTAGAGGTTTAGAAGTAGTAAGTACCTTGCCCAAGGTCATAGAGCAGGGATTAGAGTGAGATACATCTGAGTCCAGGCAGCCTGGCTGCAAAGTCTACACTCTGAAACATGCTGTGTTGCAAGCAGGAAAGAATGGCCTCGCTTGGAGCCCTGAAATAAGGCTGTTTTCTGCGCTTCTCTCATGGGCCAAGCAAGCTCACTTGTCACTTTCCTCCCATAATCGGGTGCAATGATATAGAAAGGCACTAATGTTTGCTAGGAATTCTAGCAATCTTGGTTCAGAAACTCAGGATTCCCTCAACTTGCCATGACAGATGTCTTCCCAGGAAAATCTCTGTTCCCGGATCCATCATAATAGGTCACAGCCTGACACATGAATACCAGTTCAGGGACTAGGCAAACCCTCCTTGACCAAACTTAAGTCTGGGTCCTCTGAGCCCTCCTCTTGTCGGGGTCTCAACCTCTGCGTGCTAGCCCAGTTTTAGCAAAGAATCCTGCTAAACCAATTTATGAAGAGTTCTCCCACCCTTCATATCTGATTACTTTGGCCTGTTTTTAGCAAGACTCCTGTTAAGCCAGTTTAGCAAAAATACTCCTAGCCTTGATGTATAATTAAGTTCCTCTTTATAACTTCCCATCCATGGACCCCCTTACTCTGCTTGTTAGCTATAAGTGCCCAGCTGTCTTTGTTGTGTTTGGAGTTGAGCTCTTCCATACTGAACAATCTAATCTCCCTCCTACTGCAGTAGTCTGAATAAAATCTGTCTTGCCATTTTTAACAGGTGCCCAGTGCAAAAATTTTCTTTTACATATTCGAACTTGCAGAAAGATTCTGCTTATACCTACCCATAAAAAAAGATACAGTGAACGTATCTAAAATATTTACTTGGGGCAAAACACAATGTGACAATACTATATGTCAGGAACCATCCACAGAGGAAGAGAAGAAACTTATGTGTTGTATCTTTAGCTACACTCTAACTCATACATTTACTGCTATTTCCCCTGTTTACGTGGAGACATTTAATGTTGTAGGACACCAAAAAATTCACTTTTTATATGCCCAACTAAACAATCTTAAGTATTTTAAATTGTATAAGCATGTGTTCAAAATTATTATTTTCTATAATAGAACGGTGGAAGAGCCCATAATAGGTAAGCTTAGTTTTTTTCTCCCAAGTTTTCATTTAAATTCTGGTTAGTTAACATATCACATAATATTAGTTTCAGGTGTAGACCTTAGTGATTCAACACTCACATCACAACAAGTGCCCTCCTTAATCCCCACCACCTATATAATGTATCCTCCCTGCCCTCCACTCTGGTAACCATCAGCTCATTCTCTATAGTGAAGAGTCTTTTTTTGGCTGTCCTCTCTTTTCTTCCCCATGATCACCAAAACCTGTTGTTTCTTGTATTGTTAATCTTGCCATTCTGACTGGTATGAGGTGATATGTCATTGTAGTTTTGATTGTATTTCCCTGATGCTGAGCGATGTATGTCATCTTTGGGAAAATGTCTACTCATGTCTTCTGCCCATTTTTTAACTGGATTACTCAGGTTTTTTTGGGGTGTTGAGTTTTATAAGTTCTTTATATATTTTGGATACTAACCCTTTTTCAGATATGTCATTTTCAAATATCTTCTCGTTGCCTTTTAGTTTTGTTGATTATTTCCTTCACTTTGTGGAAGCTTTTTATTTTGATGAAGTACCAGCAGTTTATTTTTGCTTCTGTTTCCCCTGCCTCAGGAGACATATCTAGTAAGAAGTTGTGTAAGCTTAGTTTAAAAATAAAATGTGAGTGTTCAGAAGCTCCCATAAGGAATATCAGCATGCTCTTCTCCACAGTGTTGCTTAGAAGTACAGGGTACCCTTCTGGAACAATATATGATTGCTTACAACTTCACCAATTTCTTTTGTTAAGTATTAATGTTCAGAACTCATTTTATTCTGATTTCAAAAAGTTATGAAAAGAGTGATGTATTATAAATATTCAAACTATTATGAAATGTATAAAATAGGAAGGGAACATCCTTCTTAATTGCATCCCACAGAAATAACTACTGTTAACAGTACATGCGTTATTTTCCAGGTCTTCCTCAGTCTCTCTTCATTGACATTTTTAATTTGTGTGTGTGGGAAATGTAAGTTTATGCTGAGCATGTTTTTCTATGATTTAATTTTCATTTAACAAGATATCAACATGTATTGGACATTTTTCTGTGGCATACGAATCTACTACATTCCATTTAAGAACATAGAAATCTGCTCTTAAACTAGCAGCCATTCATAAAGTCCTATGGCCACTATATAAACTGAGTGTCTCTCAAGATTTCACCAAATTTCTATTAATCTATTAATGAAAATATGATCAAGGAGCACAGGGAAAAAATGAACATAATGTCTAACAATTGAGGAAAGTAAGAAACAAACCCTCGCCGGAGTCACTCACCACGGTGCAGGTCTAAGGGTGAAATGACACGTGAATTTAAAGGACTCCCCCAGGGAAAGACCACAGTCACACAGCTGTGCATATAATGCGGTTTCGTTGTGAATGAAAAGTATATTGTTAATAAAGGAGTAGTCGGATTGAAAGCTAGTTTTGGAGAAGACAATTGTTAAAGAAAAAGTCTGTCATCCCAGTCATGCCAGGGTTCTGCGGGTTATGGAAATAGACTCTGTCAGGATTGCAGCTCAGGAAATGGAGTGTGACAGGTCAAGTACTGTATCAATTTGGGGCAGGCCACTAGACAGAAGTGCTCCTAGCATGGGTCAGTGCCCCAGCCGAAATGAAAAAGAATATAAATAGATCCAATTAAAAGCAATCCCCTTTTGGAGGTCATGTTGGCCTTAAAATAAGACAGGCAAGCAGATCTGCCTATCTTTTGGCTAAGGTGTGAGGGGGAAAAAAACACCTCTCTAGCCTTCCATGGCTGGAAGTGGAATGAATAACTAGGAATAAAATAAAGTTCCATAATCACAAATAGATTATCTAAGGAGACTTGTGTCAGCTACAATCCAGTTTCTGTTGCGGAAGTGTGACCTTAGGAAGTTAACTGTCATTAGAACTCACCTTGGCTAAGCTTCCCTAAGCATTAAGAACCACAGAGTTAAAAGAATTTTTTAGGCAATTTGGGGAAAAGACCATTGAGACAAACATTTTTTCCTTTTTTCTAAAGTAGGGAGATTAGCAGAATATGTTAAATGAATTTACAACATGGGTCCGAATTTCACGAATATTTCTTGACCACCCTGGGTTCAAATACCTGTGCTAAGTGCATTCACATAGCTTTCTAACTGAGCCAACAGTTCTGTGAGAGGGACATTATGGAGACTGTTGCTCAGAATTAAGAAGTAACTTACCAAAAATCATTACTAATGAGAAGAGCCCTGTTTGAACCAAATTCTCCAGACACCACTGTTGTAAAATTGCTAAATGTTCTTCTCTTACCGGCAGTGGGTTCTGCAACATGTGATGTCTGGTTACACACAGTGACCCGGGCCATTTTTCTTACAGCAGGATCCACTAGAAAAAAGCCCATGGAGCTGCTCACAGGAAAGCAGGGTTTCAGTCCTGGGACTCCCCTTAGCTGTGTTATCTGAAGCAGGTCAACTCAACTGGCTTTAGTTTCCTACAAAATAAGTGGACTGGTAAAAAAAACTGAAGTCTTTTCTAACTCCAAAATGCAAACTGTAATGACTGTTAGTATCAATCATGTGAGTTTTGATCCGGATTTGGTAAAATGTGTTGTGAGAACCCCATGAGTAAAAAGGCACAATACTAAACATGTTTCAAAAATTAAACATTTTTTCTTCCCAGTAATCCAATGGAATGGATCTTATGGTTCCTATTTTATGTATTTTTTTTAAAAATCAGAATCTCAGAGAGTGTAGAAAAATAAGCTTTCACTGATTGTAAATGACACAAACCATAATTTATATCTAGGTATTCTGACAACAAGCCCAGTGCCTCTATCACTACCACCCAGCTGTCTCTTGGTCATGGTAGATGAATTTAATTTATTTATATCTGCTCCATTACCTCAAAACTCTCATCTCAGGACCATTGTCGAGGTTGGGGTTCCAGGAAAACAATGCGGAAAAATTCAACAGTAGCAAGATTTTTAGAAAGCTGTAATAATGGTTTCCTTCACTGTGCAGAAGGTTTTTATTTTGATGAAGTCCCAATAGTTTATTTTTGTTTTTGTTTCCCTTGCCTCAGGAGACACATCTAAAGGAACATGGTGGGGGTGGGAGGCAGAAAGAGAGGCAAACCAAGAAACAGATTTAATTACAAAGAACTGATGGTTACCAGAGGGGAGGTGGGTGGGGGAATGTGTGAAATAAGGATTAAGGAGGGCACTTGTGATGAGCACCGGGTGATGTGAGTGTTGAATCACTGAAGTCTACACCTGAAACTAATATTACATGATATGTTAACTAGAATTCAAATAAAAACTTGAAAAAAGGGGGGGGGAAGGAAAGTTGAAATAAAACCAAAATATATGACACTGACTGTACGTTGCCCCCAACTTTAATCAGCCCAAGCCATTCACAGGAAGAGAGTCTGTTATTACATGTGTATTCCTAAAACCAAAAACCAGAAATGTAATCTGGCTAAGAGAAGGGAATGTGATGGCAGCAATTGTGGCCGAGGATTTGAGAGAGTTTCTCGACGCAGCTATTATATTTCATCCTTTATTCTATTTCTAAGGTCTGTTCTTAACACAAGTTGCAGCTGGGACTTCAAGACTGGAAGAGAACACACATACAAGCATCCTTTATTAGGGCTTTCTTTCTTTGAAAACACATCTAGATTTTTGCATTTTAGTTCTTTTTACTCTTATGCAAAGACTTACACTTTTTTCCAGTTTTACTGAGATAAACTTGACGTATAACATTGTATTAGTTCAAGTTGTACAACATAACGTATAACATTGTATTAGTTCAAGTTGTACAACATAACGATAAATGTTTATATTGTGAAATGATTACAGTAAGTTCAGTTAACGTCAATCACGTCATCTAGTCTTTTTTCTTGTGAGAAAGATTTGAGGTCAGTCTCTTAGTAATTTTGAAATATACAATAGAGTATTGTTAACCAGAATCATCATGCTTTACCTTACATCCCCAGAACTTAGCTTATAACTGGAAGTTTGTACCTTTTGACCAGCCTCACTCATTTTCCATTGGCCACTGTAAATACCATCTCTGCAAAGATTAGTTCATGTTTTTATGTATCACACAAATCAGTGAAATTATACGGTAAATTTTGTCTTTCTCTGACTTATTTCACTTCCAGGTCCATCCACGTTGTTGCAGATGGCAGGGTTTCCTTATCACTTATGGTTGAGTAATACTCCACTGTACGTATATTTAGATATGGTGCTAAAAGGTTGGACTCTACAAAACTGGACAGTATTCTAGAAAATGCGTTAATTTCTATTTTTGTTTGGTTCAATAATAATAAGGACCATTAAATTACCTACATGGCAGTTGATACTCAAGGCTGTTGGGGAACTCGTGTCACCATTCACATTGAACAATATCAGGAAGATGCAGAAATGAGTATACGCTGTCAGATCAAGTGATCGCTTTTCTATTGCCGTAATTTGTGATGGCGTAGGGGAAAGTTTGTTAACCAAATACGATACTATGTGATTTATGCTACTTTAAAAAAAAAAAAAGTAATAGTGTAGGGAAAATGGTGAATTTTGTCTTTTAAGAAGGTAGCATATTCTTGGTGCTTTAAATAAATTTTAGTGCCTAAAGATTTTCCATGCACCTCATGATCATCCTAGTCATATACTCTCTCTCTATTTCCTTCAGTTCTTATTGGTTTATTTAAAATGATCCATCTTATAAAATTTACTTGTTTTTGTATCCTCTCCTCAAATAGATAAAATTTCCTTAGATAGAGACTTTAAAAGATTGGTCTAGCTGCTGAATGGATAATGAAGTAGGAGATGAGATTGGAAAGAGGAAAAGCAGTCAGAAAATGATAATAATTCAGGGCTTAGACAGTTAGGCCAAGTTCAGTAGGTTTTAAATGTATTTGAATCAACCAGATAAGGAACCATGAATAAACAAAGTTTGTAGTGATAGACACTTGCCAGGAATGATTCTGAGTTTTATGGTTTCGGGTCCCACATGCTTGAGTCTTTAATCGATTCATTTTTAGTTTATTTTTGCGTATGGTATAAGTAGTCCAGTTGCGTTCTTTTGTGTAGCTGTCCCGTTTTCCCAGCACCATTTATTGAAAAGACTGTCTTTTTTCCCACTGCATATTCTTACCGCCTTAATGGTAGATCGATTGACTATATAAGCATGGGTTTATTTCTGGACTCTGTTCTGTTCCATTGATCTGTGTGTCTATTTTGTGCCAGTACCATACTATTTTGATTACTATAGCTTTATAGTATATCTTGAAATCTGAGATTGTGATACCTCCAGCTTTGTTCTTCTTCCTCAAGATTGCCCATGCTATTTGGGGTCTTTTGTATGGTTCCATACAAATTTTAGGATTATTTGTTCTGATTCTGTAAAAGATGCTATTGGTATTTTGGTAGGAATTACATCTTGTGCAGTTTTGTGTGGAATGATAAGAAGAGCAGTTTGGTAGATGGAGGGCAAGATGTAGCGAGTTTATTTGTGCATATGAAGTTTGAAGTGCCTATGGGAAATGCTAGTGAAAATGGCAAATATTGGGCTCTAGGAGTGAGGAGTGTAGACCTCAGAACAGATGTCTGACTTGAAGAAACCTGGACGTTGCCACCACAAAGGTTGTAAGCAGTGGTATAAACAGCTGAGGAGAAAGAGTGCGGGAAGGAAATTTAAGAGGACATTGGCCCAATTCCTGTCCAATTCCCATACTGTGCTATGGAGAAATTGGGAAAGGAGTCGAAGTCACCAAAGAAGATGGAGAATAAAAGCCAGAAGAGTACAAAGAACATTAGAAGAGAAAAGACTGTTTCACAGAGGAGTGATCAAGAACATTATCTCTACTAAGAATAGTAAGAATAATAAGATAAATACCAAAAAAAAAAAAAATTCATCCTCTTCTGTATTATAGGAGTTCTTGGAAACCTTAGCAAGAGAAAAGTGAAATGGAAGAGGCATGCATGTGAAGAAAATGCAAAAGGATTTGCAAAACTCTTTGCAGAAGGTTGATTGTGGAAAGGGGTAGAGGAATAGAGTTGTAGTTCTATTTTTCAGGATAATTTATGCTAGCAGCCTCTACTAGATAAACCCTAGGGCTTTGCACAATAAATGTTTATGTCTTCCTCGCACAGTGTTCAGTGACCCCCTACCCCCCCCCCATCCTGTGTTTATTCAATTTGGGACGTGTGGCCTCTAAGTTCACCATGGTGAAAGGGAAAGGATCAATGGAGGAGGTACACCAGCATTTGATGTTACATATCATTTAGTGTTACCTATCACAGTCCATGGGCCAGAACTAGTCTCATGGCCCAGAAAAATTAGAAATTTTAAGGGAGCCCTTGAAATAGTTGGTGCACACACACTACTTAACCACAAGAATTGAAACAGCATGTGGGGTCAAGGAATATTTTTATTTGTTGATTATTTTATTTTGTTTGTTTTTTAAGATGGGAGTTACTAGAACACATTATCTGATGAGAATAGTCAAGGAAAGAGAGAGAGAGAGAGAGAGAAGCAGCAGAGAAGGAAAACTTTAGCAGACAAAATTTCATGAGAAGGCGAAAGAGGATAGAATCCAAAGCACACAGGCAGGAACTGGTCTCTGAAATTTCATCTGCTGAGTCACTGTCATAAAAGGAGGCAATGGAGATTGGTGGAGGTATATTTATAGATTCAGTGATGGAAAGATGAAGAAGTGCCCATTCAATGAGTTTTGCTTTTTTATCATAATGTGAAGCAAGGCTATGAGCGAAAACTCAAGAGGCTAGTGCGTGATGGGGTGGAAGCCCAGGAGATTGAGGAGTGTGGTAAAGACATGAAATAGTTTCCATGGAGAAGAGAAGTCTTACATTTGACAACCTATTTGATTTATTTCCTGCAGCTCTCCCCCAGACACTCAGTTCTCCAGCCACCCTAAAATATTTAATATAACCCAAATATGCCATGTACTTGCTCAGGTTCCATGAATTTATTCTTGCTTTTTCTCTGGTACCCTTTCTCCCCAGCCCCACCTTATGTGCCTTGTAAATCTCCAGTCATCCTTCAGCTCTTGACTCAAATAAGGGCTTTTTCAGGAAGGTTTTTCTGTTCCTTTAGGAAGAGTCGGTCCCTTCCCCTTCCTTCTCCAGTAATCTATGTCCTTCACATTAGACTGTAATTTTCCTAAGGTCATAAAACCTAAACTCTCAGAACCTTGCACAAAATGCAGAGCTTGTGAGCCAACTATAGGCATTTAGTAGGGTATAAAGTATATTAAAGATTGTGAGTAAAGTTTTTTGCTCTAAAAATCCGATCAGAATCTAAGCTTTGATTAAATATTTAAAATATCATTAAAAATAGCAAAACAGGATAGAAATCAGCCCATATTTACTAAGGAAGGGTGGCTGTTTTTGCCATATAAGCAGCCAGTTCCAAGTGAGAAACACTGTAAATAACTAATTAAAACATCTTTTCTGTTGTAATAAAAATAAAATGCCTTAAGCAGTCTAACCTGCTTTCCCCAACTCATTTAGCAACTTCCTTGCTGTGTAAACGCCCTTTGCGAAATAGACACAGCTTTGCAGAAGGTATTTTTGAATAATTGAAATATGAAAGCAAAAATTTTAAGGCATGCCATCTGTTTTGTTTTTCTTGGAGCCCAATGATTTTATCTTCCCTGAGATTCAAACCACCTCACCCTTTATAGCAATTCATTAAAACCTCACTGCAGGAGGAAGGTGAGCAGGAGAATCACAGCCAGAGGATATGAAAAATATGAAGAACAGCTGCTTCTGCTCTGATTTCTGTATTCAGACCAGCCAGTTAATGTAGGATGTTTCTTCCACTTTGAATGATACCTTTCAATTCTATCGGCTTTATGGGCAGGACAATTTGGAGCTAGTTTCCTATTTGGCAGCTTAGGGTTTTTTTTGTTTTAAAGATTTTATTTATTTATTCGACAGAGATGGAGACAGCCAGCGAGAGAGGGAACACAAGCAGGGGAGTGGGGGCAGCTTAGTTTTTAACCAGCCTGTACTGCCATGGTTATGTCTTCCATACCATTGCACAAATCCAATTAAAACCATTACTACCTAGGTAATAAAGTATGGCCCATTTCTCAATATCAGATCGAAAGCCAGTTTCCAAAGTTGCCATCACCACCCGCACACACACCTGCATATGATCAGGAACCAAGATATAATCAGGGGAGGAGGCATTTATGTGGAGCTCTCAAAGGTATGAGGCTAAAGGCAAAATTGTAGAGCCTCGTCCTTTATCCTTCATTAAATTACAAAATTAAATGTCAGCTCAAAAGTAGAGGAAGCCCCCTTTCCATGGGAAACCTTGAAAGGAAACTGGTGCGGTGGTCACAAATGTTGGTTTCTCAGGTTGCAGCAATTCTGCCACCATCTAGCTCTGCCATAGGTAGTATCCTTGAGTCTTTAGTTTCCTCACCTGTGAACTGAGAGCACTAGACCTCCTGATTTCTAAAATGAGGTTCAGCCCTAAGTTTGAAGAAATACAAAGGCTGTCTGGATAACATTTACGTGTTGCTGTCAAACCTGTCTGTATACTTTTCATTTTACCCAGTGGTGTGACGCTTGATAGCTATTCAATAAATGGTGAAGAAGCAAATGAAGGCTGAATACGTATAAGCAGGTATTTGAAAAGATTTCTAGGAGTCCATGGAATGGGAGAAAATAGAAGAAAGGAGCGGGGATAATGGGTGGTGAGAAAAGAAAGAAGAAAAAAGAGAAATAAAATATTTACTTTTATTTAGCATGCTTACCCACTGCCTCTGGTTCACCTACGACTTATTCTTCTTTTGGGTACTGTTAGTTCCTACACCGGCAGTGAAAGGAATTATTAAGTATTAAAGTATCTGTTTTCATTAGTATTTAGCTTAGCTCCCAGCAACAGAAAATCCACAATAATAGTGGCTTACCTGAGAAAAAGATGAGCTCTTGCTCATGTAAATTAGGCCTTTGTGAGCTGCTGGTGTAGCTCCACGACCCTCAGTAACGTAGGCCCCCTCTGTTCTTTGCTCTCATGGTTACAAGGCAGATTCCACCCTAGAGCCAGCCAAGATGGTGGACCCAGCTCGAGCGTAGGTAGCAGCATGCCAGAGCTGTGAGAATGAAAAGGAAGAAAAAATGGCCTTTCCTTGAGGAACCTCACGTCCTCTTACGTGCAAAGAGCATAGTCACATGGCCGCACAAAGATACAGAAGAGGCTGAAAGGTTCAGTCTGTGTCTATTCCTACCACTAGCGTTTGGGGCAGCGTCCGTTGCTTTGAAAGAGAGGAGCATGGATATTGAAGGAAGATGTCCTCCATTGGATTTCTGGCAGAGGGAGCGGAATTTGTTCTGGGCTCAGAGGCAAAACTGTGGAGTACCTTCTGGGAATGCCTAGCCTCCATCTTCTGTGTCTTTCTCGTTCTTGAGACAATTGCTTGTTTCCTCCCAGGCTTCCTTAACCTGGAGGAAACGAGACAAGGAACTCTGCAGTTTTAATCTATTAGATACTCAGTATGGTATCTCTCCCAAGAATGTTTGCATTTTCAAAGAAAATCTCAAGAGGGCAAAAACGTAAGTCTAGAAATGAAATACATGTCTGGTTAAATAAAGTCGCATTGAATAAATGTCTCGATGAAGGAAGGAAGGGCTTTAGGAAGTACTCTTCCCTGAGCAGCTCAAATGAGACCACTGAGCACCACCTAGTCCCTCTAGCAACAGCACCAACCCTGTAGCACATTCATTCTTGTTTTTGCTCCAGTAGTTCTTTGCTCCACCACCCTCCCCACCTCACTGGGTCATGGTTTTCTTCTTCTTATGTTCTTATTAAGTATACAGAAGATTTTTATCTTTATTTTAATACTCTCCTTAAATTTTATTTTCTCAATGTAAATGAAAATTACCGTTTCATGTCCCTGAAAACTTCAGGTTAGATGTTCACCAAAAATAGAACTCTCAAAATCTTAGTAGGTAACTACTTTATGGATGCTAATGTGCTCACATTCCATGAGTATTAAATTTCAATTAAATAATAGCTGTTAATTAAAGCAGCAATAATGAAATAAATGGGATCTATTACTAGAAGACACTCCAGGTTGTGAAAGAAATCCAGCCCATAATATACCCCTTGGTGTCCCGCTCTTAGAGCATAGGGATTACTTTTGATTCCAAATTGTGAGTCACTTCCATTCACTTGGTTTGCTTTATAGTCACTATGGGCTGCTGGGTAAAATTCAGACTGTAAATTAAATAGCAAAAGACCAAGACAGCTCTCCCCTATCTATAAAGTTTTACATGTTTAAAACAATGTAGACCGTTTAAAATTGTGCTAAGCATCTGGTAGGTGTACTTTTATTTAAACATGGTATACTTTTATCCTTAATTAAAAGACTGGAAGATTTTAGGAATCTTTTAAAGATATCACAGTTATGCTCAGGAGCTGGCAGTAACTGGCACATGTGCCACGACCACCTCGTCCCCCAGAACGCTGATGTGTTCAGGGTTCTCAAGGCTGCTCAAATCAGACTTGGTGAAAGATAAAGAAAGATGCTCATAAAAATATCTTGAAGACTGATGAATCACAGACCTGTACCCCTGTAACAAATAATACATTATATGTTAATAATTTAAAAATTAATTAATTAATTAAATAAAAATAAAAATCTGGGAAACTCTTAAAAGCACAAATTAATGAAAATTCCTGGCATTCAATCTTGTAAAGGCAGAGTGCAGATAGAGTGCAGAAATCGTTCTCTTTCTTTCTAGCTACAAGAAAAGCATGTATTTTTTTTTTTTAACAGAGGGGGCGAGAGCGACCCCACGTGAGTGGGGGCGGGGCAGAGGGAAGAGAGAGACTCTTAAGCAGGCTCCGCCCAGCACGCCCGGCGCAGGGCTGGACCCGGAGCTGGTTGTGGGGCTGGGAGCCCGGCTAGACACGGGACCAGACCCGGGACTGGACGCGGGGCTTGAGTCGGGGCTCGACCTCACAACCCTGAGATGGTGACCAGAGCCGAAATGAAGAGTTGGACGCCTAACTGATGGAGCCAGCCAGGCGCCCCAGAACAGCAGGTAAGTCTAATAGAGATTGTGGTAGTCAGATTACCATCCTCTACCCCATCCTAATTCCTGGAAACTGAGTATTTACACAGAAAAAGAAACGTTGCAGATGTAATTATGGCAAAGGACCTTGAGATGGGAAGAAGGGCCTGGCTTATCCAGGTGGGCCCAATCTAATCATACAGGTGCTTAAAAGTAGACAACCCGTCCCAGCTGCAGTCAGAGGAGCCAGGGCTAGGGAAGAACGGTCAGAGAAATGCAATGGTTTTGAAGATGGAGGACGAGGGTCGTAAAACTAGAAATGTGGGTGGCCTCAAGAAGCTACAAAAGGCTAGGAAAGAGCCTCCCCCCAACTCCACAAACCCTCCAGAGAGGATTGCCGCCCTTTTGACACCTTAATTGTAGCCCAGTGAGACGCTTGTTAGACTTCTAACCTGCAGAACTGTAATCCGTTTGTGCTGTTTTAAGCCATTAATGTGTGATTGTTACAGCAACAATAGAAAACACCACTGAGAACCACACTCTGGATTCCTGTTAAGCATTCAAAAATACTGAAACACAAAATCAAATGACGTTTGAGTGGAGAAAGCGTGGCCTCTTTCTCAGAAGGGAAAATTCTTTAGTGTTGATGATTGTTTCAAATCAGGGGTAGGGGTATTCTTCTTATGATAGAGTTTTAAAGCATATGAAAAACTAGATTTTTCAATTTTACCAAAAACTAAAAAAAGGGAGATATGAGGATAAGGAATAAAAATAATGAAGGTTAGAAGGGATTAAGGAGGAAACAAAAAATGAGGAATAAAAGGGAGACTTTTGTACTTTTTGTTTGTACTTTTTGTGTGCTTTTATTGGGGTAAGCTGCCTGATAAAGGACTTTAATGATTTCATATTACAAACAAATACAAAGGCCTGACAAGCTAAGAAAAGAATTTCATGAAGTGGCCTAATGAATAGCCACAGCTGTTCCACAGTGTACTAGAATTTTTCTGAATATGCCAATGCTGTTATGTCTTATGAAGCACATGTGCGCCAGTAATTTTTCTTCTGTTCTAAATTTGGCTCACACTACTCCATTTTCAATCAAAAATGCTTGCATCTGTCGTCTCCAAACATTTTTATTTTTATTTTTTTTTTACTTCTGTAATAAAACCTCTGAGTCTGCCAAATACTATGTATTTCTCAAATCCTGGATTCCAGACTGACACTTTAAAACCCAGCAACCCAAACGAATTTCCTCCTCTTCTCTAGCACTGACGACAAACTGTAAGACCAGGGGAGCTATGTCTTGGAGTAGAGGGTCTTACCTTGCGAGAAGCTATAGTCCGTCCCATAGTTTGGAAACCCCAAGGCTCTATGGAAAACCGCTTAATTGTTTGTAAACCCTAGGCTGCAATAATTTGGGGGACATGTAGGAGGTTTGAGTTTCCATTTTTCAAAGCCAAAGATGAACTTCAGAAAAAGTGGCCGTTTGAACATGGACTAAGTAATATATAGGTGCCATAACTCTGCAGCTCGGTAAGAGCAAGGAGTCTTGGTAAGACTGGATCTCAGCTCTAACTAAATATGCCACCAACCCCAGGTGTGCTATCTTGGGAAAGCCTTCTTTCTTCCAATGGATTTTTTTTTCCAATTGAATATTTTCATTTACCAGAAATAAGTCAATGCTTACTACCATGTTTATAAAAGTACTTTGCTTCTGCTGACACGGTAATCCACAAGGATCTTAATCTCCCATAAACTTTCCTTTATTAATATCTCTCTCCACCTTTCATACTCATTTTCTCCTCCATACAACTCCTCGAGCGTCTGCAGGTGTCAGTGATCATTAGATCAGATCACTATGGTGACGGACCTTCCTTATCACGCAGCGTTGCCCTTCCTGGGTTTTAAACTCCCAGTAGGCACTAATTAAGGAAGTAAGGAGCAAGGCCGGACTCAAAGGAAGCCTCCCGCCCAGTTATCTTTACAAGACGGCCCAAGAATTTTTACAAAAAGCAGTCAGATTTGGATTAAAAAAAATCTTTTAAGACAGTCAATGCAGATAGAGGGAAGAAATTAAAACGACCATCCTTTTGAATGGAACTAAGCATGAGCAAAAGGGATTTCTTAATGGGGTAGACCGTGCTTTTTCTGCTTTGAGGCTGAAACTCAAGCACAAAGATTTGCAAGAAGAGAAACGGGTGATGCTGGCGCTGCTGACAGCGTGTGCCAGCCTGCCTCATGTAGCCCCTGCGAGAGGTAGAGGAGTGAACAGTAAGTGGGTCGGAGGCTCACGTATAGAGAACACAACCATACAAGTTCTGAAAGGAATGGCGTGGAATGTGGTGGTGGTGATTACTTTGTAGCGAATAAGCCTTTCTGTGGTTTTCACATTTTCATTTCTGTGGTTCATTACATTTTCAGCAACAATAAAACATGAATTCGTATGAAAAATCTTTAAAAAATGAACATCTATTTGCCCACTGCTTGGCTTCAACGATTTATAAACATTTTGTCATATTACTTTATGCTGTGTTTTGCTCATTTAGAAGTGAGTTATAGAAGATAGGACTTCATAACTAGACACTTATAGCCATGTCCAAAAAATGATCCTCTCCTCTGTAACTATAGTATTGTCACAATTAACAAAATTGAAAATACAATCCGTTTTGCTATAATGCTTATTCTGAAAACATGAATTTGTTTCAATACAATTGATATATTAGGGAGCAACTTGAACATAACAAAATTTTGAATTTTTGTCAGCAAGCTATAAATACAACTTTTCTTTAATTTGGAACAGGATCCAATCACTAATGACAGATTGTATTTGGTGGTTATGTCTCTTATATCTTTTATCTGGAAGAACACATACTTTTTTTTAATGCCATTAATTTTTACTCAGGTCAAGTTGTCTTAATAGCATGTCTTAAATTGTTCCTGGGTTTATCTAAGTATTTCCTCACGAATTAAGCTAACTTGTTCCCTCTCCCTTATGTTTTATGTAAAAAGTTAGATCTAAAATCTTAATTAGGTAAAATATTTTGGGAAGAGCAATTCATAGGTGATAACTGTACACCAACTTTCCTTCTTCCCTCTCTCCTTTCCTTTCTATCATCAACTGGGTTTGGAGGCTTTGTTTTCTCGATTTCAAATTCTGACAAGTGAAGGAAAATGTTTAATTTTTCCCCTTTAATTACCAATTTTCAGAATAACGAGTAGGTTTAATAGGAATACATCATTTCTAAGAATGATAGAAAACTCAGAAGTCATTAAAGAGAAGATTAGTATAAACGAGCCATAATTTTAAAAAAATGTATTCATCATAAAATTAGGATAAAATCAAAAGAAAAAAATGGGAAAGGAATGTTACTGCTATCATAGATAATGGTTATTTTCTTAAAGGAAAAATCTCCTATAATTCAGTAGGAAAAATACCAAAACTTCAATAGAAAAATAAGAAAAACAGCTTTCTCACTACAGATGTGCAAATGACCCTTAAACATAATTATGTTTAACATTCACCTCACCCATCCATTTGCCGAAGATCGAAGCTGTGCCAATGTACAATGTTTATCAATGTGTAATACCTACTGATAAAAATACATGGAGTTTGTTTATTTATAAGTATCTCTACACCCAACATGGGGCTTGAACTCACGACCCTAAGATTAAAAGTCACATGTTCTTCTGACTGAGCCAGCGAGGTGCCCTGTTAAAAACACATTGAAATCGAAATGATGTGGAGAAACAGATGTTCTCACGTGCTGCTACTAAAAGTCGAAATTGGTACAAGTTTTACTGAAGACCATTTGGAAATGATTATCATAAGTAAAAATCTATATACTCTTTGAACCAACAATTCTCCTTTTTAAGAATTTAGCCTTTGCATACTTTTCAACAGATTCAAGACTAGTTTATTAAAAACAGCACTTCAGTTATGTTTTTAATAAGAATTTGGAAAAAGTGTCAATGTCCATTAGTTGGGATTGATTGTGAACTTGGTGGCAAGCTTATGAAGTGGAATACTATGCAGTAATAGAAAATAAGGAGGCATAATACTGTGAGATGATTTTAGACATGTTTTTAAGTGAAGAAACCACATGTGTAACAGTGTATGTGCTAAAACTGCTATTTACTAAAAATGTATGTGCACATGCTTGTGTATATACACAACCATTGTGTGTGTGTGTGTGTGTGTACATATATAGGCGTGTATTTGCTTGTATGTGCATAAACTATCTACAAAACTTAATGACAGTCAACTCTTAGGATGAGAATGATGTGTGAAAAAATGGTTGGAGAGAAGCTTTTACTGTATATTTTTTTGTAGTTTAAGAATGTTCTGCTTTACAGATACCAATTCAGAAATGAAGTACATACATGAACTGGAATAAATCACCTCGAGAGGGAACTTAGTAACGAGGAGAAAATCAAGAACTTAATTCTCTCACGGTCTGGAGGCTAGAAATCAGAAGGGCCATGCTCTCACTGAAGACTCTAGGGAAGAGTCCTTTCTGGCTTCTGGTGGCTCCGGATGTTCCTTGGTTTGTGAGGGAAGAATTCCAATCTCTGCCTCTGTCTTTATACTGCCCTCCTTCTACACAGGCATCTGTGTTTCTCTAAGCTCTCTCCTGTTATAAAGATACCAGTCATTGGCCTTAGGCCACACATCCCCCAAACCTAAGATGACTTCATCTCAGTATGCTCAATCACACCTGCAAAGACCCTTTCTCCAAATAAGGTCCTACTGTGCAGTTTCAGGCAGACACGAATTTTGGAGGGGCCACTAATCAAGCCACTATGCACTCCTGCTAGGGGAGCTGAGAAGTGTAGCATTTATTCTGGGCAGCCATGGATTCAGTGGCAACTGAGGGAAAGGTAGACCCACCTTATGCACTCAAGGTTGTACTTTGGGCAAGACAAGGGGTGGGGGGAATAGGAATTGGTTATTAGACCTTATTGGCTACTCTATTTTACACCTTATTGGCTCACACCTTATTGGCTACACCTTTTAGTCTCCTCTGTCCATTTTTCCACTTTTTCAAGCTCAACATATTGGTGAGCCTCAGATCTCCCTTTTCTAACTCTGCGATTTCCCTTTGTAATGAGGTTTATATCCAAAATCCCTAAGACACTAGCCTCAGGTGCCCTTATCTTTGTGCCCAGGCATGAGCCACAGAGTGTTTCCCACTTGAGTCAAGGAAAATGGTGCCTCCTGAGCCATGCAGTTTCATGTGGCAGCCTATTTGACAGCACTAGGACTGGCCACTACACACCTCTTCATTCCCAGCATGTCCATTCTCATTCCTTTCCTTCATGCTTTCCCCTCTATCTGGAATTTTCCGATTTTCCATCTGCCTTGTTCCAGTGCATTCTTCAGTTGCCAGCTAAATAGGGCTATCTGAGAGAAGCTTCCTCCACCCTACCACAAATTAGGCTCTGTCCCCCTATGATACACTCTCGGGGCTCTCCACACTTTTCCATTATTGCATTTATTTATTTCCATTAAATTGAATTCCTCATACTGTGTATTTAGTGAAAGACAGCATACCAAGTTTAAATCTTGACTCTTAAGTTTCTAGCTTTGTAAGCCTGGACAAATTGCTCCATCTCCCCAGCTTCCTCATCTGTAAAATGGGTGAATTGTAGTACATACCTAATGAGGTTGTTGTAGGAATGTGAATTAAAGATACGAATATAGAGATATGCAAATTAATATACCTGATACATGTCATGGCACGTGGTTCAGCCATGGAATGATCCTATGTGGGCAGAAAAGTATTTGTCAAGTCTATGAGTGACACAACTATAACTTTAGGTATTATGAAAGCTGGGGCTTCATTTTATAATTGCAGATGATTTGAGGTACTTTTGCATATTTGGTTTTAGTATATGCTTCTTTAAACATGTATGTGGAAGATACCAGAGGTTGGCTCTAATTCCCAATTCCTATTCCCACCGCCCCCCCCCCCACCTTGTTTTGCCCAAAGTACAGGCTTGAGTGCAGAATATTTGAACTCTTAAGCTTTCTAGCATCCAGAAATGACCAGGAGACCAAATTCTGGCCAATAACATGGGTGCAGATACCCTTCTCATCTGGGTGTAACACTCATGTGCCATTATTGATTTTTTTGTTGTTGCTATTTTTAACAGTGTACTTATTAATAGTGCAATGTTTCTTCAATGTGCATATAAAGATCTTGGGTTTCTGATTTATTAGGTCTGGGGTGAGACCCAGGACTCTCTTTTTTCTTTTTTCCAACACTCTATTTCTAACAAACTTCTAGGTGATGTCGGTGCTACTGGTCACCTTGAGTAGTAAGGCTATAGTAGATACCTTTCAGCAAGCATTTAGATTTCCACCTTCTACTGTAGCAATGTTGTAGTTAAAAGTATCTTGATCATTGTATCAGGGAGAGAAGAATGTGAGAAAGGCATGGGTCCAGCCAAAGAAGTGAATGTGGTTTTTCCTGTTCTCCTTGGCCCCAATCTGACTCTTTGGTGTCCAGAGCTTCTCTGGGTTTCCCTTCTAGGCCCTCTAGGTAGGCAAAGTCAGGAAGAGTTTGTCAAAATGCACTAGAAGACCAAAAACTGGATCTGAATCCCTCACTCAAACACTGTCTTTCTTGTGAAATGAGTTGAGAAACCATGCTTGACAGTCTGGGTGCTGCAGTCCTTGACCACCCATCGGTCACACAATCTGGCCCTCCAATTTCAAAATGATGATACAGCAGTGCTTTGGTAATGAGATGAAAATGTTTTTAGAATGAGGCTGCAAAGTGCTGAGTCTCCAACAGATAAATATGAGAATGAGGGATAAGGGAATTCATCAAATATTCTTTCACGGTAGCCACATGTTTTTACATTCAAAACAAATAGCATCTCCCAAGCCACTTTCTTATACAAACTCTATGACAACAACAAAGAAAGATGCACCCCACCATAATAAAAAGTCTAATTGTTAACATCACAAGTAGATGTGCTCTGAATTTCTGAGGGAGCTTTTACCTTTTGAAAAATTAGTAAGACTGAGGCTGAAACCTTGTCAAAACAAAGGCTTTATCAAAGACCTTGTCAACAGAAGAAATAGAAACTTTGAATCCAGTAGTTAAATCCATTTTTTTTTTCCCCTGGAGTTCTTGAAATGCATGACATTCAAATGGAGTCTACCACAACATCCAGCAGTCATAGAGGCTATCTTCAGTCTCACTCATGTGCCAACTGGTTTTAGAAACATTATGAGCAAATCTGTCAAGCATACATAGTTTTGAGAATTGTAAATCAGACTGGCTGCTCAGTTCATGGAAAATAAAGCCATCATCATAACCCTCTCCCTAGCACTGGGAGATCTGTAACACCCACTGAAAGGATGAAAGTCTGTTGTGTCTCCTGATATCTGATAAATGGTATATAGCATGTGTACTAGCAATTAGATCTCAAAGTAATAATCTAATAGTCTTTGTACTTTGGTAATAAAGTAAATGGAATCTTAAACTTGGTAGATAACCAAGACACCCCCAATCTTTCTCTTGACTAAAATTGCTTGACTAAAAGTTAATCAGACTTCTTGACTGTAGGCCCTAACCTCCCTTTTCTTGTAGAATTTACGGTGGAAATTTGGGGTGGTGAATTCTTTCTCTGCCCCTTTGAAATGTAAATCTTCCTAAAAGCTTCTTACCAGTTTTGCAACCTAGAGATGTCTTCCTGAAAGATCTGCTGTCTCATCCCTTTGAAAACAAATAATTAAGGAAAATAGAACCCCTGTCTCCCAGTCTCTGTAGGAAGGTAGGAGCCTAACTTCTTTGGGTGCCTTGTTCCAAGTTGTAAAGCCATTTCCTGTCTGGAAGATAGGAGACAGTTTACTTTCAGTGGTGTGATGGGGTGTAATGGCCAATTAGCAAGCACAATTAGCAAATGGCCTAAGGGTCCTCCTCTCTCTGCTTTTAAAAGCTCTCCTAGCTTTTGGTTGTACCAGGTTGAGCTCAGACTGTGCTGTGATCTCTCTCCCCTATTGCAGTAATCTTGAATGAAGTCTTCCTTGCATGTTTAACTTTATCCAATGCAATTTTTGCTTTGGCGTGGACATTCAGTTATGCAACGTATTACTAAAGAAATACACGCATATTTTTTAACACGTTCACAATGAAGGAAAAGTAAGAGGGGGCAATTTTCCAAGTAGTATTAACACACATCACCACAACAAAAGTGTAAGCCTTCTGGGTTGGAAGAAGGTAAAAATGAATTCATTTGCTTATTGCACAACAACTATGTTAAATTGATACAATATTCCAGGTAAAATGTAAGATGTATAAGAAATAGAGGTACCGAGAAGAAAGGCACACTCCCTGTTCACTATCACACACACTCAGCTAGGGGAGTCTGAAATGTAAATCAACAATTGTAATTCAGTATGATAATTGCTTTTAGAGGAGTTCATGCACCGAGTCTTCAGAAGGTCAGAGAGGAGCATCTACTTTAGATTGGGGAGGTTTTAGACAGCACGTGACATTTTAATTACAACTTGAAGGATCAGTAGGTATTAAGCAGAAAGTTAGAGAGTAGGTGATCTAGGTATCAGGAACAACATACACAAGCCATGGTAACACAAGAAAGCTTAGTGTAATCTGAGATGATGCAGTTTAGTTGGTGCCTGGTTCCTAAGGTGTGTGTGGAGCCCTTTACTCTTCTTCCCTCAGCCCACAACATATGCATTAGCAAGTGCTTTCAATTCAACTTCTAAAACAAAACCCGTTCTTCCACTTCTTTCCACCACTATTCCATTTAAGATAACTTTGAAAAACAGAACGCACTTTACGGATTCCATTTCAGAGACTCAGATTTGAGTTTCTGTGGCTTGAATAAGGTCATAACTCCAGTAAAATGTCAATCACTTCTCGATATCTCCATCATTCCACCCTGTGGCCAGCAATCATATTTTTGACCTGCTTCTTAACTAGTCTCCCTGCTGTCATTCTACCAACATAATCTTCAAACTGTAGCCAGAATGGTCTTTAACAATGCAAATGATGTCACTCTCTTGGTTCAGTTTTTTACAGTAGCTTCTCATTGCCCTTAGAATAGAATCTACATTTTTTTTTTTAAGGGAAGAATACATCTGTTCTACTTCTCTGGTTTCATTAAGGGTTTTATCGGAATCTTCTTAGGCGTTTGCTCTATTTAAAAATCCTCCCCATGGAACTACTTGTAATTACTGGATCATAAATTGGGAGTAAACTGGGCACGGATAGCTTAGTCCCTCCCTTTGGGGTCTGTGGACTTGCAGAGAACTTGCCCACTGGTGTGTTTGGTGCCAAGCAGAGAAAGGGCCTGGCCTCTGTGGAGGTTTTTGCATAATTGGATCCTTCTTATTTAGGGATGCATCTCAAATGTCACCTGATCATCCTCTTTAAAGTAAACCCTCTACTCCCATCATTCTCTTAGATAGGAACCACTGTTGTTATAACATCACTCGGTGCCTGATATTTTCATTTTTTTTTCTGTCTCCCTCCACGAGAATATAAATCCATAAGAGCAAGAATCTGTTCCTTCTTATGCACTCCTGTGTCTCCAAAGTCTAGAACCATACCTAACAAAGGTAGACAAATAATTGTTAAATAGCTTGAATCTACAGAGGTAAGGAAAGGCTAGATAATGAAAAACAGATGTACCTTGAGGCCTCAAATTTTATAGCATGAAACCTTTGCCATCTTCAAATAGGAGTTTAAAAAATTAAAATTTGAAAGCATTATTCAGAATTTCTGAAACTGAATAAAATATAAAAGGAATTGAAATAATTAAACTTTCAAATGATTTTTATAAAGCAGATTAAGAAATAAAATAACTATAGCTGTGCAGAATATATGGTGTTTTCTATTGGCTAGTTGAAAAAATACATCAACAGGCAAGTCAGAACTTGCTTACATCAAAAATGGTCACATTTTTTATTAATTGACAAATACCTTAATAATGTAACTTTACAGCTTCCCTATACTTAAGAACCTGAGATATATAATTGGGTCTTCTACCCTATGTGGGTAATCTCTAATTTTCATATTCTATTAATCACTTATAAATCTCACGTACAAAAAAATGCTGATGGCCCTAGTTGTCTAAATGGAAACATTCATTTTGTAAATGAATGCAGCTATAACTTGACTCATTAATCTCTAACTTCCCTGGTGATTTAAAGGACCTGATTTTGAAACAATTGTCTTCCTTGTACTATATAAAGACCGTTTTTAATTTCCTGTCAGTATCTTCTGGTCACTTGCTGGTGGTTTTAAGATAAGTCTCAGCTAATGGGTCCAGCTTGATTTAGAAAAATCTAAGGCATCATATATCTGAGGCAAAGATATTGATCTTCTTGAGTGACAGTGATTAAATTCCCACAGTCCATATTCTCCAAAAGGAATGTATTAATGGAGGTGAAGATGCTCAAGGATTACAAAGACCAGAGATAATTTCTTCTTGAAACACTTCATACCATTGATTCTAACTCCTCCTCTTATCCATGAAGCTTGATAAGACATCTGGGCAACAAAATTATCATTGCTGCTATCAAAGTGACATTTGATTAAGCCAAGCTTCTAAGGCTTATATTTAAAAGTACTGGATTTTAATGCTAAGAAGTTAATCCTTGTGTTTCTGATTCAATTACATTCGCAGGTTTAACCAGGGTTTTTAATACTGTCTCTTGCGTGGGTGATTACTTTGAAGGCGTTCTGATAGTCTCAGGGACGTTTGCAGTTTCTTTCAGAGATTTTTAAACAAAGTAATTTGCTATGCTGCAAACCTCTTCCTCTTTCTACTTTTATAAAGTTAGGAGGTTATTAGATTCTTTTAGCTATTGATTATTATTGATTTTTCCAATGGCTCTAAAACTTAATGCGCAAACCACTTTCAAAAAACAAAATATCTTAAAGACTATAGGTATTAAAAATTAATTTTTGGAAGTGACTTAAAGTTTATACAAACATAAAACCAGACATAAAATCGTATAATTTCTAGATCTTAATGACTCTAAAACTGAAATAAATGGAAATACTAAACACTAAAAAAACCCTACAAAACCAATAAAGTTATAATTGTATTTACTGCAGCGGATGATGTTATGTCACTGGAATTAAACTGCCAGAGCTGGGGTTTAATAGTTGAAAGATGCAGCCTCAGGCCTCGTTCTGTAATTCTCAGTTTTAACTTAATATTAATTCAGAAAAATAGATTTCTGCAAAAATGTGACTGGTAAAAATACATTAATAATTGTCATTTCTGTTTGCTATTTCAGAAAACTCAGACAGCCACCTCTTACAGACCTCAGCTATCAAACATAATCTCAAATGCCAGTTTTAATAGTTGATAACCCTGAAAACCTTCTCACTCAAATTAGCATTACACTGAGTTATAATCCAGCAGTTGATGGAATTAGGAAAATAAGCATGCATTTCCTTTGTACTACCAGAGTTACTAATGAAATCGTATAGTAAATCGAATTTGGATAGATGAATTTATAATACCTCTGATCACAACATTGATAAATAGTGTATGAGCGCAAGTTCTGTACTTGTTCGGCTCTCCTACTTGGTGTCTCATGATTACTCAGTTTCCCACTGATAGTCTCTGAGCCACTATCAGGTATGAAAGGTATGAAAGATATACCTTCTTTCATACAGTATATCACAATGTATTTGACCTTCCTCTGGGGACAACAAGCACAAATATAAATGTAGGCATTGTTCTTCTGTGACAATCCTCAGTAGAAAATCTTGAACCTCCAAGATCTTGTCCCCATGTCCATGGAATTTTTTTACTTTGATTATTCATTTAACCATAAAAAAAATATGCATAGGTAAAATTAGTAAGAATAATGTCTGTTTCAAAAGAAAGTCACATCCTTTTCCTATCTTTATTTTTTTAACCTCCTTTTCCCTCTTTTGCACCAGTCCCAGGCCAGGAAGGGGTAGATAGGGAGGGCTCGGCAAAGATAAAATTGCTAGCCATCTTCTGGGTACCTGGTGACTTACGTACTTAATTTCCTTTAATCCTCATGCCATCTCTGCAAGTTGGTCAGTCAGGACACAGGAATTCAGAGAGATTATATAATTTGCTTAAACCTACAAACAGTTGTTACAGTCCGTCTCTAAAACTAGTTTTTGTTTTGTTTTGTTTTTTCCCTCTCCAAAGCCATGGCTCTTTCTCTGGAAGGTGGAATTCAAAAACCCTGTACCATTGAATTTAAGTGATTATCATGAATTACTAGTTATTTTGGGTTTTTTTTCCTAGAAAAAGCAAACTCCTTAAGAGGCGTGGGATGATGTTAACTGTGGTGAAAGGAGTCTAGCCAGTGTGGTGACATTTAATTGTCCATTACTACTTTTCTGTGAAGGAAGGAGGGAAAGAGGGAGGAAGGTAGGAGGGAAGGAGGGAAGGAAGAAATGAGCAAATTTATTTCTGGGCATAAAATCTCCTCTTCTTAATCCAAGTTTAGATCATTCTCTCTGCAACCAGAATGAAACCTTACACTAACTTCTATAAGACTGTCAATGATGACAACCCCAGAAAATAGGGAACAGAGACCTGGACTATCTGTCTTCTGGAGCTAACCCCAGAAAATGTACACCCGCTTACAGATACTGTCATTTTATTAGTTAGCACCATGAGCTACAAGTACAGGGTCAGGCTCTGAATGATACCCTGTGCAAACAAAAAAGTCTGGCAAGAAAGTTTAATAAGTGCATTTACTCTATTTGCCAGAGTTTTAAAAGAAAAGGAAAGAAATTCCTAATTAAAATTTTAAGCAGTGATCTTTCTTATGGGCTACTAAAAATGACATGCATATCTTCCCTTAGACTTCCACTCATTCATTCATTCCTTTAGCTAACTTATTACTATTATTGTTGTTGTTGTTACTGTTACCTCTTTTCAACACAGTGCTGGATTCTAAAGAGTATGCTAAAAACAACTTAGTAAAATGTGTGTTGTCCTGAGGAGAAAACAATACCAGAGTAGAGGTAAGAAAATGATAAATCATGCAACAAAAGGGAAAATGCAAGGCAGTATAAAGATAAATGCCAAATTAATTGGTCTTTACCTTAAATATAATAAGGAATAAAAGCTGTCACACGCATTATACTATATATTGCAGAGAGCAACCACCCAAATTCTATTTTCTCCAATTATCCCTCATTTATATCTTTGACAAGAGGAGTAATTCTTGTCAAAATGTGTTAGCAAAAGGAAGCATGAGAGGTCTACGCAAGTGTTCACAGGTGGGGACTGAAAGTGTCAACACCCTTAAGGTTCAAGAAGATAGTGACCATAATAAGTTTCCCAAAGATGAGCTCTAGTGGCTTATATTTATTCTTCATCCGATAAGACTACTGAAATAAAGTAGTTCTCCTCCAAATCTCTTATGACTTAAGAAAAGGATGGCTAACGCTCAAATTACCTCACAGTCACTCCTCATTCCTGCCAGGAAAGGCAAAACATGTTTTAAAGATTGTCACTGGGATGTAGGGATGTACTGTATGGTGACTAACATAATATAATAAAAAAACATTAAAAAATAAATAAAGATTGTCACTGTATTTTCTCCAAAATAGTTTAAAAATTTCTCTTGCTAAACTGTTCTTTAAAAAAATACATGAAAATAGGGGCGCCTGGGTGGCACAGTGGTTAAGCGTCTGCCTTCGGCTCAGGGCATGATCCCGGCGTTACGGGATCGAGCCCCACATCAGGCTCTTCCGCTATGAGCCTGCTTCTTCCTCTCCCACTCCCCCTGCTTGTGTTCCCTCTCTCGCTGGCTGTCTCTATCTCTGTCGAACAAATAAATAAAATCTTTAAAAAAAAAATACATGAAAATAGAAAGCAGAACAAAAATTTTTAGAAGTTGAGTCTCTTTACCTTGATTATTTCTGACAAAAAGCATTATAAAATAGATAAATTTATATTTATATGAAAAAGTTCCCACTAATTTGTTGTCACTAAATATTAGGCGAATACTCTAATTCACACTCTAGTACTCCCTGGCAATAATATTTATAAATGTAAAGTTAAATTAGAAATCTTGGAAATATATTTTATTTTAAGCAATTAAAATTTATTTAAAATTTAAAAAATTTCATCTGCCTTCGGCTCAGGTCATGATCTCCAGGTTGAGTTGGGATTGAGCCCCGAATTGGGCTCCCCGCTCAGCAGGGAGTCTTCTGCCTCTCCCCCTGCTTGTGCTGTCTCTGTCTCTTTCTCTCTCGAATAAATAAAATCTTAAAAAATATATCAATTATTTGAAATTGAAAAAATCTCTGTCAAAAAATTGAGTTTCATAGGTGCCTATATTTTTCTGCTATTTTTAGCCCATTAGGGAATGTTAATAAATGAATAAAAGCTGTATCCATTGGTATGTTATTAGAAAAAAGTCTTGCTCTTCCTTTTTTTTTTAATATTTTCAATTTACTTTGAAATCGTCTATTAGCATTAATACAAGATTTCATTATGTCATTTGTAACTAAGCTAACTCATTATTATTAGAATGGTGTAGGACATTAATACTGCATTAGTTTTCCAGATCATTTTCCTAGCCCAGTGAGATCTGGACCATATTCTTATGCAGTTTCTTTCAGCTTGTCTCCTGTACCTTCAGATAGAATTACACGTTAATGTTTCCTATAGAAAGGAGACCTGCAGAGAAAAGGCATACAATCCATAACAGAAATATACTAGTAAATATTATGTTAATTCCTTCAGTAGGTACTTAAGTGTTGAGGATGGTAGTAGTCACAGGGAGTACACTGATGAGCAAGACTGATCTTGTATAGACCATTCTAGAACTTCAGACTGGTTGGAAATAGACTATTTCAATATTCCAGATAGGGAACAACTTAAAGCTTACCTTAGCAAGCCCTTTGAGGGAAACGACCAAAAAAAAAGGGGGTGGGGAGTTGGCTTGACCTAATGGAAGATATCATTAGAAGTCAGTGAGATCAGATGTTTGAGAGTTGATGAGGAAGGGAACGGAGGTGACTGAAACATGAGGATTAATGTCTTTGAATAAAATAGAAAATTGAATTTAAGGTATAGAATGTGGACTCAGATTATAGACAGATGTAGCTGTTCAGTGAATTTCCTCAAACGGTAAGTCCATGTATTAGCATTATTTAACCTAATCAGGTTGTGTTCCATGGTGTGATCATCTGTTTTGGTTTTGGGATGTTTGGAATGTGGTATTTCAAGAAGCAGATGTCATTTTTTTTTTAATTTGATTGGCGGTTTGGTTTGTTTTTGTAAATGTGTTTTGGAAGAGGAATTTGAAAGATGTAATTTATCAGCTGATGAGGAGAAATAAGTTCCAAAAACAAAAGCATTATAGAAAAAGTAACATTCATTCACTTGATGATCAGTACTTTTTCCTTTGACTGTTCACTATGTTCCAGGCACTGCTTCTATATCTCATGTGTAAGTTGGGGACTCGAAAAGAAAATTTCTCCACTTTGAGGGAGTTTGCATTAAAGCGAAGGAGACAAATAAGAGAATAAACAAATTACTGTATAATGTAATGACAGGTGGAGAGCTCTGCCCTGAGGAAAAGTAGAGCAGGTGTAAGGAGTATGGAAAGGGTGGTAGGCAGTGTGGATATATAGATACGGTGAGCAGATATGAATGTCAGAGGGAGGGACATTTGGATCAAGACCTGAGGACAATGAGGAATTAGTCACGTGGGGATCTGGGTGTGGGGAGGGCAAAGGAGGGCGCTTCCAGAAAAAGGGAACAATGAGTGTAAATGCCCTAAGGACGGAACTTGACGTGTTTGAGAAACAACAAGGAGAGCAGTGTGGCTGTGAGCAAGGGTAGAATTGGAGGAAGAGGACAGAGAGGTCATCACTTAAGGCTCTGTAGGCCACAGTAAAACCTTTGAATTTGAAGCACAAGAGTAAGATGATCTGATTTGTGTTTTAAGAGGATCTTTTTCCTGTTTTGAGAATAAACTGCAGGACATGATAGAAACAGGAAAAATACGTAAAAGGCAATAAACTGGGTAAGAGATTTGGTGACATGAATATGTGGAAACAATGAAGGTGGTCAATAGTGATTAGATTCAGAATACAATTTGAAAAACCTCTGGCAGAATTTGCTAACGGATATGATTCGTGAAGTGAGAGTTCATAATGACACCAAAGATTGGGGTCTTAGCAACTGGGTTAAGAGATCATGCCATTTGCCAAACTGAGAACTATTAAAAGAGAGGTGTAGATTTGGTGGGAAACAGGAAAAATGACATACAGAATTGAGCCAAATGCAGGAGAGATGTTCTCAGTGCAAAAATAGAAAGTAAAAGCAAGAAAGTGGGAGAATAATTGAAAGGTGAAGGCAGAAGTCTGAAATGAGACTTTAAATGCAACAATTGATGGAAATTTAAATTTCTTAAAAGTCCAATTACTTGATTTTGTAAATGAATAGTACTGCTGTTACAGACCAGGACCTCTTCTCACATCATTGGTATACTTCACGTTGCATAGTCATTTTATTATCACTATATTACACTCTCCTGGAGACTTGCTTTCATAGTATATTATTGTCAGTTGCTGGAAGCCCTCAGACAAGTAAAGCACAGTAGGTCTGTGAGTTCATGTCTTATCCTCGAACCTAAATGAATGAGCGTTGCCTACGGAGAAGGTGATGGCAGCCTTGGAAGATAATGATTTTCTGTGGGGTGGACCAGCAGCCAGCATGCTATTAGATGCTACTGGTGTATCCTCCCAGAGGAATTTATTACTCAGAAGTTTTGAATTTCCCTATGGCGGGGGGGGGGGGGGGAATCCTTTTATGGGTACAGGTTTTCTTTAGTGAATGCTTATGACCGAGCGTTTCCTCTTCAGCTGCCTACCTTTAGGAATGGAAAAAAATCAGCTTTGATGAATTGAAAGCCTATTGAAAGTTCTCCAGCTCAGAGCCATTCTCTCTCAATGTCTTTTAGTATTTCTCATTCCCTATTTTTCAAGCAAAAGGGAAAAATGGGGAGAAGGGTAACCCTTCTAATGTAACATATGGCCTTGATTGCTGGAGTTTGGTTGCAAAACAATTTGTAAGTCACAGACATTGATTGTATTAACGTCCAATTGCAATAAAATAAATAGTACCAAAGTTAGTCTTAAAAGAAAATATAACAAGACCACCTTTTGCACTTTAGTCCCTGTCTCAAGTTCCCAATATTATAGTTTCTCCAATTTTTGCTTTCCATTCATGCCACCCCCTTTTGAATAGAAATAGCTTTATTAGGTGTGGGGTTTGCTCTCTTATCAACACATTATTGAGACTAATGACAGCTGTATGGTAATGGATCTTAACCTTACATCTTAAAAAAAAAAAAAAACTGTCTAGAATCCTGGGAACTCTAGGGCTAGACTCAACCTACCTCCTTTCATCATTGTCTAAAGTTAGCTCAGAACGTCATGAAGAGGCATGGTAGCACAACTGGGAAGCTCCACAGAGCTAACAGGTGAATCATTCTGCTACTTAAGAACATAAAGCCAAATTTTGAAGAATTGCAAGCTTAGGCAACTGCTATGATTTGTGAGGTGCACATACCCAACAAAATGGATGCTTGAGCCCTTTCTGTTGATATTTATTCCAAGTCACCCTTCTCATCAGCAAGCTGAATTTGAGTGTACTTAAACTGAACCTTGCTGACCTTATTGGGATAGTTCACATCTTCCCCAAATAAAAAGTTTTGAAATGCAGGTTCCCACAAACCACTGAGTAACTCCACCCTTCGGGGCAGACAGTTCTTCAAATCATTCTATTCCTCCCTTTTTACTCAGGCTCATCTCTGGACCATCCTGGCTGACCATTCTATGTAGGGCTTCTTCCATGAGATTGGGTTTCTGCTTCTGTTTGTATCAGTCACATTTTATTGTCTTAATCCTCCCCATATTGAATGACCTCGATCACGAATCCCTAATGTTAGAAGAAAGTAGGAGGTAATTTTTAGCTAGATTAGCAAGTTAATTCTAATAATACCACATCTAGAAATGCCTGTTTCTACCTTTGAAAAGCTTTAAGGTGATGTAGTTGGGTGTTGGGGGGATTGCTGAGGAGATGAAGATTAAATATCTGAACAGAACTGGAGAAGAGGGGAGCAGAGGACCTGCTGGTGATCACCCCTGACTCCTGGATATCCTCACACATCCTCATGTTCGGCAGGGCCATTGATTAAAAATTTAAGGTCTGAATCTACATGTTACTTGATTTGGGGGAAGACTTCTCCGTCAGCCCCAAGTTTATTTTTCTGAAAATGTAGAGAAATCACTTTTCCCTTAAAATATAAAGCACTTACTATTTCCTGCTCCTGGAATCAAATTGTGAGCAAAACTACTTAAATGATCAGGATCATTATATAAATGAACTGTGTCCTTCTCTTTGTGATGTTCATTAAGCTACAATTTATTAATGATTTGGAATCTTCAGGTAAAAGACACTGTTTTAAATAAAGGAATTTAAGCACAGTGTATCCATTTTTCTCCTTCCTAATGTTACTCTCTGTATTTAAAGCAGTTATTTGCTCTGTGTTCACAATGTTGCTGTATTTGGAGAAAACCTCTCTAAAATCTTACAGCCTAGAAGAGAGTAAGAGACTTTAAGAAAAGACAGCCAAAGGAATTATTTGGGGTTTTGTTTGTTTTGTTTTAGATAAGATGGTGAGACACCTGAACAAAGAGGTGAAGTAACAAAAGAAAAGGGATTCTAGAACTTAGAGTAAGGTAGCTTTCACTTATGTGATAAAGTGATTTAAAAAAAAAAAAACCTACAGAAAAGTGGGCTCTGAGAGGACCCTTTGACAAGACCAAACTTTGTCGCTGCCTCTCTCGGGGACCCCACTAACACATTTTAATGCCTGCACTGCCTGTGTGTCCCACAGCGGCTTGACATGCAATCATCTATTGCCTTGACTTCTTAAAATATTCCTGGCATGTGGAGTTGTCTCCATGGAGATTTTAACACGTACCCCTTAAAAACCCTTCAAGTAGCCTGGAATAGCCACTTAAATATTTGGTGAGTGAATTGGATCTGGTGAATTAGGTCAAGTATGGGAGAGCTATTTAGAGATTCTTGTGACAGGACTTTGAAGGAGAAAAGAGGTGGTGGAGTCTTAGATTATATTTCAGGTAGGAAACAAGGGGATCTCATCTCAGCAAGCCGAGCAACCTTTTGTTGAGACTACCTTGATGTTCCCTTGGCTTGACTAAACCTTAGATTTTGTCCTCACTATAGACCGCTTGCTTTCCTTTGCTTACAGCATTTACTGTAGAAAACTCGTAACTGCAATAGCTTTCTCTGCCTTTTTAAGATGTAAATCTTTTTTTATTCAAGTGTAATTAACATACAGTGTAATATTAGTTTCGGGTGTACAATATAATGATTCAGCACTTCTGTACATTACTCAGTGCTCATCAAAATAAGCGTACTCTTAATCCCCTTCACCTGTTTCGCCCATTCCCCACCCACCTCCCCTCTGGCAGCCACCAGTTTATTCTCTACATTTAAAAGTCTGGTTTTTGTTTCTTTTTTTCTTTGTTCATTTGTTTCTTAAATTCCATATGTGGGTGAAATCATATGACATCTGTCTTTCTCAGAGTACCTCGTTTCACTTAGCATTATACCCTCTAGATCCATCAGTGTTGTTGCAAATTGCAAAATTTCATTCTTTTAATGGCTGAGTAATAGTCTATTCTGTGTGTGTCTACACACACACACACCACTTTATCCATTCAGCTGTGGATGGACACTTGGGTTGCTTCTATACCTTGGCTGTTGTAAATAATGCTTCAGTAAACATCCAGGTGCATGTATCTTTCCCAATTAGTGTTTTCATTTTCTTTGGAAATTCCACCCAGTGATGGAATTACTGGATCTTATGGTAATCCTATTCTTAATTTTTTGAGGAACCTCAAAACAACAGTGTACAAATGTTCCTTTTCCTCCACGTCCTCGTCAACGTTTGTTATTTTGTGTCTTTTTGATACTAGCCACTCTGACTGGTGTGAGGTGATATCTCATTGTGGTTTGCATTTCCCCGGATGGTTGGTGATGTTGAGCTTCTTTTCATATGTTGGCCATCTATACGTTTTCTTTGGAAAAATATCTACGTCCTCTGCCCATGTTTTAATTGGCTTACTTGTTTGTTTTGTTATTGAGTTGTATGAGTTCTTTACATATTTTGGAGATTAATCCCTTGTCAGATATATCACTTTCAAATATCTTTTCCCATTCAATATGTTGCCTTTTCGTTTTGTGAATGGTTTCCTTAGCTGTGCAAAAGCTTTTTAGTTTGATAGAGTCCATGGCTGTGTTTTTGTTTCCCTTGCCATAGGAGACATATCTATAAAAAAAATGTTGCTAATGCCAGTGTCAGACTATTGCCTATGTTTTCCTCTAGCATTTTTACGGTTTCAGGTCTTACACTAGATCTTTAATCCATTTTGAGTTTATTTCTGTGCATAGTGAAAGAAAGTGGTCGTTTCATTCTTTTGCATGTAGTTATCTAGTTTTCCCAACAACATTTATTGAAGAGTCTGTCTTTCCTATTGTGTATTCTTGCTTCCTTTGGCATGGATTAACTGACCATTAAAGCATAAATTTATTTTTGGGCTCTCTCATCTATTCCACTGATCTATGTGTCTGTTTTTGTCCCAGTACGTTACTGTTTTTGCTTACTATAGCTTTGAAGTATATCTTGAAATCTGGGATTGCAATACCTCCAGTTTTGTTCTTCCTTTTCAAGATCACTTTGGCTATTTGGGGTCCTTTGTGGTTCCACACAATTTTAGGATTATTTGTTCTAGTTCTGTGAAAAATGCTGATGGTGTTTTGGTAGGGATTGCATTAAACCTGTAGATTGCTTCAGGTAGTGTGGACATTTAAATAATATAGGTTCCATGATTCATTGTTTGCGTTTTAACGCTACATCAAAAGCTAATGATGTATTGTATGGGACTAACATATCATAATAATAAAAATAAATAACAATATAGGTTCTCCCAATGAGCAGGGACTATTTTTGCATTTGTTTGTGTTCAATTTCTTTCATCAGTGTTCTATAGTTTTCAGAGTACAGGTCATTGACCTCTTTGGTTAAGTTTATTCTAGGTATCTTATTTTCTGGTGCCCTTGTAAATGAGATTGTTTTCTTAATTTCTCTTCTACTTTGTTATTAGTATATTGAAATGTGACAGACTCTGTATATTCATGTAGTATCTTGTGAATTTACTGAATTCTTTTATCAGTTGTAATAGTTTTTGGTGGAGTCTTTGGGACTTTCTATATGTAGTATCATGTCATCTGCAAATAGTGACAGTTTTACCTCTTCCCTACCAATTTGGAAGCCATTTATTTCTTTTCTGATTGCTGTGGGTAAGACTTCCAGTACTATGTTGAAGAAAAGTGGGTTTCTCAGAGTGGTGTTTTGTTCCTGATCTTAGAGAGAAAGCTCTCAGTTTTTTGCCATTGAGTATGATGTTAGCTGTGGGGTTTTTTACATATGGACTTTATTATGTTGAGGCATGTTCCCTCTAAGCCTACTTTGTTGAAAGTTTTTTGTTGTTGTTGTTGTTTGTTTTTTGTTTTTTTGTATTTCACGAGTGGTTGTTGTATTTTGTGAAATGCTTTTTCTGCAACTATTGAGATAATCATCTGGTTTGTACCCTTTCTCGTTAAAGTGATGTATCAAACTGATTGATTGCAAATATTGAACCACCCTTGTATCCCCGGAATAAATCTCACTTATCATGGTGAGTGATTTTTTAAATGTATTGTTTGGGTTCAGTTTGCTAGTATTTTGTTGAGGATTGTTGCGTTTATATTCAAGATATTGGACTGTATTTTTCTTTTTTTGTAATGTCTTTGTCTGGGTTTGGTATCAGGATAATGTGGACCTCATTGAATGAACTTGGAATCCTTCCTTTATCTTCTATGTTTTGGAATAGTTTGAAGGTATTAACTATTCAAATGTTTGGTAGAATTCATCTGTGAAGCCATCTGTTCCTGGACCTTTGTTTGTTGGGAGTTTTTTTAAATTACTGATCCAATTTCATTGCTAGTAATTAGTCTGTTAAGGTTTTCTATTTCTTCCTGATTTAGTTTTGGAAGGTTATATGTTTCTAGGAATTTATCCATTTTTTTCTAGGTTGCCCAATTTATTGGCATATAATTTCTCATAATATTCTCTTATAATCCTTTGTATTTCTGTGGTGTTGGTTTTTATTTCTCCTTCATTTCTGATTTTGAGTTCTCTCTTTCTCTGTCTCTCTCTGTTTTGGCAAATCTGGATAAAGGTTTATCAATTTTGTTGATTTTTTTTTTTCCCCAAAGAACCAGTTCCTGATTTCGTTGATCTTTTCTATTGCATTTTTTTAGTCTCTACTCATTTCTGCTCTAATCTTATTTTCTTCCTTCTACTGGCTTTGAGCTTTGTTCTTTATCTAGCTCCTTTATGTGAGAAGTTAGATTATTTATTTGAAGTTTCTCTTGCTTCTTGAGGTAGGCCTGTATGCTATAAGCTTCCCTTTTAGAATAGCATTTGCTGCATCCCAAAGATTTTTGAACTGTTGTGTCTTCATTTTCATTTGTCTTCATGTTTTTTTTTTAAATTTCCCTTTTAATTTCTTCATTGACCCAATCATTGTTTAGTAGTGTGTTATGTAGCCTTAGTATTTGTGTTCTTTCCAGATTTCTTCTTGTTCATTATTTCTAGTTTCATATTGTGGTTGGAAAAGATGCATGGTATGATTTTAATCTTTTTGAATTTGTTGAGACTTGTTCTGTGGCCTAACATGAACTGTTCTGAAGAATGTTCCATATCCACCTGAAAAGAATATGTATTCTGTTGTTTCTCAATGGAATATTCTGAATTTATAAATTAGATCCTTTTGGTCCAGCCTGTCATTCAGAGCCACTGTTTGTTGATTTTCTTTCTGGATGATCTATCCATTGATGTAAGTCGTGTGTTAAAATCCCTTACTATTATTATATTATGATAGATTTTCTCCTTTATTTCTATTAATACTTGCTTTGTGTATTTAGGTGCTCCTATTGGGTATATACATATTTACAATTTTTATATCCTCTTGTTGGATCGTTCCCTTTATCGTTATTTAGTACCCTTCTTTGTCTCTTGTTAGTCTTTGTTTTAAGTCTATTTTGTCCAATGTAAGTATTGCTACCCCAGATTTCTTTTTGCATCCTTTGGCATATGATGCTTTAGAAGGACTCCTGCCAAGCAAAGTGGGGTTTGGATGGGGCAAGTCAGCAGGAGAACTAGAAGGCAGGGCACATGGTGTTAGCAAGGTATGTGGAGAGTGTTCACACTGATTTCCGCACAGTGAAAATCTTACCAGTTTTACAACCCAGCAATGTCGTTGCAAGGACCTAAGTGCCATCTCTTTGACAATGTAATAATTAAGGAAGATAGAACCCTTATCTCCCAGGGAGGGTGGGAGGAGCCTAACTTCCATTGGGTGCCTTCCTCCAAGTTGTAAAACCACCTGCTTTCAAGTTAATGTTCTTTTGGGCAAGGCCTATTAACAAACACTGGTGGCCTAAGCTTCCCACTCCACAAACCTACTCCTAAAAACCCTCCCACTCATTTCCTCCTGGTTAGGTATCCGTAGTTGGTGTGCTCTCCTCTATTGCTGGCAATAGTAGCACAATAAAATCAATTTATCTGTCTATCTTATCCATTGAATTTTTTTTTCCTTTAACATCCTGCTGCTCCAAGAAGACAGAGTTTAGGCTTAGAATCCTACTGCCTCTGGACTTGACTGATGCATAGGCCTTTGTAGGTCTGCCACATGCTTCAGCTCTGCCAAGGAATGGGTCACAGGACCCTTCATTTGGACGTTAACCAAGCTCTATACCCTCCTACTCAAACCATCTTTTTCTTCTCTTCTTCCTTCTCCTTCCTTCTTCCCCTTCATTTTCCTTTCTTCCTCTTTTCTTGCCTTCCTCTTCTTCCCCCTGCCTTCCTCTTCTTCCCCCTGCCTTCCTCTTCTTCCCCCTGCCTTCCTCCTCTTCCCCCTGCCTTCCTCCTCTTCCCCCTGCCTTCCTTCTCTTCCCCCTGCCTTCCTCTTCTTCCTCCTTCCTTCTTTCATCCTTTCTCCCTCTTCTACTTCCTGTCCCTCTCTCTTTAGCGACAGTTACTTCTATTCCTGAAGGACACTTAATCTTTCTAATGAGCTCCAGCTTTCAGAAGAAATAGAATGAAGTTGATTTCATTCTAATATGAACAAAATCACCAGCATGGTTCTGCTTCCTACCCTGAAGAGGCCATTTGAGACGAGGAAAGCTAAAGGGCCAGTCTACCTTATTGAAGGGGAGACAGTGGAGGCAGAAAAGGCACGGAAAACAAAAGCAAAACTGATATCTAAACAAAATAGTCTACTAAAATAGCATGACCAACTCATTCTCCTCAAGGACAAATGAGACTTTGGCCTCCATCATTTTTCTACAAGCAAGTCAAATGTAGCTTCCCTTGATTTGAGACCAAGTGGTAGGCAGCCTATAGACTAGC
The DNA here is from genome assembly GCF_023065955.2 of Ursus arctos. Classification (NCBI taxonomy): domain Eukaryota; kingdom Metazoa; phylum Chordata; class Mammalia; order Carnivora; family Ursidae; genus Ursus; species Ursus arctos. Next base: position 45,781,862 of record NW_026622886.1, on the reverse strand, counting down.
AGCACTGGCATCACCTGGGAGCTTTCAGAGACACAGAATCTCAGGTCCTATCTTGACCTACTAGATTTGGCTTGTAGTGTAATAAGCATCCCAGGTGATTCCAATGCTCTTTAAAGTTTGAGAAGCCCTTGCATGGAGAGCAAGCTCTGGAGTCAGAACAAAAATAATGACAATTCAGCACTATCTGTCCAGTACAGTTAAGCAATTTATATTATTACCAACACTTTTTCTCAACACATGAGGAAACAAGACAATGAGAAATAAGATAACTTGTCCAAAAGTCACAAGGCTAATAAATAATGACGTTAAGTAAAACTCAAGTTGAAGCCTTGATTGTGCTGATTACTGGCTAGGTGACCTTGAGCAAGTTGCCTAAACTTTCCAAGGCTGTTATACCATCTGAACAATGGGGGTTGTATATACATTCCAGAGTTGTTAGGTAGATTAAATGAGGTAACTTGTATAAAGAATTACACATCCATAAATATTTTTTATATTTGCAATGCCTCTGATAATCTCTGGGAAAAATTAGCCATCATTGTTATGTTTTATGTGAAATACCAGTCAAGATAACTACAACGGGAGGTATATGAAACAGTGCTGGGGAGAATTTACTTCATTTTCAGATCTTTGGTTGTGGAAAGATGTAATGTATAATGGCCAGAGACTAGAGAAGAAATTGACAGGTCAGAAACCTCAAAGAGAAAAATAAAAAGTCAGGGGAGGAAATGTTCAAAGGGGCATCTTTTAGTTGCCAATTAGCAGATGTTTTTAATTTAATGTTTGTATTAAACCCTTGTTGAAAGTTAGCATAATCAATCGTTTTGTCATGCTTTTTGCTTTAGGTTTTCCCTTTATTTTGTTTTTTGCTCTGTTTCTTTTTCTTAGCCAGATGTTTACTCCATAGGGCAGAAGATGAGAGACATAAAAGGTGGAACCCGTTGAGAAGTTGTGAGGTTAAAGTCATGTTCCTAGAATCCCGGTAGGATAGGAGACCCACTAAGCCATGAGCCAAAGGGAGAAATCTCCTGCAGTGTTTTCAAAGAACCCAGATATGAAAACCAATCTAAAAACAAGCCCTGTGAAGTGTGAAAGAAATCACACTGTTGCCAAGACCCACCTTCCCTTTCCCCAGAAGCACGCAGTATAGGGCACACATTCACTCCTGTATGTAGACACACACACATACCCTTACAGACCCTCGCCATCTGTCTGTCCCCAGTGTTTTGCTTCGCTGGCCACCAGAGTAGAAGTTCTGAAATCATACATCCAGTACATTTGAAAAAGAAAAAAAAAAGTTTATTTTAAATTTCCTTTAAAATATATTTTTATCTCATAATGTATCACCAAGCATATAACGTGAGGCATCCCACAGTGTAGGCAGGGCCCATTGCTAGGGTTCCTAATACCATTTGAACCTTCAATATCCTAATTATCACCTACTTACTACTCCCAGAATGAACCTGTTAGTGTATTTTACAGTATTAATAGATCTTTTATTAGCAATTATGTTTCAGAATTGCTTTTCATATAAAAAGCCTTGCACTAACTATGTCATCCCATTGATCTTAGCTCAATGCACTCCTTACAGTCATTTGAAATAGCTAATAACTTGCTAATATAACTTTGCAGGTACATTTTGTACCTTTCTCTCCACCTGTTGTAGACATACCAGCTCATTAAGCACTGTGAAAGAACGCTGGCTAAGGCCCCTTCTTTTAACAAGCCAGCAGTGTGAAACAAAAGTCTAAGCTTTTTCTTGTAATGATCTTGCTGCATTGCCTCCATAATACCAGGAGGTAGGGTACGGGGATGGAATAGCTCCTGGAGCTGCTTCTGCAAGGGACAGTTAATATTGGGGTGGTATTTCCAAAGCTTTCTTTCAGATGTTGTTTTCATCTTCTGGTTCCTGTCTTGTGTCATTTCAAAGTCTTACTGGTGCAGTTAGCTGGCTGGATGAGGAACATGCCAAGGTCATACTGAACAATGAAACTTGTGTCAAGGCACACTTCCACACTAATATTACTAGTTTCAGTCCAGACCTATCTCTTAACAGCACATAAAAAGAATGATGAGTTCCTGTCACTTGGCAAAATACCATCAAGGATGGCTTGAGTCTGCAGGAATCCTCATGGGATGATGGCTGCTAATATAGTTACTAACTATAAAACACAGGATCTTTCTATTCCCAGTAGTCCTTGTGGTTGTGTTTGATTATTTGGAGGTTAAGTTGGAATGAAATGCATTTTCACTAGTACAGACTATTTAATAAACTGCTTACAGGTAAGAGAGAAATATGCCTGCAATTGTTTATATATTCAATAAGAAAATAGAATTCAGTTAACAGTAGAACCAATAAGAGTTTAGTGGAGTCTCTTGCTGAGTTTACCATACATTGATGTAAAATAGATATTGCATACATGCCAGAAAAAAAAAAAATCAGACCAGAGCTTAATTTGAATTCCATTACCCCAGTTAAATAAGATAAAATGACAAAATTGTTCAATAATTGTATTCTTTTACTATACCCACTGTTGATGCTTTCAAATAAAATCAGTCATCTCTTACAAACAGTGTTTTTCGCAGGAGACCCTTTTAGTGAATGCCTACTTCCAGAGTCTTCACTGAGTGAAAACCCCCACTGACTTAATTCACTTACAGAGATTTTCATAACCTCTCTCACATGAGCATAAATGTTCATGGGCTACATCCAAGAAGTTAACAAGCCTAAGATAACAGCACTACTGAGCTATGAACTCAATTCCTCCTCCACTTTGAGGGAGAACATGCGATACTAGCAAAATAATGAAATGCAATACATCAACCTGTCTGCCTAGAGAATTCAACTTGCTCAGAATAAATTAATTTCAGCCACAGGTCTGGAGATTGGAAATGCAAATGAGCCAACATGGCTGCACCACCAATGCCATCTAGTTTTCACCATGGTCTGAGTTTTCTTTTCTTTTCTTTTCTTTTTTTTTTTTTAAGATTTTATTTATTTGTCAGAGAAAGGGAGCACGCACAAGCAGGGGGAGCAGCAGGCTGAGGGAGAAATAGGCTCCCCATTGAGCAGGCAGCCCCATATGGGACTCGATCCCAGGACCCTGGAATCATGACCTGAGCTGAAGGCAGACGCTTAACTGACTGAGCCACCCAGGCATCCCTGTGGAGTTAGTTTTCAGTAAGTGCAACACCAGAGGTAGTGGCTCTCACTCAGTGCTCCTGTACTGCTTTGTACATGCTGCTATTCAAGCCTTTTCGTCAATGGATTGTACTTATTTCCTTGGGTGAATTTTGTCCTCTAATGATCTAGCATCCCCTGAAGGTAGGGAGGAACATATTTTTGGTTTTAACACATGCTTTTTGAATGAATGAATGAATGAATTAACAAATGAATGAATTCTAAACATTTCCATTTTTCCCCCAAATGACTTGAGCCCTTCAATTTCAATTTATGTGTTTAATTTTAGTACTATTTTATGTTTGCAGATATTTAAAATTTCAAATCTACCATCTCATTTTATTTTGCTAATCATCTTTCAAAGACTATTTCAGATATAACTTCAACCATGGAGCGTTTCTTAATCCCTCCTACTGTGATGACCTCTTCCTCCTTTGAATATCCGTAGCACTTGAAATGTATTTCTCTTCCAGAACCCTGCTTGTCCCCTTTAAATTCAGAGCTATTTTTTGTAATCTTTTTATTTCTCCAAACCCATGATAGGCTAAAATTTCCTCAAGGACAGGGCTCATCATTTTATCAGTTACTGAGTTCAGAATGCAGCCATGTACATGGTGTTGTACATGCAACTTAATGAAAATTATTGCTCACGAAATATGGCTCAATACTACAAAGAGTATCTGTGATTTCAAAAAATAAATAAGACAGTCTCTTCTTGTACATTGTTCTGGCCCTGACATAAAATTGAAATACATGGAATTTACCCAATCCAACTAATTCACCAAAGGGACAAGTATAGACTAAAATATGTATAGGTGTCTGATTAGAGAAACAGGTAATGTTTTGATAGGTAGAGAAAGAAAAAATCCATGAAAGACAAACATCAGGAACTATACTGTAGTATAGAAGAATGGGCTCTGCCATTGGCTCTTTCATGTGACCTTGGCAAAATTGCGTTGCCTTTTCAGGTCTCTATAAAATGGACATAATCATGTCTACTTTATTTATTGTGAGAAGAGCAAGATTTCTGAAGTTTTCTCTAAACTCTAAGATGCTACACATATATAAGGTATTTTTAAACACTAAGGATGTGGGTACAGGAATAGAAGGAAATGAAGATGGATGGAAGGTAAGGTCCTTTTGAAAACTCAAAGTCAAATAGAGAAGCTTGGATATGATCAAATAGAAAGCAGATGTGCATATATGTTTAATGTGGAGAATGACATTATAAAAGTTGTTTTAAGGTGTACAATCAAGAAGTATTCTGTGTAAGTGAAGAAAGACTGACAGAGGAAGACCAATATTGTATGTTCTTACCTATATGCAGAATCCAAAAATAAATAAATAAACTCTTGAAGATAGAGAGTAGAATGGTGGTTGTCAGGGGCGGGGGGTTTGGATGGGGAGATGTTGGTCAGAGTCCAAATTTCTAGTTGTAAGATAAATAAGTTCTGAGGGTCTAATGTACAGCATGACTATAGATAGCCATTTTCAAGTATATATAAATATAGTATCACTAAGAGAGTAGATCTTAAATCCTCTCACTGCAAAAGAAAATGTTACTCATGTGAGGTAATGAAGGTGTTAACTAACCTTATAATGGTAATCATTTTCCAACAGATGTGATCAAATCATCATATTATATACCTTAAACTTATACAATGTTACATGGCAGTGATATCTCTAGTAAAACTGGCGGAGGTGGATAAGATGCCGTGAATTCGTACATGTGAGGTAGGACCCCGAGTTCAGTATTTTTAAAACCTATGAACTAATTCCAATGTGAGTCAAACTGAGAATCAGACTACATGCAATGCTTATCATACGTTAATATGCATAAGTTTTACTTGAGGACATTGTCAGTATTGCATATTCTGAGGCAGTGTGTCTGGGTTGTATTTGAGATTCTGCATTTCTAATAATCCATAGGTTCTTCCAAACTCCTTACTCTCAAACTCTAATGGATAAAAATAATTTTTAAAAGGATCTGCAATACTTACAAGTTAGAGTTTTACATTTTTCCAGTTTTGTTATTTATATATTTATATATATTACTTCACATTTCCTTTATCCATTCATCTGTCGTTGGACACTTAGGTTCTTTCCACATCTTGGCTATCGTGAATAATAGCTGTGCTCACTGTGGTGAACGAGGGGATGCAGATATTCCTCCAGGATGAAATTTCATTCCCTTTGGTTATGTACCCTGAAGTGAAATTGCTGGATCATGGTAGTTCTATTTTTAATTTTTTGAGGAACCTCCCTACTATTTTCCGTACTGGTTGAATTATTTTCCATTCCTGCTAACAGAGCACAAGGGTTACCTTTTCTGCACATTCTTGATAGCATTTGTTATCTCTTGTCGTTTTGATGATAGCCATTCTAATAGGAGTGAGGTGATATTGTGGTTTTGATTTGCATGTCCCTAATGATTAGTGATTTTGAACACCTTTACATGTACTTAGGCATTTGAATATCTTCTTTGGAAAATTGTCTGTTGAGGTCCTTTCTCCACTTTTAATTGGATTATTTGTAGTTTTGTTAACGAGTTATATGAATTTCTTATGTATTTTGGATATTAATCCCTTATGAGATTTATGGTTTGCAAATATTTTCTCCCATTCCATAGGCTGCCTTTCTGTCTTGTTGATTGTTTCCTTTGCTGCACAGAAGCTTTTTAGTTTGATGTAGTCTTGCTTGTTTTTGAATTTTGTTGCTTTTGCTTTTGGTGTCGTATCTAAAAAAATGTTGCTAAGACCCATGTCAAAGAGTTTTTTCCCTGTGTTTTCCTGTAGGACTTTTATGGTTTTAGGTCTTACATTTGAGTTTGTAATCCATTTTGAGTTAACTGTTATGAGTGGTGTAAGAGAGGGATTTGGTTTCATTGTTTTGCATGTGAATATCCAGTTTTCCCAGCACCATTTATTGAAGGGACTGTCTTCTCCATTGAGTGTCCTTCGCTCCCTTCTCAAATACTAGTTCACCATATATGAATGGGTTTATTTGGGGGGTCTTGATTCTGTTTCATTGGTCTAATGTCTACATTTATGCCAGTACCATACTATTTTGATGACTGTAGCTTTGTAATATAACTGAAATCAGGAAGTATGATGCTTCTAGCTTTCTTCATTTTAGAATTGATTTGACTATTAAGTCCTTTTGTGTTCCTATATGAATTTTATAATTTTTTTTCTGTTTCTATAAAAATTGCCATTGAAATTTTATAGGGATTCCATTGAAACACTACTGATGTTTGCATTAGAAACACTACTAATTTTTGTATGTTGATTTTGTATCCTTCAGCCTTACTAAATTTGTTGTTTAGTTCTAACAGTTTTTGGTAGAGTCTTTAGGATTTTCTATATATAAAACCATGTCATCTGTAAATAGAGATTGTTTTACTTCTTCCTTTCAAATTCTGGTGCCTTCTGTTTCTTTCTTGACTGGTTGCTGTGGCCAGAATTTCCAGCACTGTGTTGGATAGGAGTGATAAGAATGGGCACCTTTGACTTGTTCCTAAAAATTAGAGCAAAAGCCTTCAAACTTTCACCATTGAATATGTTAACTCTGGGCTTGATTTTTCTAAAATTTTTTTAATTCAATTAATTAACATATACTATATTATTCGTTTCAAGAGTACAGGTCTGTGATTCATCAGTCTTATATAAAACCCAGTGCTCATTACAAAATAAATTTTAAACACACACACACACACACACACACACACACACACAAGTGTTCAGCAGCCCCTTGTGATAGACCACAATCAAGGAGACTAAGCTAGGAGAAATCTGTAGAAATTTAGGTGACAGGTGTTGAAGTCTGACAGTGACACATAAAATGCAGAAGAAAGGAAAGACCCAAAAGGCATCTTAATGAAATACTGACTAGAACTTGAAAAGACAGGGACAGGATGATGGCAAAAAGCTAAAGATGAATAAAGTTGAGATAAAGAAAATGAATGAGGGCACAGTAACAGATGGAACAAGTAAAAAGGGATGTCAGTGTCATACATTATTTTATGTTGGATATGAATTTGGAAACAGTGGTCAGACTCTGCCATTTGGATTCTAACCAAATTCCTATAGTGGAACCACATAAATTTTGAGAGGAACTAGATAGTTTATTATCTAGAAAAGTTGATTTAGCCCTCCACTTTCTGGATAGGAGAAAGAAGTCTTCATTGTCTTAAGTGATAATCTCAGGAAGTTCACCTGTTTCTTAACAACAATATTATATCTGGCTTTTTTTATTTTTTATTTTTTTTACTCTCCAAACTGTATCTTCCTGATGCTCTAGCCTATTTATTTAAAAAAAAAAATCTCTTACACAGCCTGAATCAACTTCTTTTTTTTTTTTTTTAAGATTTTATTTATTTATTTGACAGAGAGAGGGAGACAGCCAGCGAGAGAGGGAACACAAGCAGGGGGAGTGGGAGAGGAAGAAGCAGGTTCCCAGCGGATGAGCCTGATATGGGGCTCGATCCCAGGACTCTGGGGTCACGCCCTGAGCCTAAGGCAGACGCTTAACAACTGAGCCACCCAGGTGCCCCTCAAATTCTATTTTTAAAATTAACTAAATTAACATCATTTGTTGGATACTTAGCACTTGTTATAAATATGATGGATGCAAAATAGAGAATCAAAGATTCTTTACATGTTCATATGTTCACAATCTAGAAACTAAAGGACAAGTCCAGAGTCCTTCCCAGATGCTATAAATGACACCTTTTAATTTCAGAATCAGTTGTGTCTGATTCTTGAGTTATTCCTGGCCAAAGCAGGCTTGGTAGTAAAAGAAAGAAATTCATGTTTCTTTGAAAAGCCAGTGTCTGTTATGAACCTCAGTAACTTGGAAACCCACTAAATTAAAATATAACCTTGCCTTTGCTCTGCATAGTGTGGCTGAACTTCTGCCTCGGTTTCTCTGCATAGTCCTCCCGCTCTGGGCTTTACTATTTTGACTGCCAATCTAAGCCTTGTTAGATATTTTCCTTGGGGCTAAATTTTGTACATGGCCTAGTCTGGCCATAAATAAGTGTATCTTGTCACCTGGACTCCTATTACAATGATTTGTTCATCAGATTGAGTCATTCTTTAATTCACTAGTTATTGAGCATCTAATACATTCCAGGTTGGGTCTTGTATTACAAAACTACATTTACCTCCCTGAATCAAGCCTAACTCTTCTAACTCCACTCTACTCTAAGGTTACAGAACACAGAATAGGAAAATGTGTGTGTATGTGTGTGTATATATATATTTCCCTAAGCAAATTTAAATTAAGTATGTAATGCCTTCTGCATAACATACACCTTTTGCAATTTCCTGTATGAGCTCGCTGGACATGCAGTTTCACAAACTTTATGACATTTCTTATGTTCTTTCATCTACCTGATTTCCAACCCCCAAACTGATCCATATTCACTTACTCATTCAATCTTAGTTCATATGATAAATGCCAGCTTCTTTTTCATTACTGAGCTCTGGCACAGTTTATTGTCAACAATCTTTGGTTTTGTTTCTTTGAAGAGTAAATCAATCTTGCATCTGTGGAAGCTGGAAAACATGAATTATAAAGAGGCTACTTGTCCCAATTTTCCTCTTCTGGGTTCCATAATCTTAAAAGAAATTGTCTTGTGGATCTTATCCATCTAAGTACCAGCCTAACAAAATACCTGAGCAACTGAAAAAGTTGTTTAACTCTGAACCTTGTAAGGACAGCAAAATACTTGGTTGAGAGTGACATTCCCCACTGTGGAATAAGAATTGTGTGCATATTACTTAGCATAACAATATGAAACCATTTTTAAAAAGCTGTGCATAGAGTGGGACTGTGATACTAATCCTGTAAATCTTCATTAAGGGACAGTGAAAACCTTTAGGGTAATAGGGCATCATTCTACCTACGAGTCCTCCTGTGTTGTCAAAGTTATGCTTATCTTCTCCCGTGGACTCCACACAATTCTTGTCTTCTAAAAGTCTGTTCATGGGTGTTACTTCCTTATCACTGGGCTCTTATTTTCAATGTTGCCTTTTAAAATTGCTGAAGTTTTATACAAGTATCCCAACTGTGGCAGAGACAAGTTGGTTGTTCACCCATATGTTTTCTTCTGAGCACAAGAGTAGATCACATGTCCTTGCAATGAAGTGTGACCATGTGACTAAGCTCTGCCCAATGGGATATGGGCAGGGAACCACAACTATGGAAACCTTTTCACACATGGTTCTCCATGCTCTGTTTCTCTTCTAACTAACTAGAAGGGAGATGACCATGAGGGCCACCTTGTGAACCAGGGGTTAAAAATGGTAAAGTCATAAGATGGAAGATGATGTTTTTAAATCACTGGAAGAATAACCACCCATCAATTGGGAATATGTGTTTGAATATCATGGTAGAGAAAAATAGTGATAACCTACTGAAATTTGAAGATTTTATCTATTATAGAAGTTAGTATTATCTTAGTTAATAAGGCACTATATTATTAAGGCTGGAAATGGCTGAAGTGCTATGTTTCTGCTTATTGCCTTTATGAATTGGATGTTTTATGCTTGGCTACTCATTTGATACATGTTTTATCTATTTACGTCTTGGGTTTGAATTTCAAAGCTCTTAGTTCACTTTACTCTCTTCCTTGATTGTAAACAATTATACCCTAAGTCTAATTAAGATCCAAGAACAAAGTTTATCTATGCATCTCTTCTCTTCCTATTCCTATATCTGCAGCATAAAGGAGGGAGAAAACAGGAAAAGGAAAGGCATACAGCTTCTCAACCCAGCTCATTCTGCATCAGTGAAGGAAAACAAGGAAATTTTAGTGGTGATAATTAAGGTCCAAAGTATCTCTGGATGTGTATTGGCTCCTGCCCTTGTTGGAGCTTTAAATTTAGTCAAATATGCCGAAAGGGAAGGTATGTTCTGTTCTCATTGCTAGGAATTATACTTTTCTGATGATTACCTGAACTGAAAATACCTTCCTGTTTAACATCATTAGTAGTTTGAAGGAGCTAAAGAACATACTTAAAATATTCACATTCCATATCCTGTGAGTCATAACAATTTTGTTATGTCTTCACCTGCATTTTTAAAGCAAGTTTGTGGTGCACCTGTGTGACTTAGTTGGTTAAGCATCTGCCTTTAGCTCAGGTCATGATCTCAGGGTTCTGGGATCAACCCCATGTCCAGCCCCATGTCCAGCCCCATCTCCAGCCCCATCTCCAGCCCCATCTCCAGCCCCATGTTGGGCTCCCTGCTCAGCCAGGAGTCTGCTTCTCCCTCTCCCCCTACCTCTCTTCCCCACTCATGTGCGCTCTCTCTCTCTCTCTTTCACTTTCTCTCAAATAAATAAAATCCTTAAAAAATATAAAGCAAGTTTGCACATCGTTTAGCACAAGAACCATATTTTATAAATTGGTGTTTTTTTAAGATTTTATTGATTTGAGAGAGAGTACAGAGGGAGAGTGAGAGGGAGAAGCAGACTCCTTGAGGACAGAGAGCCAGACATGGGACTCCATCCCAGAACCCTGAGATCATGACCTGAGCTGAAGGCAGACGCTTAACTGACAGCCACACAAGCACCCTTATATATTATTATTTTTTAAAAAAGATTTTATATATTTATTTGACAGCACAAGCAGGGGGAGTGGCAGAGGGAGAAGCACGCTCCCTGCTGAGCAGGAAGCGTGATACAGGTCTCTATCCCAGGACCCTGGGATCATGACCTGAACTGAAGTCAGATGCTTAACTGAGTCACCCAGGTGCCCCTAAATCATTATTTCTATTGCCAAGCACAATACCTGGCACATGGTAAACCTTCAATAAATATTTGAGTGATTTTTCTAGACAGTTCTGTGACCAGTAAGCCTGGGTGCTATTGCTGCTGGCATCAACAATGGTTGTGGTCTCCTGTTACCTTCTTTTCACATGAAAATCATGGAAATGTGCCCTACTGATGGTGAAAAGGGCTCAGTCATCCCTAGAGAAATCTCTTCATTAAACCTGTTTTCAGATCAGACTCAGATCTCTTTCTCACACTGTTGCCAATATCTCCATCACATTTCTAACTCACAAAGTATTTCTGGGTATACCCTCTTACACTGAAAAAAAAACAGAAGGGCAAGTTCACATGCTTGCCTTTATTTCAAGAGAAGGAACTGTGAGGATACATGCGTCAATCATTCTCTAGACAGTAAGGAGAGGAGTAAAATCTTTGGGAAATCAGTAATAAGGTGAGTGGGTGTGCAGGAGACAGGTGGCAGAGTTGTAAAAATCAGAGTAATTTCAATGACAGAACCTTCTTACTCCACATACGATATGAAAATATTAGGAGAATATTCAACATATCAAATTCTAACGAGAATACTGAGTGTAGTTATCAGAAAATCCATGCCACTCACCTGACAACTCATTCCTGTATTGATAGCAACTCTTTCCAAAGCTTAATTAAAACTTAGTCATTAGGGATCTTAAACTATTTATGCACAGATTCTTCAGAAAACATGCATTTTGTAAAGTAAGCATTTGATTTTATTTACATCTTTATTTTGTGGCTCCATGAAGAGAAGTTATTTCTATGCTACCATCAAATGCTTACAAAGTACATATATACCAGAAAGTTACAATTATTTATATATATTTTAATTTACTTATTATAAATTTATTTAAAATATTTTGAAATTTTATATTTTACTTATAATTTATACATTTTTAAAATTATATATATAATCATATATATGTGTGTGTATACATATACATACATATATAATCACCTTCTGGTATAATTGGAGATAGCTATATTTTTGTTAGCCTATAAAATTATAATAAGTGGTTTAGGTGATAGTCCTATCAGAAAAAAAAGAGGCTTTCATTCCTTATGCCCCTTAGAGATTTTACTATTATCAGCTTATAATAAGACAAACGTAATAAGACCTCTACATTCCTGAAAAACAACCAACTTCAGTGAGTTCCAAAAATTAAATCAGATTATTTTATCTTTTCAATTTTTGCAAACTTTTGGAAATAAGAATAGGTCATACCATCAAGTTACTTGGCATTGTCACAACTGAAGATAAACTAAAAATAAAAGCCAGATACTGACTTTCAAAAAGAGATTCACTCAACTATTCTATATGGCTTCCCACAAAAATTAAATAATACAAAGCAATGCTTGTAGTAAACATTCAGTTATATTGTGGTATTTATGAGATTTTTCAAGGAATGGAGCAGTTCATTCAATTTAAAAGAGGAAATGGTATAATATTCAAAACTCAGGATGACACAAAGAGATGGAAAAACATTCCATGCTCATGGATTGGAAGAATAAATATTGTTAAAATGTCTGTGCTACCCAGAGCAATCTACACATTCAATGCGATAGGGATTGCATTGTCAAAATACCATCAACATTTTTCACAGAGCTGGAACAACTAATCTGAAAATTTGTATGGAACCAGAAAAGACCCTGAATAGCCAGAGGAATGTTGAAAAAGAAAACCAAAGCTGGGGGCATCACAATGCTTGACTTCAAGCTATATTACAAAGCTGTGATCACAAAGACAGCATGGTACTGGCACAAAAACAGACACATAGATCAATGGAACAGAGTAAGGGAACCCAGAAATGGACCATCAACTTTATGGTCAACTAATCTTTGACAAAGCAGGAAAGAATATCCACTCTTTATTGAAGAACAGTCTCTTCAATAAATGGTGATGGGAAAATTGGACACCCACATGCAGAAGAATGAAACTGGACCACTCTCTTACACCATACACAAAGATAAACTCAAAATGGATGAAAGACCTAAATGTGAGACAGGAATCCATCAAAATCCTAGAGGAGAACAAAGGCAGCAACCTCCTTGACCTCAGCCACAGCAACTTCTTGCTCGACATGTCTCCAAAGGCACAGGAAACAAAACAAAAAATGAACCATTGGGACTTCATCAAGATTAAAAGCTTCTGCACAGCAAAGGAAACAGTCAACAAAACTAAAAGGCAGCCTACGGAATGGGAGAAGCTATTTGCAAATGACATATCAGAGGGCTAGTATCCAAGATCTGTAAAGAACTTCTCAAACTCAACACCCAAAGAACAAATAAGCCAGTCAAGAAATGGGCAGAAGACATGAACAGACATTTCTCCAAAGAAGACATACAAATGGCCAACAGACACATGAAAAAATGCTCCACATCACTCAGCATTAGGGATATACAAATCAAAACCACAATGAGATACGAGTCAAAATGGTTAAAGTTAACAAGACAGGAACACAACAAATGTTGGTGAGGATGTGGAGAAAGGGGAGTCCTCTCACACTGTTGGTGGGAATGCAAGCCGGTACAGCCACTGTGGAAAACAGTATGGAGGTTCCTCAAGAAATTAAAAATAGAGCTACGCTATGACCCAGCAATTGCACTGCTAGGTATTTACCCCAAAGGTACAGATGTAGTGAAATAAAGGGGCACCTGCACCCCAATGTTCATAGCAGCAATGTCCACAATAGCCAACTGTGAAGGGAGCCAAGATGTCCTTCAACAGATTAACTCAGCCATCAGAAAGGATGAATACCTACCATTTACGTTGATGTGGGTGGAACTTGTGGGTATTAAGCTAAGTAAAATAGGTCAATCAGAGAAAGACAATTACATGGTTTCACTCATATGTGGAATATGAGAAACAATGCAGAGGATCAAAAAGGAAGAGAAGGAAAACTGAATGGGAAGTAAACAGGGAGACAAACCACGAGAGACTCTTAACTATGGGAAACAAACTGAGGGTTGCTGAAGGGGTGATGGGTGGGGGGATGGGTAACTGGGTGATGGGCATTAAGGAGGACATGTGACATGATGAGCCCTGGGTGTTACATGCATCTGATGAATTGTTGAACACTGAAATTAATGTACTATTTGTTGGCTAACTGAATTTAAATTAAAAAAAAAACACTTTGAGAAACACTAGAGAATAACAATAATTAATAGACATTTCAAGTTTTTGTCAAGAAAGATATGACTAATAGGCAAACAAAATTGTACCACAGAAAATTAGATGAGTAAGAGAAGAAAGGCTGTCGCATATAGGTATATACATATATAGCTATTTCTGTACGTACATGTGTATGTAGCTATGTGTATAAACCAAAAGACTCTAAGGTGGGAAATGAAATCTCCTTAGGAGTCAACCTCTCAAGTAAAATGGGATTGATTCACAAAGGCAGCACTGTTACAAGAACAACTGCATGGACTGGGTCAATAATAAAGTAAGAATAAATCTCCAAACCATCTATCATCCCAACTGCTGTCCCATAGTTCATATACATTCAAATCAAGTGTGTGCCCCTGCAAAAAAAAAAAATCCCCATTTCACCCTCAAACTTCAGATGAGAAATAGAATCTTCAGTTGATCCTGAGAAGAATTCAATTTGATTTTTCTTGAGGCAGCATCCTGCCACCTACGCATTATCTATCCTTTGAGTTGAAATAACTCTTAGCATTAAAATGAACAAAATTTTAAAATGCAGAAAATACAGCTTTCGAACTATTGAGTTGCAGTCCAAATCTGACTATAAATTTGAGGGAGTTAGTATAAAACCCAAAGCTGAGTCACAGTATGGTCAACATATGGGTTCATACACCCATCATAAACAGCCCTATTGGGAAAAATTAAGAGAATTCATATGGAAATAGTCGCCAAAATTCTAATGCACTTTAGTCTTTGGTCACCCTTCAGCACCACGCCAACCATTTTTAGTGTTTAGAGAGAGTGACAGGGCAATAATAGAGAAGTGGTCAAGTTCAGTCCACAGTATAAGAAGGGTGTTTTTATTTTTTCCTCTCTTGATACAGTTTTTCTGTTTGCAGTTCTGTTTCAAGCCAAGATCACCAAAATGGCAGCTTAGCATTTAGATTCCTCATGTTGGCATTACCACACAAGCATATTCAAAGCAAATGTCCTCACACCATGCCAAAAACATGCACTCAGCTGCTCGGTGTTTGTATGTCATTTTTGGAAAAATGTCTGTTTGGTTCCTCTGCCCATTTTATAACTGGATTGTTTTTTGTTTTGTTGAGTTGTATGAGTTTCTTATGTATTTTGGACATTAACCCCTTATCAAAGGTGTGGTTCATAAATGCTGTTTCCCATTTCTTAGGTTGCATTTTCATGTTTTTCATGGGTTTTTTTTTTTGTTTGTTTGATGTAGTCCCACTTGTTTATTTTTTTTTGTTGTTGTGTCACCTTTGCTTTTGGTGTCAAATAAAATAACAAGAGCACAAACAAACAAACAAAAAACCTAAATTGTTGCCAGGACTAATGAAAGAAGTTTACCCCTGTGTTTTCTAATTTGAGTTCTGTGGTTTTAGGCTTAAATTTACTCAATTATTTAATCCATTTTGAGTAGGCTTTTGTGTAAGGTGTAAGATAAGGGTCCAGTTTCATTCTTTTGCATGTGGCTGCTCAGTTTTCCTAGCATCGTTTATTGAAGAAACTATATTTTCCCTATTGTATAACCTTGGCTCCTTTGTCATAAATTAATTGACATACATACATGAGTTTATTTCTGGGTGCTCTATTCTGTTCTATTGATCTGTGTGTCTGTTTTTATACCAATACCGTACTGTGGTTTTGTAGTATCATTTGAAATCAGGAAGTGTGATGCCTCCAGCTTTGTTGTTTCTCCAGATTGCTTTAGCTACTTGGGGTCTTTTTGGTTCCATACGAATTTTAGGATTATTTCTCTATTTCTGTGAGAAATGCCTTCAGAATTTTGACAAAGATTACATCAAATCTGTAGTGGGCTTTGGGTAGTATGGACATCTTAACAACATGAATTCTTCCAATTCATGAATATGTGATAGCCTTCCATTTACTTGTGTCTTCTTCAGTTTCTTTCATCAATGTCTTCTAGTTTTCAAAGCACAGAAATTTCACCTCCTTGGTTAAATTTATTCCTAGGTTATTTTATTTTTTAGATGCCATTGTAAATGAGATTGATTTCTATATTTCTCTTTCTGATAGTTCATTGTTAGAGTATAAAAATGCAACTGACTTTACATACTGATTTTGTATCCTACAACTTGACTGCATTTGTTTATTAGTTCTAACAGTTTTTTGGTGGTATTGTTAGGATTTTTTATATATAGTTGTCATCTGCAAATAGAGACAGTTTTACTTTTCCTAATTTGAATGTTGTCTTTTTTTTTTTTTTTCTTTGCCTAATTGCTCTGGCTGGGACTTTTTCATACTATGTTGAATACAAGTGGCAAGAGTGGACATTCTTGTCTTGTTCTTGATCTTTGAGTAAAAGCTTTCAGCTTTTCACTGTTGACTGCTAAGTAAGCTGTGGGCTTGTTATTTATGGCCCTTATTATATTGAGGTATATTTCCTCTATAGCTACTTTGTTGAGACTTTTTATCATGAAGGGATGTTGAATTTTGTCAGATGCTTTTGCTGCATCTCAAGACAATTATATGATTTTTATCCTTTATTTTGTTAATGTGGTGTATCTTGTTGATTTGTATATGTTGAACCATTCTTTGTTCACTGAGATGAATCTCACTTGATCATAGTGTATGATCCTTTGAGGGGAGAATTTTTTTTTTTTGAAGTATAGGTAACACACAATGTTATATTAGTTTTAGGTGTACAACATAGCAGTTTGACAATTCTATACATTTTGCAAATCCTCACACTATAAACGTAGTCACCCTTTGTCATCGTACCACATTTTTGCAGTATTATTGACTATACGCCCTATGCTGTATTTTCCATCCTCATAACTTATTTATTTGATAACTTGAAGTTTGTACTTCTTAAGAATCCCCTTCACCTATTTTGCCCATACTGTCATCTCCCTCTCCTCTGGCAACCACCAGTTTGTTCTCTGTATTTGAGTTTGTTCTGGCTTTTGTTTGTTTGTTCATTAGTTATGCTTCTTAGATTCCCCTTTATAAATGAGATCACAGGGTATTTGTCTTTGTCTGACTTATTTCACTTAGCATGATTCCCTCTAGGTCCAATCATATTGTCATGAAGGTACTGCTGAATTTGGGTTGCTAGCGTTTTGTTGAGGATTGTTGCCTCTATTTCATCAAGGATAGGAGTCTGTAATTTTCTTGTACTGTCCTTTTCTGGTTTTGCTATCAGGGTAATGATAGCCTTATAAATGAATTTGGAAGTCTCTCCTTTTCTGTTTTTTGGAAGAGTCTGAGTGGGATTGGTACTAATTCTTTTTTAAATGTTTGGTAGAATTTACCAGTCAAGCTCTTTTGTTTTTAATGGGAGAATTTTTATTCCTGATTCAGTGTTCTTACTAGTTATCAATCTGTTCAGATTTTCTGTTTCTTCATGATTCAGTCTTGGTAGGTTGTATGTTTCTACAAATTTATCCATTTCTTCTAGGCTGTACAATTTCTTTGTGTGTAATTGTTCATAGTAGTCTCTTATGATCCTTCCTATTTCTGGGGTATGAGTTGTAATTTTTCCTCTTTAATTTGTGATTTTATCTGAGTTTTTTTTTTTCCCCCTTGGGAAGTCTGGCTAACTTTTTTTTTTCTTTTTTTGTTTGCGTGTGGGACATTAGAGCAGACACTTTTGGTAGCTACTCAGATGGATTCCCTTCCTCCTCTTTCCTCACATATCATTATAAATAAAAGCTGAATAAGCTATTTACTCAATTTCACAAATTCTTTCATGGTTAGGGCAGGCAAGTAACCAAGCTGTAGTCATGAGGGAGACTGCTAGGAAAACTACTTTTAAGGCATTTGCTTTTATATTTTATATTTACTTTTATATTTTATTTAAAAAATGATGAATGAAAATTCCATTTATAGACTTCTGTTCCCATTTCCTTATATATATTCTCTAAAATATAGAAGAAAATATTATGCCAATCTATTATTTATGTTTATGGAAAATTAATCAGTAAAATTTTTAATATTTAAACAATAGCTATAGATAGTATTTTATCATTTTAAAATTTAAAAATCTCTTGGGCACCTGGCTGGCTCAGTCAGTTAAGCATCCAACTCTTGATTTCAGCTCAGATCATGATCTCAAGGTCTTTTGATCGAGCCTCATTTTGGGCTCTGCATTGGGTGTGGAGCCTGCTTCAGATTCTATGCTGTACGTTTTATCCTCGTGAGTTATTCATTCCATAATTGAAAGTCTATACCTCCCTCTTCCCTTCACCCATTTTTCCCATCTGCCCAACCCCTTCTCCTTTGGCAACTATTAGTTTGCTCTACTTACGGATCTGTTTATGCTCTTTGTGCTCATTTTTTTGTGTTTTAGATTCCACATATATGTGAAATCATGTGGTATTTGTCTTTCTCTGTCTTAGTTCACTTAGCACAATAACCTCTAAGTTAGAGCACATCACAAGGGCTCAATAGCCACATGTGATTATTCTGGAAAGTAGTGCCCTAGATTGTAGGCTCTTCCGAAGCAGGAATCATGTTCTAACACAAATCTGCTTGATAAGTAGAAAGAATTTATGTGTGTTCATTAAGTGTCTTAAAGAATGAATTTCAAAGTCAAAAGAATTTTAAAGGCACCCCCCAATCCTTCCTCCCTTTGTAAATTAAGGTGTCTCTTACCAGTCTTCCTATATTCACTACTAGCCTTCTTTAATAGGAATTTGTGTACTTTTAATATCCTTAACTTACAGAAATAATTAGTATATTGCATTAATTTTATTAGTAATTATTAATAGCAGTAATTTTGATGATTGGTTTTGTTTTTCAAAGTCACTTATTTATTCCTTATTTTAATCAACAAATAATTATTGAGGGCCTAATATTTGCCACATTGTATCAGGAAGGAAAGATAAAATGATGAGAAAAATCAAACATAATTTCTACCTTCTTGCTATTATTCCCCTTTCCAAAGGTCTTAGTTTTTTTCCTAGTCTTCTAGTATAACATTTGGATAAAAGTGATACAGTTCTTGTGTCCTATAAAAATAGCCAATATGGGGCGCCTGGGTGGCACAGCGGTTAAGCGTCTGCCTTAGGCTCAGGGCGTGATCCTGGCGTTATGGAATCAAGACCCACATCAGGCTCCTCTGCTACGAGCCTGCTTCTTCCTCTCCCACTCCCCCTGCTTGTGTTCCCTCTCTCGCTGGCTGTCCCTATCTCTGTCGAATAAATAAATAAAAAATCTAAAATTAAAAAAAAAAAGATTTTAAAAATAGCCAATATGTTTTTATTGATGTCTATTTGACTAAATATATAGTCTTTGTACTATATATTTCCCCTCAAATATATGTCGATATTTCTGTCATCATCAAACACAAACTGTTACAGAGAAAAATTCTAAGACCAGCATGATTTTCCTCTATTGGTAGTTGTTTTTTTTGTTTGGTTTCGGTTTTGTTTTCCCCCTGCATTGTGCTTAAATGATTCTTAATGTCTAGTTTTCTTCAGAACGTCTTTTATTTTTCTTGGAACATGGCAGATTCTTTTCATCATTGCAAAAGCTCATTTCTTTTTATTAGTTCAGGAACGATTTCTCCTTTTTTTTTTAATTTTTGATTTCTGCTTCAGTTCCATTTGTTTCACTTTATTATTTTCTCAATATAGAAATAGTTCATGTTGTCTTTTTAAGCCATGCATATCTATCATTTTTTTTCTCATGGCATTATTTTTCTTCTGTATTTAGAAAGTATCTTTATTCCTCTCCACATAGAATTGCACACAGTTATGCAGTTGTGACCAAATATTAGCCCACGCTCCATTTATCAAACCATGTGCCCCGAGAGAAGCTGAAGCTTCTCCGATGTGTACCTTGTTCTTATTCTGTCATTTAGTTGGGAACTTTTTTTCCTAATTCATCAGCCCATATAAAGCACCTTTTTCTAGCCTGCATAAAGGACATTCTAAAATCTCTCAATAGCCCTGATTCTCTCATTAATTTTGTATTCTGCTGGGCCATTTTCCATTTTTTGACCATAGTGGTTTTTTTTTAGTTCCCTACTGATTTTTCTTTATCCATTGTTTTCATAAGCCTGTATCTCAGTTGCTTGATGTGGCTTTTAAGTGTTAAAAGCTTACCAGATGCCCCTCATCGATCTTTCTTTTACTTACCATTGTTCTTTGTTTCTATTTTTCCCCAACATTTGATTATGAAAACTTTCAACTACAGCACTTATTATGCAAACATGAATATAACTCAGTAAGCAAATGAAAACTCTTGTGGCCCAACCTTCAGATCACAATGTCTGCCTCCTCAATTTGAGTCTGTCTCCACAGGCCCAAGTGGATGCACTTGTGCTCAATTTCCTTTTCACCTTCTAAAGAGTAGTATTTATTCCTGATTATAAAAATAGTATACGCTCACTCTAGAAGATTTGGAAACTACATACAAGTACCGAAAGAAAAAAAATTAAAATAACCCGTGACCCACCACTCAAAATGTTAACATTTTGATGTGTTTCTTTGCATTCTTAGGTTTTTTACCTTCCTTTTAAAACTTTTATCATGACATTTTCAACACCGTTAAGTATCCTTTAAAAACATGATTTAAAATGTTGTATACCATGCAATCATTATGAGGGTCCATAATTTATTTAACCTTTGTTTTATTTAATTTAGATATTAACATTGTTTTCAATGTTTAACTATAAATAATATGCAGAAACATCTTTGAATATAAACCTTTGTATGTGCTTTTGTTACTTCCTTTGGCTTTCACTAAAGATAAAATACTTTCACACACTTCTTTTGAGAAAATATTTCTTAATGACTCTTGCCTATTTTTCTATTGGAATGTTTTATTTTTCCCAGCTTTATTATGATATAATTGACATATAACATTGTGTAAGTTTAAGATGTACAATGTGTTGATTTGATAATCGTGTATTTTGCAAAACGATTACTACCGTGTGTTAGCTAATACTTCATCACTTCATATACTTACCATTACATTTTTCCTCCATTAGGACAAGCTTGTTCATTTTATTTCATTTATTTATTTAGAGTATAGTTGATACACAATGTGACATTAGTTTCAGGTGTACAACATAACTACTCAAGTTTATACATTATTCTGTGTTCACCACAAGTGTAGCATTACTTTTTTGTGGTGAGAATAGTTAAAATCTATTAACAACTTTCAGGTATATAATACGTTATCGTTAACTATAATCACAGTGCTGTTCATGAGATCCCCAAAACTTACTGAAATTCAGACTGGAAGCTGGTACTCTGACCAGCATTTCCCCCAACTTCCAGCCCCTGATAACCACCATTCTAGTCTGTTTCTACAAGTGGAGCTTTTTTTAGATTGCACATATACATGCTAGCATACCACATTTGTCTTTCTCTTTCTGACTTATTTCACCTCGTATAACGCCTTCAGCATCCATTCATGTTAGCACAAATAACAGGATTTCCTCTTTCTCTGTCTATATAATATTTCATTGTGTATATATTCCACATCTTCTTTATCTGTTCATCCCCTGACAGATGCTTAGGTTGTTTTCAGTTCTTGGCTATTGTGAATAATGCTGCAATGCACGTGGGAGTGCACATGTCTTCGGTGTTTTATTTTCATTTCCTTAGGATATATACCCAGAAGTGGGACTACTGAATCATATGGTAGTTCTATTTTTAATTTTTTGAGGATCCTCCATGCTGTTTACCTTAGTGGCTGTACCAATTTATATTCCGACCAACAGCAGACAAGGGTTCCCACATCATGCCAACATTTGTCTTTTCTCTTTTTGATGATAACCATCCTAACAGGTGTGAGGGGATAGGCTCAATGGTTTTGACTTACATTTCCCTGATGATCAGTAATGTTCAGCACCTTTTATGTACGTGTTGGCCATTTGGATATCGTCTTCGGAAAAATGTCTGTTTAGTTCCTCTGCCTATTTTCTAATGAGATTTTTTTTTTGTATTTTTTTTTTTTTAGTAAAATTGACACAGAGCATTGTGTTAGTTTCAGGTGTACAACATAGTGATTCAACTTCTCTATACCTTATGCTGTGCTCATCACAAGTGTAGCTACATTTCTCACCATACAATGCTATGACAATATCTGACTAGAGTCCCTGTGCTATGCTTATTAGTCCCATGACATGTATTCCATAACTGGAAGCCTATATCTCCCATTCCTTTTCACCCATTTTACCTATCCCATACCCCCTCCTCTCTGGAAACCATTGATTCTCTGTATTTATAGGTCTGATTCAGCTTTCTGTTGGTTTATTCATTTGATCTGCTTTTTAGCTTCCACATATGAAGGAAAACATATGGTATTTCTCTCTGACTTTTTTCACTTAGCATAATACCTTCTAGGTCCATCCATGTTGCAAATGACAAGATCTAATCCTTTTTAAAAAAATATTTACTTATTTTTAGCAAGAGAGAGCGTGAGCAGGGGGAGAGGCAGAGGGAGAGAATCTCAAGCAGATTCCCTGCTGAGCTTGGAGTCCAATGTGGGGCTTGATCTCACAACGCTGAGATCATGACCTGAACCAAAATCAAGAGTTGGACACTTTACCGGCTGAGCCACCCAGCTGTCCCAAGATCTTGTCCTTTTTTATGGCTGCATAGTGTTCCACTGTGTGTGTGTGTGTGTGTGTGTGTGTGTGTACACACGCGTATGCATGCATGCGTGGGGGGTACCACATCTTCTTTATTCATCTATTGATGAATACTTGAGTTGCCTCTGTATCTTGGCTATTGTAACTAATGTGGCAATAAAAATAGCTGTGCATATATCTTTTCGAATTAGCATTTTCATCTTACAGATGGCCAATAGACACATGAAAAGATGCTCAACATCACTAATCAGGGAAATTTAGATCAAAACCACAGTGAGGTATCACCTCACACTGGTCAGAATGGCTAAAATCAAAAAGAAGAGAAATAACAAATGTTGGTGAGGATGTGGAGAAAAACAAACTCTTGTGCATTGTTTCTGGGAATGTAAATTGGTATATCCCCTGGGGAAAAGAGTATGGAGGTTCCTCAAAAAATGAAAAATAGAAATATTTCACTACTTTTTAGTATTATTTTGTACTATTATATGTTCTGACTATTAACCCTTATCTAAAATATGATTTGCAAATATTTTCTCCCATTAATTATGTTGTCTTTCATTTTGTTGATTGTTTCTTTTGCTCTGCAGAAGCCTTTTAGTTTGATTTTGTCCCATTTACTGGCCTTTGCTTTTATTGCTTGTGCTTTTGGTGTCCTAGCCAAAAAACATTGCCAAGACCAATCTCAAGGAACTTTTTCTCTGTTGTCTCCAAGAAATTTTATGGTTTCAGGTCTATGTTTAAAGTCTTTAATCCACTTCAAGTTAATTTTTGCAAGTGGTATAAAATATGGGTTCAGTCTCATTCTTCTGCATGTGGTTATCAACTTTTCCCAGAACCATTTATTGAAGAACCTATCATTTTCCCCATTGAATATTCTTTAATCACCTGTCAAATATTAGTTGGCCTTATATACATAGGGCTTAATTTCTGGGCCCTCAATTCTGTCCCATTGGTGTGTGTGTCTATTTTTGGAACTGCATCACATTATTTTGATTAGGATAGCTTTGTAGTAGACCTCAAAAACAGGAAGTGTGATGCCTCTGGTTTTGTTCTTCTTTCTAGGATTGGTTTGGCCATAAGAATCTTTTGTGGTTCCATACAAATTTTGGGATTTTTTTCCCATTTCTGTGAAAAATACCATTGAAATTTTGATAGTGATTATATTGAAACTGTAGGTAGCTTTTGGGTAGTATGAACATCTTGACAATATGAATTTTTCCAATCCATGAACATGGGATATCTTACCATTTTTTTGTGTCTTCTTCAATTTCTTTTATCAAAGTCTTATAGTTTTCAGTATACAGATCTCTTACCTTTTTTATTAAATTTATCCCTAAATATTTTGTTTTTAATGCTAATGTGAATGGCATTGTTTAATTTTTTTCAGATGTTCTGTTGTTAGTATATATAAATGCAACTGATTTCTGTATGTTGATGTTGTGTTCTTCCCAGCCTTTTGAGAGCATTGCTATTAGCTAGAAATGCCTGAGGCACTTGCCTTGCCCTCATTATTTGTACTGAGTCTCCTCAGACATTTTTCACAATGGGGCCAGTGTTGTAACTGGACCAGCTCTGTGGTTCTTATTATAATTTCAGGGCACACTTTAGTAGTAACCATCAGGGAACTTTAAGGAACAAGATTTATTACTCACAGGTTCTACAGGATGCACAACATGTTAGTGGCCACACAGCAAGATCATAAGAGAAAGAAAGAGCAAGTAAGCAAGCAAGCACAGGCCAGAGACCCTGTCTTTATTAGGGTCCAAGGATGGATTGTCTAGGATTTTGCAGGTTCACTCTTTATTGTATAACTTAAAGCATAAGAACAGGAATTAGGACACATGAGAAGTGGGGTCACTCAAGCAGCCGGGTTTCCTAGGACTTTCTGAAAGAAGAAGCTTCATGAGTTAGGGTAGTCTATGGTAGTACCTGGTTGTTTTGCTAGTCGCCATGTCTCACAGCTTACAATATTTTTATTCAAGATGGAGCTGCATATCTAGTATGAAACAGATTTTTCAGAGGTCCGTGGAATTGTCGGGGGCACTTTTAACATAGGAACAGGTGCTGCCCTTTTACTCCCTGAGGAACTCATTCAAAGTGTACAAAGATTCTGGACAATATCTATACCCCAGGCTAAGGTGGATCTTATGGATGCTAGGCCTTTCTAGAACCAACCCTTGAGGATGATTGGCAGATTATATTACCTACAGAAGCTCCATTTCTTGTATAGGGATTCAGTCCCCTTGCCACCCAGATTCAACGGCATGCTGTCCTGAGCTCTTCCATCAGAGCTCTCCAATATCCCCTTCTTTTCCACCCTGTGGTGCAATTGAGAGCTGGAGCGGTGTTGTTTCAACATTTTTTCTAAGTGATGATTAGGCCCAAGGGATCTTCTAGTAACCCTATCACTCAGGCTGCACAAAACAGTAAGAAGAACAATAGCTATATAGAGCACCAACACTTGATGAGCTTGGGTCAGGTTCCTTCAGGACGAGCTATTTGCATGTTGACTAGTAGCTGAATGTGGTTTTCTGTGAGAAAGTCATGGATTACCTCATCTAGCATGGGGTAAAGCCATGACTTGTTTTCTGTCCGTGTTCTCGCTGTAAATATGGCTACAAATATAGCAGAGAGTTTCTTTCCTTCTTGCGGACACCCCAACTGTGTCACTCCTTGATCATGGGGTGATGATTTCTACCTCCTGTGAATTAGTAGGGGAATTTAGTTTCATTAGCCAGCCTTCATAGACACTATATGCAAGCAGAGAGGCCAGCAGGAAAGTGACTGCTTTTGGAGAGTCCTCACCATTGTCAGGGTTCCCAAAGAAATTATCTCACACTAACTTGGTGGACTTTTCACCTGGGGAGTCATATTAGGCTATTTGCCCTTGATCACATTGCCTTGATCACATCTCACAAATGGTGAGATGATGAAAAAATCATAGCAAAAAGGGAACAGTGAGTCAGAAGATGTAATAAAAAGGACATCATCTTGGAGGGTAAAGCTTAAGGATTTCCTGGGGCGTCTGGGTGGCTCAGTCAGTTAAGCATCTGCCTTTGGCTCAGGTCATGATCCCAGGGTCTGGGATCGAGTTCCACAACAGGGAGGAGCCTGCTTCTCCCCCTCCCTCTGCCTGATTATCCCCCTGCTTGTTCTCTCTTTCTCTCACTCAAATAAATAAAGTCTTAAAAAAAAAGAAAAGAAAGAAAAGTTTAAGTATTTCTGGATACACCAAAAGTGGAACTTTAGGGGATGTATAATAGTCGATATGTATAGTATGAAGACCCAGCGGGTGTGAATTAAGCCCAGGGGGTCAGAATTAAGGAGGCTGGCGGCAAGAATTCAGTCCATTCTGGGGGCCAGATGTCTGAAAGTAATTTAAGGAGTATATCTTTAAGGTTATTATGATGCTCAGTGAAGCCAGTCACCAGGGGGTGGTAGGCTAGATAGAAGTTCAGAGAATACGTTGGAAAGCCCACTGTTGAGTCTCCTGAGAGATGAAGTGAGTACCTTGGTCAGAATCAATGTCTGGTAATCAAAGGGAATAAGAATAAATTTAGTGAGGAAAGAGAGTTCCTGTTTTGGAGCAGAAATCTAGGTGGGAGTCCCATATTAGGTATCAGCAATTGTCCTTGTATCTGGAAGCCCCAGTAGAAGTAGAGGGTCAGGAAATGAAATTATTCTGCTAACAGTAATATGGTTGGTCTCCCCAGGAAATATATCCCCATCTGGGAGGCTGATTAGGGCCTCAATTTCTAAGAGACCAATAGGATGCCAGAAGTTGGATGCCAGTATATAGGGCTGTTTAGGCAAAATGATTAGTTCAAAACCTCATAGGAAACCAGATAGACTTACGTTTGGTCCAGAGACTCCGGGATGCATAGTCAAGTGTGGCCAATGACTTGACTCAGGATACGGAGCCAAAAAATCATTAAAAAAAAAAAAAAAGGTGAAGCCCAATAGGACTAGAGATAAGTCTTATCAGGCTACCTGTTTGACAGCTTCTAACGTGCACTGTTGGGTCTTACCCCAATGGAAGGTAGCAGACTTACATGTGACTGTGTATGTGAGGCAAAGAATTAGTGAGCGGTGAGGGATATGTTGCCTGCAGCACATAAAAAGGCCTAGTATGTGTGGTTCCTGAGTGTAGTGGGTAGTTTAATAGTGAGCAATTGATATTTGACACCTGGGAGAATAGTTCAGCTCTTAGAGGACGTGATGATGCCCAGAAACTTGACAGATGGATGATTGCCCAGCCATGTTGGTGTAGATGGCATGTGAGAGTGTGTAGATTTGCCTATACTGCCTTGTCAGAGGGATCCCTCAGCATGCCAACAATATAATACCAAAAATGGCAATTTTCCAATTGTAAGGTATTTAAATCCTGGCGGCAGAGGTTATGTGCAATTGCAGGACTGTTTAAATATCCCTTTGGGAGCCAAGTAAATGTGTCCTGTCTCTTCAAAAATGAAAGCAAATGGGGTCAGGGATTCTTCCACAGTGGGAACAGATTAGAACATATTAGCTAGGTCACTGACTGCAAAGAACTTTCCTTGGACCCATTGTAGGTCCTCAATCAATTCTTTAATATTAGGGATTGGAGCCTTAATGAGGGGAATCTAAGCATGGAGGTTTCTATAGTCAATGGTGAGGCACTACTCATTAGTGACTGGCTTAAGTGTAGGCCAACTGTGGCTATTGAAAAGGGAGATTGTGGGCTTAAACTCCATCTCAAGCATATCTTTAATGACAGGACACTGGCATTGGTATTGGGAGGTGTTTACCATCTTGACTGGAGGAGGACAAGTCACTGGCATCTATTTGGTGACTCCCACCAAGAAAGCCAAGAACTTAGGTTCTGTGTGGTTTGTCATAGTTTCAATTTATCTATGCCTATGATAGAAAAAAAAAAAAAGGCCAAAGGGCCACCACCAGAGGAAGCTGTTTGAGTCCCATGGTTACATCAGAATGGACTTGTTCACCTTTGCTTGTTTTACCAAGTGTTCTCTATGTTGAAGGACTTGCCCTTTGGGAATTTAGAAAGATTGCCTGGAATGACAGTGATTGGGCCCTGGTGTCTAATAGGACCAAAAAGAACTAGGTATTTTTATTGTCCCAATAGAACACCAGAGTAATATAGGGGCAGTTGTCCCTAGAAGGTGGGACAAGCCCCACAGAGCCACTGATTTCCTAGGGTAGGGGCTTAAGTGAATGCCAGCCCTGGAAATAAGGGAAGAGTGCACAAGAAGCAGTGGAGACTGGGTCTAGGTCAGAGGGGTGAAGTAGCTGTGTGGCAAGAGGGTGGATAGTAGAAAGGGGATATAGCTGGAAAATGCTAGTTTTAGGGACTAGGGTTTAGAACTGGCTGCCTGGTGATCAACTGGCCAGGAACCCTGAGATTTTATAACTCCCAGTAAAGTTTGCCTGTGTCTTCCCATAGTGGCAGAATTAGATAGGGGATTTACTGAGAAGGAAGTAAGGAGCCCTCTCATTGAAGGAAATTTTCTCAAAGGGAACTCCTCTGGGGCAGAGGGGGTAGAGGGACCTGAGTCTGGAGTATCTGGACTTCTGAATGAGAATTTCCTCCATGTCTGGCAACCGTATCAACACCCTCCAGTACCTTTTGAATGGTTTTGGCAGTCCCAATAAAATATCATAGTACCACCCTATAATTGGAGGGAGCATCTTGTAAAAAGAATTCTCCAGACTCAGGGTCAAATGGAGCCTCTTTAGGGTTACAAATGACGAAGTGATCATTGGGTCACTGTGGTCATAGAAATGATAAACCCATTGGACCAGGACAATTTTGCACAGTGGGAGATTGGCCTTATCTGATATTTTCCATTCACTGTGAGCCTTAGCTGTGATCACTGTGATAGAAGGATAAGCACAGTGCCAGGCAATAAATACCAAGTGAGGAAAGGGAAGGCCCTGGTATGAATATTAGGGGCCTTTTCTTTCCTTCTTATTCATCCTCACTAGACATGTGGATGACTCTGCCAGGTTTTCCCCTGGTGACAGGAGGGCCTCATGGAGCATATTTCTTTGTACCGTACCATTCTGGGGGAAAGCTAGGGGGTTGAGGATCTGTGATATCTCAGAAGAAACATGCCTATAGCCCTGATGCATCTTGTGGAAGGTTGTGGATTTTAGGGTTTTTAGAAATACCTGCCAGTTGGCACATTTTTGCAGCCGTAAGTAACACTTGAGAGCCTGTTCCGAACACCTGCCAATCAGCTCCTTTCTGTCCTTCCTGCTGCATAAAATCTATAAAGGTTTGAATTTCAGTTAAACTATAATTTTTCATTTCAATTCCTACTTCCTGGTTTTCTCCTGTTATCTTGACCTTCCATGTTGTTACTGGGAACATTTGTGGAAGACATCCCTGTGAGCCTTCTTCATAAGCAGCCACCTCCCTTTCCAGGGTGTCCCAATTGACCTCTCTGGGATTGGAGTCTAACTCCACTTGCACAGTACTCACAGGGTACTTAGCAAAAGTCTCTAGGCCTCTGGAGCCTAATACCAGCACCTCTGTATGTTGGTATACAGAGAAATCAAGCTTCCATGGAGGAGTTTGTATTTATCAAGGACTGGTGAACCTCCTTACGGGTTTTAGGATGTACAGGCACAAGGTGTTTAGGACGTCTGTATCTGTCCATTAATTCTTTAGGTATGGGACCTGTAAAATTCCATCAAGCTGGGGGGTTGAAGAGCGACAGCAGCAAGTGAGGCAGCCACGTAGAGAGCACAGGCCCCATGAAAGCTGAATTTCCCCTTTTATGGTGCCATTAGTTTCATGTTAAAAGACCATTCCACTCATCAGTTTAGAACACATAGTCTTAGGATAACCCACTGCCTCAGTGGTCACAGGGGGAGGGTCTCCCTCTTCCTTGCCTACCAGAATATCCTTTCTTTATGGCTTTACCCCCAAGGCTCACCTTGGGTGATACCAACAGCCCTGCGACCCAGTCCACACTCCTTAGCTCAGCTTGGCCCAAGGCATGGGGGACACTTTCCTGTATAAGTAGTCAATTAGGACCTCTATAACTATTGTTCTAACTGTCTCATTAAACCCTATGACCTTGATCCTGCTTCTGTGGAGAGATTGTTGAATTATTATAGCAGCAGTAACACTTGGGGAGGGATACCTCAGGCAACACATGACAGAAGCAATACACAGCAGTGCATAACTTTATGGTGAACCTCCAGCCGGTGATGCTGCCTTCCCAAATGTTGTTACTCTCCTGGGTTAGCCAGTTACTAAGCCAGTTACCGCTAAAGGGCCTTCCCCTTGGTTAATTGCAGATTCAATCAGGCAATCCTGTACCCTACCCAATTGTCAGTTTCCGTCTAGTGTTGTGGCTGGACCAGCCCTTGTGGTTCTTATTTGGATGGCAGGACAAACTTCAAAAACCATCAAAGAACTTGAGAAACTAGACTTATTACTCACAGTCATAAAGGGAGCACAGCTCAACTGAGGGCCACGCGATGAGGTCATGGGTAAAGAAGAAAGAGTGTAGACCTGAGGCTCTCTCTTTATTAGGATCCAAGGCTGGGGTGTCTAGAGTTTTGCAAGTTCAACCTTCATTGGCTAATTTAAAGCAAAAGAGTGAGAATTAGGGCATGGGAAAGGAGAAGAGGGCTCACTCAACTGGTAAGTTACCTAGGTTATTCAGGACCTACTGAAAGCTAGAATTCATGGGTAGGGGAGGCCTGATCCCCTGTCTGGTTGTTTTGCTAGTAGCTGTGTCACATAGCTGGTAATGTTTATTTAAGATGGATGTCTTTTGAAATGGATGCACTGATAATCAAAAGCTTAATGTTAGGCAATTTTACTAAATTCTATCAGTTTTTGGGTGGAATCCTTATGATTTTCTGTATATAAAATCACATACTCTATAAACGGTTTTACTTGTCTGATTTGGATGCCTCTCATTTCTTTATCTTGTCTGATTGCTCTAGCTGGTACAGTCAGTACTATGTTGAATTAAACTGGTGAGAGTGGGCACCCTTGTTTTGTTTGGGATCTTACAAGAAAAGCTTTTAATCTTTCACTGTTGAGTGTAATGTTAACTATGGGTTTGTCATATGTGGCCTTTATTATGTTGTGGTATATTTCTTCTATACCCAATTTGTTGAGTGTTTTTATCATGAAAAGATGTTGTATTGTGTCAGATGCTTTTTCTGCATCAATTGAGACGATCATGTGATTTTTGTCTTTCATTCTGTTCATGTGGTGTATCACATTTATTGATTTATGTTTAACCATCCTTGCATCTGAGGATAAAGCCTTCCTGATCGCGGTGTTGAATTCAGTTGATTGATTGCTAATATTTTGTTAAGGATTTTTGCATCTATTTCATTAAGGATATTGGTCTATGGTTTTCTTGTAGGTGTCCTTATCTGGCTTTGGTATCAGGGTAATACTGGCCTGGTAAAATATGTTTGGGACTGTCACCTCCTCTTCAGTTTTTCGGAAGAGTTTGAAAAGGATTAACACGAATTCTTTAAATGTGAAATTGTTATATGAGATCTTTTTACTTAATGTAAAGGTTTTTACTTAATGTAGGCATTAAGGGTTTTTGTTTTTGTTTTTTTACTTAATGTAGATATTGTTCACTATAAACTTCCCTCGTTGAACTACTTTTGCTGTATCCCAT
This sequence comes from Ursus arctos, assembly GCF_023065955.2. NCBI lineage: Eukaryota > Metazoa > Chordata > Mammalia > Carnivora > Ursidae > Ursus > Ursus arctos. Next base: position 45,750,476 of record NW_026622886.1, on the reverse strand, counting down.
AAGTCTTGGTGTGTTGTACTCCTGTTTTAGTTTGTCTAAAGATATTTATTTCATTTGTTGTTTCTTCTTTGAGACATTGGTTGTTCAGGAATGTGTTGTTTAATTTCCACTATTTAATTTTCCCGTCTTCCTCCTATTATTGCTTTCTATTTTCATATCATTGTTGTCAGAACAGATACTTGACATAATTTGTGTCTTCTCAAATTTGTTGGAACTTGTGCTGTGGCCTAACAGATCTGTCCTGGAGAATGTCGCATATGCAACTGAAATTCTGATTCTGCTGCCATGGGATGGAGTGTTCTATATATGTCTGTTAGGTGCATTTGGTCTATAGTGTTGCTCAGTGTCACAATTTGCATATTGACTTTCTGTCTGGACTATTATTATATTGGTTTTTATTTCTCCTGTATTTCTGTTAGTGTTTGCTTTATATCTTTAGGTGATCCAATGTTGGGAACACAAATATTGACGATAGTTATATTGGTGAAATGACCCCTTTATTATTATATAATGAACTTCTTTAGTCTTGTTGACACTTCAATAGTCTCTTGTGACTATTTTTACTTTAAAGTCTTCTTTGTCTGCAATTAAGTACAAGCATACCTTGTTTTATTACTGTTCTCTTTATTGCATTTCACAGGTATTGTGGTTTTTACAAATGGAAGGTTTGTGTCAAGCAAATCTGTCAGCACCATTTTTCTTTTTTTTTTTTTTTTAAGATTTTATTTATTTATTCGACAGAGATAGAGACAGCCAGCGAGAGAGGGAACACAAGCAGGGGGAGTGGGAGAGGAAGAAGCAGGCTCATAGCGGAGGAGCCCGATGTGGGACTCGATCCCATAACGCCGGGATCATGCCCTGAGCCGAAGGCAGACGCTTAACCGCTGTGCCACCCAGGCGCCCCAGCACCATTTTTCTAATCACATGTGCTTACTTTGTGCCTCTGTGTCACATTTTGGTAATTCTCACAATATTTCAAACTTTTTCATTTTTTCATTGTATGATCTGTGATCAGCGATTATGAGTAAAAGTTCAGATGATGGTTAGCATTTTTCAGCAATGAAGCATTTTTTAATTACAGTATATACCTTGTTATTTTAGATTTAATACTGCTGGATAATTAATAGACTACAATCTAATATACATGTAACTTTTATGTGTACTGGGAAACAAAACAATTTGTGTGGGTCTCTTTATTGTAGTCTTCACTTTACTGCAGTGGTCTGGAACTAAACCTGCAGTATCTCCAAATTCTCTCTCCCTGTATAGCTACCTGTGGTCTCTTTTGGTTAGCATTTGCTTGGAATTTCTTTTTCCATCCGTTCACTTTTAATCTATGTGTGTCTTTTAAGACTACAGTGAGTCTTTTGTAGGCAGCATATCACTGGTATCTTGATTTTCTTTTTTTTAAATCCGTTCAGCCACTCTTTTGATTAAGCATTTAATCCACTTACATAAAGTAACTATTGATAGCTATAACTTCCTATTTTAAGCCGGGCCACTGGCCGGGCTCCACAGTCATTTCTGGGTGGGTGCAGTCACAGGGTGTGTTCCCCAGCAGCGTGGTGCCTTTGGTGGCAGTCTGCAGTTAGTTGGTGCTGTAAGCGGTCAGGTCAGATAGGGCCTCAGGCTGTGCTCCTGGTAGATGAACTGGAGGTCGTGCTCGGTATTTGGGTGCGTCTGCTGATTAGTTTCCCTGCACTACTTTGCCATAGAATGTTCTCTGCAGCTTCATGGCATCTATGGTGAGATTTTCTGGTGAGGCAGGCCTGGAGATGATATTCAGCGGTTGGACAGGGCTGCTGACTTGCTTTCCTGTCCAGGTAGGGCCATAGAATGGGCTGCACAGCTGATAAGGCCCTTGTCTGGGGACCCAAACCAGGCAGAAGTGCCGACTGAGTTCGGCATGGGGCCATGGCTGGGGTCTCAGCTTGGACACCATTGCCATAACAAATATGGTCTGCCAATATCCATGCACTGGTTGCTGTAACCCATGACCCCTTCTCCAGCTCTGTCTGATCCCTGGTGGTCCGGGCACCCCAATTATTTCAGTGGTCCCTGTGAGGCAAGACCCAAGGGCCCTCCTGGGAAGCATCCTACAATGCTGTGGAACAGGATATCCACCTTGGGCTCTCTTTTGCCCACTGGAGAAGCCATGGGCTGAGAGAGTCCTCTGTGTGTCACTGTGCTGGCTGGGGAAGGAGCAGTGCAGTCACGGTGAAAGCACTCCTCTACCCTTCCGACGTGGCTCTAGGAGATGCTTCTGCCTAACCCCTGGGTTCTGGAATTTTCACCAAGGTGGCTTGTCTATGGATTGCTTTTAGTCAGTCTTTTTGTGAGTGGGGTTAAAGTCAGAAACCTCCTATCCCGCCATCTTGATGACCTCACCTCATTGTTTCTATTTAATAAGGAAAAAGCTGACTCTGGGTTGTCAGTAGAAAGAGAATATAGATTACCCTTCTTTCTGCTCCTTAGTTATTAGGCTGCTATTAAGTAACCACTATCAGGCTTAATACAGATATAAAAAGAAATGCGTAGCCCCACTTGTGTTGATGCATAGGAATTCATCAGGTATGACTTTGCTGAATAAAGGTAAATCTCTGCCCTTACTCCTTGATTCTCTATCAGAAATAGAAACAAATTGTCTCAGTCAAATACAGTCTGCATTTCTTCCTTATATGGTTTAGTGCCTGGAAGACCACATCTGCAAGCATTTACTACACAAGCATCTTTCATTCTTCCCTCTCATCTACTGTGACTAATATAAGAAAATCATATATATCAGAATCCCATATCCTACCGTGTACCATCTTCAACTTTCTTTTTAATATTGTTACCTGGTAGATGTAGGCCCCAAAGGATGCAAAAATTTACTAATGGGACCTAGGAAGGGGATGATCCTGATTTTGCCTTAAAAATCAATGCTACACAATAGGGGATTGGTTGCCAGGTTTCTTAATTGCTGCACAGTCTGCAACAGAGTGCTCGCAGTACACGGCGAGGAGGACTAAATCCATGCCATGGTAGATAGTGCTATTTCAAAATGGCAACATGGGTTACTGGGTTATCTCTTCAGCTCCTTATGATCTAAGGTTATTGTGATTTGTTCTCAGTACACATGATGCTCTTAAATGCAGTTAACTTCAGAGATCAATTAGTTAATCACAACATGAATTCAATTTACCCAATGTAACTAAAATGATAATGATAGTAATATAACAATAGTGATAGACCCCAGTATTAGTCAATACTATGCACTAGAGACAATTCAGATAGCCCCTACTGTTTTTTACCATTGTCTGTCAGAGGATGGCATCTCTTTGGAGTATCGCCTTTGGATCCTCTTTTGAGACCTTCATCCTTTGTAACTCATTAAGGCTAGTACATGGTGCTTGTCAGTTACCTCCCATTTGGGAATGGTTTCTTCTCCTGAAATAGCCTATATTGCCTTCAAAAGAAGGCAGTTTTTCCACTAGAGCACATTTGGTGATGCCTAGAGACATTTTACATACTGCAATACATAGGACAGCCCTCCACAAGAAGGAATTACCCATCTCAATATATCAATGTACTGAGGTGGAGAAACTCTGTTAAGATGACCAGGATGAAGACTGCTGGTGGAAGGGGGGAGCCAAGATTAGGTGACCTAGAACTTGCATTATTACATTTATTATTTTTGATTTTCACTATCACAATCCTGTCATATAGGTCTTATTATCCCCATTTTACGCATGAAGAAGGTATTGTGTGTGTGTATACATATGTAGATAGGTGGGTAGACAGATGGAAAGAAGCATTATAAATAACCTTATGAAGTGTATTTTAATGATTTGTTTTGTGTCAGTGTTCAGAAAATATTTTGACAGTTCCAATGGACTATTTTGCTCAATAGCTCAAGAGCCAAGATCTAAGTCCAAGTCTGTTCTACTGCAAACCCCTCCCCTTTCCATGGTACTACTCTAGTTCTAATAACACAAGTGCATATTTATTCATGTGAGGCATTGGTGAGCACTCACTCAGCTACTGTTTTGCTCTTGAAGGGTAGCTGGACCTGGGAAGTAGCAGCTGAATGAGTTCACACACACATGTAGCTCTGTGCAGTTGTAGAAAGGGCATTTCGTATGTTATCTCATCCTCAAAATAGATGTTAAATGAAATTTTGTACACCATTTTGCAGTTGAGCAAACTGAGGCACCACAAATGCAGGTATGCCGAGACTCAAACTCAGATCTTTCTGATTCCATTAATCTTTGCTAGAAAAGGCATTGGGCAAAGAAAGATGTTATTTGCTTATTATCCTGGGACTTCAGCTGTTTCGAAGCCTCCTAGGCCCCAAGAAAGGATCAATTTGGCAAACCAGTAACCTACACTAGTGCATTGTATGCACTCATTGAGCAGATCCTTCAGGTCTCACAATTAGGCTCTATGACACTTCTCAGTTGGCTCCATTGCTCCCCCAAATGCTGTAGGCAGCACCATTAACACGTCAATAAGAGTATGAATTTATAGTCAAAGTTACAATGATTACTTCCCACATCGGATCTATCTATATATAAACAAAATATTTTCATGTTTCCTAATATTTTAAACATTATAGAAAGATCAATTCAAATACTACCCACATTATTACTGGGGTGGATTAAAAAAACGTTCCCCCCTTAAGGATCTTTCACCCAATGTATTTTCTTATCAACAGAAATCAGTAAGAAAAGTGAATTATGATGTAATCCTGTTTTGTGTTGTTTTTTTTTAAGTGCACCATTAATCCTTACCTTTACATGCTATTATAATTTTTACCTAACAAAACAACATTCTTAATGATACATTAGCTCAAATTTAACATAGTGTGCCAGGAATGAGAAAAATGAATCTCAGACATAATAGCATGTCAGTATGAGTGAATTTCCTTCTGTGTCACTTTTGAGCCTGTTTTTCCCCCATTGGATCTTGTTCTCTTCAGATAAACATGTTCCAACCCCCATCACACCATTATAAATAAGTTTTAAACCCTTCTGAATTAAATAATTTCACAGTTTCCTCTTGGCTAACCTTTTTCTCCAACTAATCTGGAATTTCTATAAAAAGTGAACAGATCAAATCATCACATGCATCCTATTTCTTACTTGAATGTGATAATTGTTAACATCTTGCAATATTTTCTATTATCATGAGTAAGATCACATCCATTCACTTCATCGAAGATGCAGAAAAGATTAACCATTTGTAGGAAGAGAATATGTTGAATACTCTGGTTTATCTGATGGGTTTTTAGTGAAATTGAATTACGATTGGAAGAGATTGTAAACTTTTCAAATATGGTATCTCAGAAGATGCTTATTAGCTTTTTATGGCTAAGAGTTTTCAACCTGCTATGTTAATAATATTTAGTAAGTTAGTCTCCTAATGAAGAGAAGACATAGTCTTATGGAATTACAGAGAACAAACTGGAATGCCAGTCACCTATGAATCAATTGTTCAAAATCTAGGCTCAATAATTTAAATATTATAAGCTCATATGCCTTTGTTTTCAAAACAAATACCTGATATTCGTACCCTGTACGTTTTTGTTTTTAACATAGAAATTAAACTGAAAAAAACTTTGTGATCCACCCATAACCAAAAAAGCTTAGCTCTAATCAAAGTAATTTTTTTTCTGTCTAATCTGGAAATTGAAGTTACGCATAGACACACACAGATAAACATATAAATTCCTTCTTCCTTCTTGTTCCAAATAGATAATTCTGCTAAAAATTGAGAAAACAATTAATTCAAAAATAATTTATAGACAGTAACTCCTACTTTGTGGAATATAAGAAAAAACCCTTTCAAATATAAACCTGTTTAGGTCTCTGCACTACTTGAAAAGTCTTCAGTAATCCCCCTACTGACACGAGGACAAATAGGAAGCGTGTTATTAAGCACCCAAGAACCTTCAAAATCAGCATTTATTTTCCAGCCTCATCTCCAGCCTCCTTCCTCACCATTTCTTTGGATCCATGTCTGGTCTAATTGATGCTCCTGGAACCTATACCCCAGGACATTGTCATTTCATCACAATGAAATGACTTGATGAGCTCCAATATTTTTTTTTTCTCAATGAGAATAATCAGGCTTCTTGTCTTACCTCATGCCTATAGCCCTAGTTTGACACTTGTTCTTCTTATGCTACCTTGGATATACTTCTCCCTTGGTGAGAGCATGGCAGATTTGCCCAGAACAGAAATGTTTGATCTTCCTCCAAGAAACATACAGGACCTTGGAATGTGAATGTTGTACATACAGTAATCTTATACTTACATCAACCTAAACTTATTTTCCCTTATAACCACATTCCTTTACTTAATTCGGTTTTACCTTGTTCTCTTGGATGTACACATTTTCAAATAAATAGAGCTATATTTAACTTAAAAGCTGGCACCAGAATTCTTTTAGAGAAAATTGCCCTTATTAGGAAACACATTTTTAAGCCATTGGGGGGAAAGCGAAGCTCCTTTGGGCAGTCTTCAGGATAACAAAAGCGATCATCAAATTGTTCTGCAATAATCATGAGGAGAAATGTGTTAGTAGGAAATGAGAAGGGAAGAAGAGAGGAGGGCGGAAAAAGAATATAATATGTAGAAGATTTCAGCTAGAATTTTGAATATTGCAGAGGGACTTAGGCACAAAATTATCCTAAGATTAATATTAAGCTGATTTCATTGATGTTAATACTACCCATCATTCCAAATATCAAATACGTATTCTGCACCAAGGGACAGAATTCTATCTCTGGGATGTCTAGGTACATAGCAGGACACTGCTAAAAGAGGATCTCTAAACTGAGCTAATTGTGGAGGTTGGGACCTAAGTCAGATATATCCATAAGAACATAAGAACCCTTGATATTTGCAAGATTATTGTTCTAGGCATTGACCACAGTCTATGGAATGCAATTTAAGTTACTTTGAGCTATACTTGAAGGACAGTGTGATTCCACCAGGTAGCTAATATGGAAGAAAATCAATCGTGGCACTATTAACATAAGATTTTGTTTGAAAACGCTTAGCAGGAGAAGACTCCAAAAATCTCTCTAACTAGAGAAATAAGGGCAGTAATTTTATAGGACTTTAGCAGGAGGGCTTACATAATTTTCCGCTTATTTTAAGAGCAGTGTAAGGGCAAATATAAATTAAAAATAAGACCCTTAATTCTCCTTTTTGAAAATAAAGAGACTGCTGCCTTTTTCCTTAGAACATTTATTTTAGAGAACTTGTAAGTTCTTTTTCTGTCTCTCTGAAATGCATGTAAATCTTTTTAAAAGTTATTAAGCCTCTTGCCAGCTTTATGACCCTGAATGTCTTTCTCCAGGATCTGGGAACCAACCCCATTGAAATGTAGGAATCAAAGGAGTTTGCATCCCTTTTCCTAATTTTTAGGGGAGGGTGGGAGCATAACTTGAGCAAGCGCCTGGCTCCAAGTTGCAAAACTGCCTCCTATCATAAAAATTTGACAAGTTTACTTTCCCTTTATATAAAAACAAGTAATACAGATACTCACCCCCATTTACCAGGTGCATCAATTAGGATGAACCATGTATGACACGTGGTGCTTTCAAATAACTCTTACTTGAGCATCAGTTATCATTTATCTTTAGAAAATGTAGGCAAAGTATCTGCTTGCCTATATGGGAGGATGTAATTTCTTCCTGTCTTTTCAGTCTCTTAGCACATTGCCTGTGGTACATACCACATTCTGGTTTAATGCTCATTCATTAATAATAAAACTGTTTACTTTCTTTACTCTCCTTGTGGAGAGTTCTCTGGATTGGCAGAAGATTTAGTTTGTGATTATTTTCCCAGCAGTTGGTCAAACAATTAACCAGCAATTGTTCAAAAGATGGTTTTTTCCCAAAAGGGAAGAATTTTTCTTAGGGATTAGTAATCATTGGGCAATTTGGATTTACTGAGAGAGAATGGGAAGGAGGGTGTATTACACCATCAGAAACCAATGTCTTTTGGAAAAGATGGTGAGGAAGAAGAGCTGTATGTTGGGGAGGGTGATCTACAAGGACATGTAAAAATCACAGTGGAAAATTCTCACTCAGTGTCTATTATAATGAATTATGGAAATTGACATTTACTGATTTGAATGATCTCTCCTATAAACACAGTGACACTAGATTGTGTAACTCATATTTGTATTCTCAACATCCAGGATATCTAATACACGTTTTTATTGGTATATAATTGGCATAACATTGTGTAAATGTAAGGTGTACAATGTATACATTAAATAGATCTATGTATTGCAGCGTGATTACCTCCTTGCTTTCGCTAACATCTCTATCATATCATTTAATTATAGTTTCTTTTGTGTGGCGGGAACACAAGGTGTAGTCTCTTAGCAATTTTGAGGTATGTAATATAGTATCATCGATGATAATCACTGTGCTATGCATTAGATCTCCAGACCTTATTTATCTACTGCTTCCTAGTTTGTACCCTTGAATAATATCTTTCCAATTCCCCCACCCCTTAGTTGTTGATAACCATCATTCTATGTTTCTGCAAGGTTAGCTTTTTTTTATTCTATATGTAAGTGATAACATACACCATTTGCCTTTCTCTGTTTCACTTATCTCACTAAGCCTAATGCCCTCAGGGTCCATCCACATTGTTGCAAATGGCCGGATTTCTTTCTTTCTTATGGCTGGATAATATTCCATTGTATATTAATAGCCATATCTTTATCCATTTATCCATTAGGAGACACTCAGGTTGTTTCTAATTCTTGGCTGTTGTGAATAATGCTTCAGTAAACATAGGAGTGCAGATATCTTTTTGATATACTTTTTTCATTTCCTTTGGGAATATACCCAGAGGTGGCATTGCTGGACTATGTTCTATTTTTCATTTTTTTTGAGGAACCTCCATAACTGTTTCCCATAGTGGCTGTACCAGTTTACATTCCCACCAGCAACACACAGGTTCCTTTTTTGCCACATCCATACTAACACTTGTCTTTTCTCTGTCTCTCTCTTTTTTTTTAAAGGCATTGCTCTTTTTTTAATTTAAATTCAATTAGCTTTTGATATAATGTTCCATGATTCATAGTTGAGTATATCACCCAGTGCTCATCATATCACGTGCCCTCTTTAATGCCCATCACCCAGTTACCCCATCCCCCCACCTACCTCCTTTCCACAGCCCTCAGATTGTTTCCCAGAATCAGAGTTTCATATGGTTTGTCTCCCTCTCTGATTTCTTCCCATTTAGTTTCCCTGCCCTACCTCTATTGTCCTCTGCACTATTCCTTATGTTCCACATATGAGTGAAACCATATGATAATTTTCTTTCTCTGATTGACTTATTTCACTTACCATAATACCCTCCAGTTCCATCCATGTTGATGTAAATGGTAGATATTTATCCTTTCTGGTGGCTGAATACTATTCCATTGTATATATGCACCACATCTTTATCCATTCATCTGTTGAAGGACATCTCGGCTCCTTCCACAGTTTGGCTATTGTGAACATTGCTGCTATGAACATTGGGGTGCATGTGCTCCTTCTTTTCACTATATCTGTTCTCTTTTTGATTATAATCATCCTAATAGGTGTGAGGGGATATTTCATATTGGTTTTTGATTTACATTTTCCTGATGGTTAGTGATGGTCAAAAACTTTTCCAGATACCTGTTGTCTGTGTGGATGTCGTCTTTGGGAAAAATGTCTTTTTGGTTCCTCTGCCCATTTTTTAATCAGGATTTTTTTTTTTTTTGAGGTGGTTGTTACTGAGTTGTATGACTTCTTTATATATGTATTGATATCAATCCCTAATCTGATATATGGTTTGCAAATATTTTCTTCCAATTTGTAGATGGTCTTTTCATTTTGCTGATTGTTCCTTTTGTGGTACACAAGTTTTTAAGTTTAATGTCATCCCATTTACTGAGTTTTGCTTTTGTTGCTTGTGCTTTTGTCATCAATTCCAAGGAATTATTGCCAAGACCAAGGTCAAGGAGCTTCTTCCCTATGTTTTCTTCTTGGAATATTACAATATCAGAACTTTTGCATGAGTATTTAATCCATTTCAAGTTAATTTTTGTTAGTGAGATAAGATAGGGGTCCAGTTTCATTTTTCTACATACGGTTGTTCAGTTTTACCAGCACCATTTATTGAAGAGGCTGTCTTTTCCCCATTGAATGTTCTTGGCTCCGTTGTTAAATATTAGTTTATTGTATACGTGGGGGTTTATTTCTGGGTTCTGTTCTGCTGCCTTGGTTTATATGTCTGATTTTCTGCCAGTACATACTGTTTTGATGACTATAGCTTTGTGGTATAGTTTGAAATCAGGAACCATGATGCTTCAAGCTTTGTCCTTCTTTCTCAGCATTGCTTTGGCTATTCAAAGTCTTCTGTAGTTCCATTCAAGTTTTAGGATCTTTTTCTATTTGAAAAATGCCATATAATTTTGGTAGGACTGCATCAAATCTATAGATGGCTTTGAGTAGAATGGGTGCTTTAACAACATTAATTTTTCTGAATTACTAACATGGAATATCTTTCTATTCTTTATGTCATCTTCAATTGTTTTTTTCTTATCTTATTTAAAATCAATTAACATATAGCATAGCATTAGTTTCAGATGTAGAGTTCAGTTATTTATTAGTTGCATATAACACCCAGTGCTCATTATATCACGTGCCCTCCTAATGCCCATCACCCAGTTAACCCATTCCCCCACCCACCTCCCCTCCAGCAACCCTCAGTTTGTTTCCTGTAGTTAAGAGTCTCTTATGGTTTGTATCCCTCTCTGATTTTGTCTTATCTTCAATTTCTTTAATCAGAGTCTTGTAGTTTTCATTATACAGATCTTTCATTTCCTAGGTTAAATTTATTCCTAAGTATTTTATTGTTTTTGATGCTGTTGTGAATGGGATAGTATTCCTTAGTTCTCTTTCAGATATTTCATTATTACTGTATAGAAATGCAACTGATTTCTCCATGTTGCATTTATATCCTAAAAATTTACTGGATTTATTTATTAGTTGCAAAGTTTTTTGGTTGAGTGTTAAGAATTTTCTTTTTTTTTTTTTTAATTTTATTTATTTGATAGAGAGCAGGAAAGCACAAGCAGGGGGAGTGGCAGAGGGAGAAGGAGAAGCAGGTTCCCCACTGAGCAGGGAGCCTGATGCAGGGCTCAATCCCAGGACCCTGGGATCATGACCTGAGCCGAAGGCAGTTGCTTAACCAATTGAGCCACCCAAGCGCCCCAAGAATTTTCTTTATATAAGACTATATCATCTGCAAACATATAATTCTATTTTTTCTTTTCTGATTTGGGTGTCTTTTATTTCTTCACTGATTTGATTGCTCTAGCTAGAACTTAGGAGTACTATGTTGAATTAGAGTCATGTGAGTGGACACACTTGTCTTGTTTCTGATCTCTGAGGGAAAGCTTTCTTTCACTATTGAATGTAATATTAGTTGTGGGTTTGTCCTAATGGCCATATATGTTGAGGTATGTTTCTTCTATATCCAATTTGTTGAGGGTTTTTTATCATGAAAGAGTGTTATATTATGTCAGATGCTTTTTCTGCACCTATTAAGATGACCATATCATTTTTAACTTTCATTCTGTTAATGTGGTAGATTACGTTTTTTGACTCAGATTTTGAACCATTCTTGCATCCCAAGGACAGATTTCACTTGGGCATGTTGCATGATCCATTTCTTGTGTTGCTGAGTTTAGTTTGCTAATGTTTTTTTGAAAATTTGCAACCATATTCGTCAGGGGTATTGACCTGTACTTTTCTTTTCTTATGGTGTCCTTGTCTGGTTTTAAGATTAAGTAATGCTGACTTCATAAAATGAGTTTGGAGTGTTCCCTGATCTTGAGTTTTTTTGGAAAAGTTTGAGAAGGATTGGCATTAATTCTTTAATCTTTGTTGGAATCCACCAGTGAAGCCACTTGATCCCGGGCTTTTGTGTGTGGGAAGGTTTTTGATTATTGATTCAATCTCCTTACTAGTAATTGTTCTATTCAGATTTTCTGTCTCTTCATGATTCTGTCTTGGGGGGTTGTGTTTCTAGGACATCATTTTACAAAAGTTACAAATTATACCCAATTTGTTGGCATAAAATTGTGCATGGTAGGCTTTTATGATTCTATGTATTTTTGTGGTATCAGTTGTAATGTCTTATTTTCTGATTTTGAGTCTTTTTTCTTAGTTTGTCTAGCTAAAGTTTTGTTAATTTTGTTTACCTTTTTGAAAAAACAGATTTTCTTTTCACTGATCTTTTCTAGTCCCTATTGCATTTATTTCCACTCTGAACATTATTATTTCCTTTCTTCTGCTAACTTTGGGCTTAATTTGTTCTTTTTATAACTAACAACTGACAAGCTTATGCCATATTCTAGGCTTCCATTACAAATTATTTTTAGAACAAGTCTAGCTAGATGCTACTTAAAAGAAGAGGTCTTCTTATAGATAGAGAGGAACCCTTATGTCTTTAGTGACCTTATTTCTCTGATCATTTCTTGGAAAGAGTAATTAAGTTCACTAGAACTATAGTCATTGAAATCTGCTTTTGCAATTTGACTTATTCCTTATGGTAGTTTTGTTTGTTGGTTTGGGTTTTAATCTCTATTTTTTTTTTAAATAAACTCTCTATCACTACGTGAACACCTTTAACTATCAAATATTCCTTTGAAGTGCACATGTCCCATATACAGGTTTCAAGAAAACGTGGAATTTAAGGACCTGGCTTTCTCATTCTTAGTACAGCTCACCTCCTAGCACTGGACATACTCCTGATTACTGTCCACCTAAGGGGCAGTATGCTGCTACAGCTCTTGAAGAATCACACACCGAGTCTCTGTAAGGCTGCTTTAATCAAATCTTTACCCTCAAGTGGCATAAGTAAGCATTTCCTCCTCTGCTTCTTTCATTATAATATTAATCATACTGCTATAAACATATCTGACTCCTCCACCAGCTCTTCCACCAGATAGAGAGGTCCAGATCAGAAGTATATTCTATTGCTATTTCTATCAAATCCAGTACCTTTCCTGGTACTTAATAAATGTTTGCTGACTCAATGAATAAATCATAATTTCTCCAAACACAAATGAAATTTGATGAATCAAACCAAGATAGAAAGAAAGTTTTATCTAATATGCATCTCTGGATGGTTGGTAGTGGCCATCTAGGGAGCTATGTTGAGAAGGACTCTAAATATAAATATGTAAGTAAATAAGCATATATACCCTTGCATAAATACACATATACCCCTTGAAAAGACTGCTATACTCAATTAGCAATATTTGCTGTCAACTAGTAGAATAGTGCTGGCATGAGTGACACGTGTTTACCACCTCAAGACCAAATGATGAAAAAAATATATTTATATTTTATAGTTTTCAAAGACTATACTGTAATTTAAAGCATTTGATTTTCACATCAACCTTTTTCCTGGTTTCCACATCTGTAAAAGGAGGTTAGAGTATTAAGTCATTTTCCAAAGCTTGTAAGTCAGTAACTGGCTAACCTGAAACTCAAACCTGAATTCTAGCAACAATTACAACAAAATACCAAGGCTGTCCCCACTACAGCACCATTGCTGTCTTCTCTATTACCTATAATGACACTCTGCTGATGTGCAGGGATTCCCAAGATATATATGGACGGCTGCATTTTGAGCGTAATTACAGCAAGGAAACAGGCTGGAAAGTGCAAACCGAACAATTTTACCAAAATGTATGCAGATGTGTTTCTTGCAAAGGCCAGTTGCATTAACAGTCACTCATTATATGTCCTTATACATTTCAGTTCAAATTCCTGTATCATCCAAGTGATTGAAGGTTATTGAAAAGTTAGTTTAACAGTTAGAAATGTCCAGATAGTGACTGAACTTTCATTGTGAAATGAAGTTGAAACCCTTTGCTTTTTGCTTTGAATTGCCAAGAAAGCCAAGTTAGCATGAATAAGCAAACAACTCTAACAGCTACAAATCCAAATGTACTGTAGCTCAATATATGTAAGGTGAGAGAATAAGACATGGGGTAGAAATTCAAGGGGACTAGCCCAACGCATTATCAGTCTTTCCATGCATTTGATATTATTTTGTTTGCTTATTCTGTTCAGATCTGTGCTCCACCCTCCTCCACCTTGCCCCACTTCACCTCTTCAAGGATGTAGAATTGTTGGTCAGCAGAGAAACAATTCCAAGGATTTCTGCAATCCTCTCTAAATTCTGCTAAAGCACTGCTCTGTAGTAATGTGTCCTGAATTGGGGACTGAGAAATAAAGAAGTTGGGTCAGAGGAAGGGAATTGGGAAGGTAGTACCTAGATGTGGGAAGACACCTCCATGTCAGTGTAGCGGTGTGACCACGGGCTAAGAGATTCCCTGCGGTCTCTGGCCTCGGTTCTCTCACCAAACAGTTGGGATAATAACATGGAGTTGTTAGGAGTGTCAAATGAGCAAATGTGCAAAATGCTTGGGAAAATACCTGGCATATGCCAGCCATTCATTAATTGTAGGCCACTAGTAATTAAAAGTAGGTATGGTTGGGGCGCCTGGGTGGCACAGTGGTTGAGCGTCTGCCTTCGGCTCAGGGCGTGATCCCGGTGTTATGGGTGTTATGGGATCGAGCCCCACATCAGGCTCCTCCGCTATGAGCCTGCTTCTTCCTCTCCCACTCCCCCTGCTTGTGCTCCCTCTCTCGCTGGCTGTCTCTATCTCTATCGAATAAATAAAGAAAATCTTAAAAAAAAAAAAAAAAAGTAGGTATGGTTGTCAAACTGTTTTTGGGTTTTTGGTTTTTTTTTTTTTTTTTTTTTTCAATACAAACAGTAGAAGTAGTAGTATTAAGACAGTGCTGTAGTGAAAAGAACGTAAGCTCTGAAGTCTAAGTATCTGGCTTTGAATCCAACCTTGCTGCATGTAGACAAACCTCACTATTTCTTAGTATCATCATCAGGAAAATGGACCTAATAATACTTAATTCAAAGGTATATTGTTAAAATCAAGGCCTTACACATTAAGAAAAGGTTTTTTCATGTACTAGGCAGAGCCAGTCTGTGAGTTGGGGGTGACTAAATCTTCCTAAAATTTCTTTGCAATAGGCCTGGTGTAGATGTTTTTGTCCACCATTACAGATTATTTCTGCAGCTTATCCAAGTGTTTCTAAAGAACCTATTAAGCTGTTATATTAGTGATGCCATTGGGTTGGACTAGCCTTGTCACTGATGTATCCCACTCACTTCTGCTCTGACAGCTGGGTCAGAGTAGATTTGAATGGGGGAGGAGGACAGCATCAGAAGAGAGAACTAGAGCAGGAAACGCTGTTTTGGAAGTACAGAAGTGAGTAATTGATGGTATGAGCAACACGCATTTAACTTCAAAGAGAGAAGACATTGGCGGGATCAAACGCCAAAGAGAAATTTCACTCACAAACAACACAATTCAATGAAGTTAGGCCTACCTTGAACTCACACAGACTTTTTGTCATTTTCTTTTTGATAAAAACTATTGGATAAAAATATTTTGCTTAGTTTAAGTTTGATGTGAAAGCCATTTTTTAAAAGAGTTTATGTTTTTCACTTGTGAGCTCACTAATTCATCCAAGTTAAGCATTGACATAAATAAATTACTATTTTCTTTAACCACTGAGAGGAAAAAATCCTCCTTTATTGTAAAATATTTGTTTTTCCCCAATGATTCTGTGATGAACTGTATACAACTCTGATGTGTTGTAGTCCCTGAAACCGACTTTATAAACGTAGAAAACAACATTCTGACTCCCAGAAATCTCTCTGTAGTGACGCTGCGATCCTGAAGAAAGCAGAGAAAAGTGGAAGAGGTCCCTTTTCTGCGGGTCTTGGTAAAAGGGACTGCGTCTCTCTTCTCAGCATGCAGTAGCTCTTAGCTCTTTAATGTGGAAATGAGCAGTCTCAGCATAGTTTCAAAACTTCTGAAATGTCACCCCACATATTTCCCTGCACCTGCATGAGCCACAGAAACTCCAGCAGTGTTCCCAGTCTCATTGCAGACATCACTGACAATTGCTTTAACTTACCCTTTTTGTTTTGAAACTAGAAACTTACCTTCTTCTCTTTTTTCTCCTAACTAGACATATCTAGCCTTCCCTGGGAAGAGCAACTTGACTTTAGCGAGAACTTCTTGAAATACACCATGGTAATGCTAATTCACACACAAGACTGTAAATTGCCCACGATTCTAAATTGTGCCCCATATCGTGCTTAGTTAATGCTCAGACTGAATGTGTTCCTTCTCAGTTACTTTTGTCTACCTAATCACAGCAAAGCCTTAGAGAGGTCTTTGGGGAGATTAAGAATTAATACTTTAGTCACCAGACTGGGGAATGAGACATAAAGATAAGAGGAGTAAGATAAGAAATATGGATTTAAGCAAAACTTAGACCATAAAAATGTTTCCTCCAAGGTTATGAGTACTTTGGATAGGTCTCTCATTCACTCCGTATTGCACCCCAGGCAACGACCTGCTCAAATGGGCATTTCATAAATACCTACCAATGATGATGGCATGCAGACATGACTTTTAATAATATCCAAGCAAGGAACTCAAAGTACCAACTTTTATTAAACCTTTCTTAATGCATTCTCTCCCCAATTCCCCAGTTATTTAGAATGGTAGAACATTTTAGCTTCCCATTTCTGGGCCTAAATTCTGTTTTCAAACATTCTCATCACTCATCTCTGGACAGTTTTTATTAGGATCTTGGATGCTTGTGAATGGAGCTAAGTGGTATTTTTTTTCTTTTCTTTTTTGAAAGTTTGAATTTGCAAGTATCCTCTTCTTGGGAGGCTGAAAAATTTCCCAGAAAAAAGAGAACCAGGACCCTCTCTGAGCTTTATAAATGTAAAAATATTTCTGATGGGCTAAAATAAGCCCATTGAGATCAAACTTCAAAATAATACCGGAGTTCCTGAGAGGGAAATCCACATAAAGGAAAACAGCCTGGAGTAATGAATTCGACTATGACACCAAACCTAGGCATGTTTGGAGATCTCAAGGCTCTGGCAGGGCTTATGGTGCAGTGGAACACACACTGTGCCAGTCTCCCTAGCATCTTCCACGTGTCTTAGGGTAATGCCAAAGGGCAAAAATCCCCAAGAGACATAACACCACTTTTAGCTCCAAAGATCACTATAGGACATACTTTGGTTGAATGCAGGATCATTCTCTAGCTTTGCTAAAACCTGGGCATATAACTAGCAGCAAAATCCAAAGACCTCTGGCTTCCCTATGGGCCCGATTTCTCAGGCAGGTAAGGGCCACTTGATTGCCCCTGGCCAGCTCAGGTTGGTGAGTTTCCTCTCAAGTGGATCGTGGACTTCTAGGGCCACTTAGAGGTGAGAAGCACATTCCAAGGTTAATGAATGTCTTTGGAGGTTTAGAGAAAGTATTTGAGGAAGTAAACCAAGGAAGAAAACTGGATTTTTTTGTTAGTTAATAGGGTATTAGAGCATTAAAACTTACAAGAAAATGTGAGCAAGACCTTATTTGGTACTGAATTGTCCAGCTGGTATACCTAAACTTCTCCTCTCCATAATCCAAACTGCAAGAACTCTAGGGGTTATCTGGGATTAAAAACAAACAAATAAAACTAATGATAATATAGAATCTTATTAATTATGGCAAATCAAAATGTCAGTTCAGTGGCACACATATAGTGCCATTATTTCTACTTGCACCGATTTTCCTGCAGTGTCTGTGAGCTAGTTTAACATGGCCTGTACATTAGTTTTCCCAGCCACCTTCCTGCAGCTGAGGCATGCATCCCTCATAATGAGAGCCAAGGGATGTTTGTTTCCCTCCCTGTGGGACACCTCCCACTCAGCCTCTTTCAGTTGATGCCAAAGCCATGATGCACACATTGTGAACAGTCGTACGTATCTAAGGAATTGACTCATCTCCTTATTTTGTGTCACCATCTTTTTCTTCCTCCTTTAACTCAGATGTTATACCCCTTGACCACCTTGTAGAGTCATCATTTTGAGCTTTTAGCTCTCTCCAACTACCTTACCTGCCCCTTGTGCGATGGTATTTCCCATAATTGTATGACGTTCAGCGGAGTTTCTTTTCTCAGTTTTAAAGGTACATGAATTTAGAATGGTGAAATTAAAAAATTGCATTTTAAAATAAGCAGAAGTTCTATTTGACTCTTTATTAGTTCCATGTTTATAATTAGAAATTTAATAACAATATGCTAGATTTTTTATTCATTTTTGGCAAAATAATTACATAGTAATTAATGGCACATAAAACCGTATCAGTTCTTCTCAAGTATCGTACAGGCTTATGTTTTTCTGAGGTATGGATAGTTTAGAGTTTTGGGGAAGAAATTTAAAGGAAAAAGAGAACCAAAATATCTACAATCAAATTATAACCATGACCCTACTAAGTAAGAAATGTAATAGTATAACAAAGGAAGTTAAAATAGTATGAGTTATGAGTAATGACAGGGTAGTGTTCTTCATAGGACTCAATCAATTATTATTGGCCCACCTACCCCAAGCCAGACTAGCCAGTAACTCCTAAAACCCTATTACCCTCACGTGCCAATCCTCACCAAGGCCCAGAGAGAAATGACAAGTGGCCTTTAGCTGCAGCAGAGTGAGTGAAGATTTAAGGGAAATGAAGCTATCTTTGTTCTAGTATCACATGGATCTGTGCAATAGCAAACAGGGAAATAAGGTGGTGGTACTTTAATACAGTTGATAAAGTCTCTGCACCTTAAAATCTGAACTGTATACACTTACAGACTGTGTAAGAATTATCTGTACCTTGGATATCAAGACTGACAAATGGGAGTAATCCCATTAATGTGGTGAGCAACAACAACAACAAAAAAGGATTAGAAGACAACCAAACTCTGTAATATACAGGAAAGGCTGGGGATAGAGACATTTAACACATGCAGGCAAAACTAAATATATCTCCAGAGACCCGAAAATTAATGATTGAAATAAGATAGAAGTTTGCTTCCTCTTGTAATAATCCAAGCCTGGTAGGCAGGCTCTGCTCCATCAAGCTCTCCAGGGGCCAGGCTAGAAGGACAGCTCTACCATCCTGTGGGCCTTGTCATCTGCATGATAGAAGTGAGTTTGCAGCCAGGATAACCAGTGGAAAAGAAGAAGAGAGCATGAAGAAGCCTATCCTAAAGCCCTTTCCAAAGGGGACATGTTTCACTTCTGTTCATATTCCACGGGAAGAAATAGCAAAATTTACACAGCTAGCAGGATTAGACTTAATAGCAAGGCTGCATGTAAATGAGGATACATTTTATTTTCAGTTTTAGAGAGATAAATCGTTGGTGGGTGATTGCCATTTATTAATGGTTTTATAAGTAATTTGTAATTTATGTGATCTAGTTGGTATAATGACTTTAACCCTTTTTACATTTTACAATGACCTGAGTTTAAAGATTCATTTACGTTGTTTAAAAAAAAAAAACAAACTCATTGATCTAAATTGACTCAAACTGCAGAGGTTAAGGTGTTAAGAATAAGGAGAATAGGTAAGAAGCAACATGACCAAAGGTTATCTAAATCAGGACTTCTCTAGACCTTCCCTTTGCTGTGTTACCAAGGATTTACATCCGATTCTCCACATCCTCATTTTTTTAAATTGATGTATCAGTGTTTGCTACCTTTCTGTATAGTGAGCAACGGTAGATAGGCACAGTTACCCACGCACATAGGGTAGCCCATCATAGTACACCAAATACCAATGATAAAACGTGCTGCGAGGTGTGGAGAAAAGGCAACTCTTGTGCACTGTTGATGGGAATGTAAATGAATAGAGCCACTCTAGAAAACAGTGTGAGGGTTCCTCAAAAAATTAAAAATAGGTATGATCCAGCAATCCCACTTCTGGGCATATATCCAAAGGAAATGAAGGCAGTAGCTCAGAGATATCTGTACTCTCATGTTCATTGTGGCATTATTCACAATAGCCAAGAAATGGATATAACCCATGTCCGTGGACAAATGAATGGCTAAAGAAGATGTGACACATCCATGCACACGCACGCACACACGCGCGCACGCACACACACACCCGCGCACGCACACACACACCCGCGCACGCACACACACCCGTGCACACGCACACACCCATGCGCGCACACACACCTGCGCACGTGCACACACACACACACACACACGCACGCACACAGTGGAATCTTATGCAGCCATGAGAAAGAAGGAAATCCTGCCCTCTGTGACAATGTGGATGAAACTGGAGGCTGTTGTGCTAAGTGAAATAAGCCAGACCAAAAAGACAAATACTGTAGGTGGAATAAAAAAAGAAGTCAAACTTATAGAAGCAGAGAGTAGAGTGGTGGTTACCAGAGGCTGTGGAGTGGGGGAAAAGAGGAGATATTGATCAAAGGGTACAAAGTTATCAGTTATGTAGAATGAATACGTCTAGAGATCTAATGTATAGCGTGATGACTGTAGTTAATAATACTGTGTCAAGCACTGGAAATATCCAAAGAGAATGGATTTTGGGTACCCTCGTCACAAAAATTGGTAACCATGTAAGGAGACTTTATGTTAATTAGTTTGATTGTATAATTATTTTGCTATGTATATCAATCATCATATTATAATCTTAAATATATGTAATTTTCATTTAAGAATATATTTTGCAATGTGCTGTATACTGACCTAGAGACAAACTCACTGACCCCCAATATTTGGGGGAAGGGAGGGCGGTTTTTCAAGTTCCAGTCATTATGCCTATAAAACTAGTCTCTTTCCTCAAAGCAGAGTATGTCAGGAAGTTATCAGGATCCATGTTCAATATTGTCCATGCCCTTAAAGGCCAGCCTCCCAACCGCTTTTGTCGCTCTCATCTGTTTACTCTGATTATGTACCTAAGATTGGTAACCATTTGTTACCTAAGATAACAGAAATTTGGGAGGGGGTTTTATGACAACCATCGGAGGATTTCCTGGTCTGAGAAGAAAGGCAGTCCTCCAGGAGATTCAGCACGTATTTAACCTGACAGTTTTCAGTTAGATCATTTGAGAGTCAGAGTCCAAGTACCACCTTTTTGGTTTCCCATCACACTAATCTCAGCAACATCCAAATAAAGGGAAAAGGATATTCTTTTTTTTTTTTTTAAGATTTTATTTATTTATTCGACAGAGATAGAGACAGCCAGCGAGAGAGGGAACACAAGCAGGGGGAGTGGGAGAGGAAGAAGCAGGCTCCCAGCAGAAGAGCCTAATGTGGGGCTCGATCCCATAACACCGGGATCACGCCCTGAGCCAAAGGCAGACGCTTAACCGCTGTGCCACCCAGGCGCCCCAAGAGAAAAGGATATTCTTAAAAATAGTTTTCTACAACTCTGCTGAGCTGTGAGCAAGTGCCAACATCTGCAGAAAGTCGCATAGAAACAGGATCACCATTTTAAGAGGCTTCTGTCCTAGTATTTCTTAGGGTCTAGGGTTTTAAGCTTATTTCACTGACAAGAACTGTTCCTTCATTATATAAAAATGTGAAATAGAACATAAGAAAATAAAGGAGGTAGTCTTACGTAGTGGTTAGACATAGAGATTTTGTACACTGACCAGTAGATACGCACCCACAGCTTGCTAGCTTTGAATCCACCCAAGTTATTTAAACAGTCTTGGGCTTTGTTTTCTCATCTGTAGAACTGTCCTGTTGATGCCGTGGCATAGTCTGAGGGTTAGGTGAGCCCTTAGTGTGTGGCACATGTTAAGCAATTATCAGATGATGGTTACTTACTATTGTTTACCCTTTGATTGACTTTGGGTTCAAGAATAATGTTGACCACTTTTACAAATTATGGCAAAATACCGTGTGGTCTCTTCCAAAATCTGCAATCTGCAGTGTCTTTCATTAGTATTTAAATCGGTTGTAAATATGTACATTTCCCCAGCATTTCAAGATAATGTTTTCCTGTATGTTTCAGTGGTGACTGATGGTCAAAACATCTGAGACTCACTATGCTTGGGAAACTGGTAATGAAGCTTATAGAGCTTATTGAAAGTGCCATTTAACAAAATATATTAGCCCATTCCAAATGTCATCTCCAACTCTATTGTATTTCACGTTAAACGTCATGCAAAAACAGATCTAAAAGGCTCCATTACTTGCTTATTTTCAAGGGCATGAGGAAAATGTCACCAGCTTACAAAGTAAAAACTAGGGTTTCTGTAGTTTCCTTTGACAAAATGGTAGAAAGCGAGCTGAGTGAAAAACAGTTGCTGATAATGATTCATCACTTACTAGGAATAATTAATTGATGTTTGTGATTTCCAAGTCTTCTTTCAAAAATAGCATCTCTTCATTTCACTATTCCATGGCATCTTTTTTGTATCCATTAATGTAACATTTTCTTCCACAATTCAGTGGGGGAGATTTCTCTCTGCTGAAATGTCACCCTCCATAAATAAGTGGAGTGCGAGCCTTCCATCAATGTAATAGTTAAACTATGGCGAAGCTGAGTAATTGAAAGAGAAAGAGAAGTCACCTTGACAGTCCTATAGCTGGGAAAGCAGCTTAAGGCACTGGAGCTTTTATTGTAAATGAGCTGAGTGAGTTTATATCTATTCACCAAACAAAATATATTTAAATAATATTCCTGTTTTGAGGCAAATCAAGAAAATTCTTGTTGGATTTTTAATATTCTATCGATTACAGCAAAATATACATACTTCGGAAAATAAACTATAGTTTCTCTAGGTGTTATGCAAATTATTGATGCTACTTTGGAGTCTTTCACAAAAGAATCTCACTAAAATAAAAAATCAATGAAGTACTTGCTGTTGATCCTTCCTATGAATTCTAGGATTCATTAAAGGTTTGGGTTTTGTTTTGTTATTTAATAGCCCACGACAGGTGTTAGAGAAACAGGTGTATCAAACAATCTGACAGATTTGGAGTTGTACTAGCTAAAGTAGATATTAGGCAAAAGAAAAAAAAAACTATCAGGAATTTAGAAAGATAAGCATGCCACTTTACTATGTAGCTCACCGGAGTGAGATTTTCTTTTTTTCTCCTGAATTAAATACATAATTGTATCAAATTGCCATTTTGGCATTGCTGACGTAGATTCATTCTTGAACATTGTCGTTATTATTTTTTAGGCACACAAGAAAAAGGCACCACTTAATTTTACATAATAAAAGTTATTTTTTAGAAGACTGCTTGAGTCACAAGTAGATAGAATACGCTATAACTTAGTTTGGGCAAAGACTCCATTTTAATGATCTGAGCAGAAATTAAACTGCCAGCTCAATATTATCAACATTTAAATTCCATGTAGGAGATACCACATGACCCGATAATGAAAATAAGGGCTTTTCATACATATTAGAACTCTTCGCCTTAGTGTTTGTTGCCTATCAAACAGATTTTCCTTAAATTTAATAAACTGTAATGCGTTCTTACTTTGATGCGTTAACATTTCCCATCATACTTTCAATGGCATGGTGATTATTGCTTAAAATTAAATTAAACTTGAGCAGTCCTTGAAGTCTAAGTTCAAGAGCTGCTCAGTTGCCACATGACGTTTTTCTGGAAATGATAGAAATATGAGGAAAGCTGCTAAGGTGAATTCATCAGGAATATGCCTTGTGGCACCCCACTAGGCAAGCTGAGTTGCTTATTCCACTTTTGAAATAGTTACAGAATAACTTGTTTTGATGGAAGCCAGGAGAGTAAACCCTTTTAGTAAATTCAGGCCCCAGGCCAACTGGGAATGTATAAAAATCCTGCACACTGACTCTACACACAAATCAAGGACGCATTGTTACAGGTGACCCAGAAATGACTGCTTGTGTCTCATTTGACTCTCCAGGGCCACCTGGTATTTCTTTTTTTTTTTTAATTAATTTTTTATTATGTTTGTCACCATACAGTACATCATTAGTTTTTGATGTAGTGTTCCATGATTCATTGTTTGCGTATAACACCCAGTGCTCTGTGCAATACATCACCAGCTAGCCCATCCCCCCACCCCCACCCCTCTGATAGCCTCAGTTTGTTTCCCCCAAGTCCATTGTCTTTCCTGGTTAGTCTCCCTCTCTGATTCCCCCCCCCTTCATTTTATCATATGGTTCCACCTGATCTTTCAATTAGGAATCTCTTTCCTAACATAGTTCTTCCCTGATAGTGTTTATTGCCTATATGTAGGATGCTTTCAGTTTCTGTCCAATTAGAAACACACACATACACTCACAGATGGTCACAGGTTGGATTAGAGGAATATTTTTCTTTTTTTAAACATCCTTTTACTTGGACTTACTATTTTCCTTCATGTAAACCACTGTGAAAACAAAAATGAATACCGTAAGGCTCTCCCTGCAGCACTCGAAGTCCAGAAACATCAAGAGATGACATTTTTAGATTTGTTTGTGTTCTATATATTTTCCTGGTTTCTAAACCTTGAATATTTATATATCAGTATGTATCAGTGGTACTTTTATTTACCAAAACTGAAAATAATGAGGCATAGTGTGACATACGAGTACACTTACGAAGAAAACAGAAGAGGGATTTTCGAAATCATAATTTCATTTTTTAAAATGAAGTATATAGTTTCTTGGGTTTTCGTATGCTCCATGGAGGATGGCCCATCTGGGCAGGATGTTAGCAAGGCTGATCCCACACTGAGCTTGGAGTCATCACCCCAAACCAGGAGAGGAGTAAAAGGGTAAAAATATCAAGTAGGTCGGGACCTAACTATAGGCCTCCGGGCTAGGTACTGAAATTGCCATTAATATAAGTCTTAATGTACTTTGCTGAAAGCAAATTCTTAAAGAGCCAAGTCTGACAATCGTCTTCATATTTAAATGACCTTTTAAAACTATTACAATAAATCCATAAAATAGCTATATGCTGCTATAATATGGTGGAGCCGATGGTTAGCCTGACATTTTTTACCTCTGCATTATAACTTTTGGCTTCCATAGCAATGCTATAAATTTTAAGTATAACCACCCTTTTACAGAAGAAGGTATTTAACATAAAATTCAGCTTTTGGCATTATTTGACCTGAATATTACCAAATTATAAATCCCTTTGTTCTCAGGCAATCGGTGCTCAGCGGTTTTGATATTCTGTACACTTACTGCACTGCCTTTGCCAGGCTGATGGATACCTGAAAAGCAAAAGGTACAGTAAGCCGCTACTTAGCTGTAACTATCTGTATAATTCAATTCTGTATTTTACTTGGCATGTGTAAACAAGCCAACCTCATTGACATAACATCCTTTCTTTGGACTCATGATCCCTGATGAAGTATCCCCCATATTTCTTCTTGTCTCTGGGTAACAAATACAGTGATTATCTGTTTACTATTGGATTGATTTAAAATTTCAGGTTAATAATTTAAGCCTACGGTGGTATATGTCTTTTCCATAGAATAGACCTAAAAACTGAAGAATCTGGTTTGCTCATTTTATCAAGACTCATCTCTACAGTGAGTCACTAGAAACAACAATTCTTTCAATCTGTTTCACAGGGAAGAAAACGGAGTGAATTCTGTCTCCTGGTATATTTGTTTATAATCCATCCCTATGAAGCTTTGAAAAATAGAAATGTGGTAAATGCTTGGATAATCTGGTCAAAGCATAGAGTCGTAAAAGATAACCTACTTGTCCCGTCCCTTATCCAAGCTTTCATTTGTAATATTGAATACACGATTTCTAGATTTCTACTTTGCTCAGCTTCCTGAAGATAGAGTCTAAAAAGGGAAACAAAACTCAACATGCAATTTACTGGGACCCTAGAAGAAGCCCCGTGTAAGTCCATGTTTCTGGAATATGGCATTTGCAAATCTGTTATAAAAAGTTACACAAATGCTGGGTTTTCAAATCTAGGTTTTTCCCTGTCACTCATGTCTCAACTGAGATGATTGTTCTTAAAAAATTTTTTCCATTAGCATCAGTGACAGAGGGAGGGCCAAGAGCTTAAGTAAGAACCCATGAGCAGGAAGAATCAGATGGTATCTTGTATTACATTTTACAAAAGGTCTTCTTTACCAGTTGTGCTACTGCAAAGACCCTGACTACTAAAATAGCAACATCCCAAAAAAGAAAGTCTCCTGATAGCATAATTGGCAGAAGTCATGATTCACAGCATATAAATAGATGACAATAATATGCAGCAAATCTTACTTACAAATATTAGAATCAACCTCGAGTCACAACAAAACAATGTATTGTCTTTCAGAAATTTTCGTTTCACTGATTTGAATTTGGATGTTTGTTCATTCACTGTGGTAATTACAAGTTTCCATTACCTGAATGTCCTTTTATTTTACTCTTTAGCCTAGTAGGATAAAAGTACTTTTAAAATACGTGTATGATTTGGGAAACTACCCGATGATGATGACAACAGCTTAAGTGGAGAACCTGACTGACATTATTCATTTCACTAAGTTCTTACAACTTCAGAGTTAGATACTGTTGCCCTTACTTTATAGATGAGGAAATAAGGACCTTGAGACCATAGATAACTTGTGCCAAGCAGTGGAGCCTGAAGTGGAACCCCTGTCTTTTTGATTGCACACTCCAAGCTCTGAACTACTAAGCTAACCCACCTCTGACTTTTTAATGTAACAATTCTTCCATTGGAAGAGAGATCACAGCTTCAAAAAATTCAACAGCATCTTCTCTTCCGCAGAAGAATTAAGACTTCAGTATTGAAAAAGAAAATTAGAGAAAACAATTCCTCTGGCCAACAGGCTAGTTATTTTATTTCATTGAGAATGTTTTTGCTTGTGTTTAAGACGGTGAGGATTCTGTTACTACCTACTCATGAAGGAGCAGCCATTACTGTTTCTAGTAAGCTGTTTGCAGCAAGACCTTTTAGAATATAAACACGCCATTCTACAGCATTGTCTACCAATAGAATCATTGTTTCCCTCCATATGTTCTTCCTGTAGGTGTCTAATGAGTTCCTGCACATGAAAAATGACAAGGGAATCTATCTGAGGAATAATTCCAGCAACCGTGGCATATGGAGACATTGTTTTCAAGTCCCTTTGCCATGATTTCTAGGCAAAGCAGCAAGATTTCCCGGGGATAGCAGCTAGAAATACTGTCATCTTCCACTTACAAGTTCTACTGTGTTTTTTGCTGCAAATCTCGGGCTATTCTGTCAGGCTTCTTGCTAAGAGTGATAATGGTAAGCAAGGCAAATTTTCTGTGAAACTTTGAGTACATACCTTGTACTTTTGCCCGTCCCATTGTGAACACTTCTCTGCCACTCACCTCAATTCCACAACTCCATGAAAGGAATTGGTAGTTTATTAGTATATGGTGCATTTAGCTCGGCATCATTTATGGCACCCTCTCGTGTTTCTGAGTGGCTTGATGCTCCCCCAGTACTTGTGAGGATTTGCCAGACTGACTGGTTTTGCTTCAGTAGAGACATTTCCTAATCTGTAGCTCTGTTTTTTTTTTCCCTCAAATGGAGAAGACCCTAACAACCTTTGATACAGGGTAGTAGAGAGGTGTAGTAGAAAGTAACACTATACCTCCTCTATCCTTCCAGATCCTTAAAGATGGTGATTATACAGCTTATTTCTCCTGCATTCCAGTTATACATACGTGTATTCACTCATCAATTCTCTCTCACAAATATGACTGAGCACATTCCTGGATGGAGTGACTCAGTACTGCCTTCCATCACACTTCTGTGTGTGCAGTGCTACCTAGCAGTACGCGCGTTTACATTGCCAACTACGTGCCAGTTCTCAATGTGGTCTTTGGTGTTTTGACATTCACAGAATTGACATGGTCTTCATTCAGGCCTATGTTGTGATTCTGTATTGTGATTCAACTATTCAAGCAAGTGGCTATTCCAGCCTTCCTTCTCCCCTCCCCCCCTTGCCTGCTTGCTGCCTGCTTCCTCATTTAAATAAACATGAATATGCATGTCTGCGACCTGCCGGACACTGTTCTAATATGAGGAAACAATGCTGAAGAAAATAGAAAAAATCTTACTCTTGCAGGATTCACATTTGAATCAAATGAGGGAGGGAGTGTAAAGGCAATATGAGAAGACAATATACAAGTATTTTGATGAAAGCTTTAAGGAAAATGAAAAAGTTAACAGCTGGAGTGAATGGACAAAGTGTTGCCTACTGTAGATAGGGTACTTAGGAAAGCTGTCTGTTTAGGAGGAGAGGTTTGAGAAGATACATGAGTGACAAGAAGACAAGTGAAGATCTGGAGGAATGCTTTTCCAGAAAGAGGGAACAGCTAGAGTAAGGAATATGGAGTTTATTCTATTTTATTTAAGTAGAGTAGACCATTGGAAGGACTTATTCAGAGGAGTGATTTATACATTTTTAATAGAAATTTTTAGTGAAACAATTAGATTCATATGCAATTCTAAGAAAAAATGAGGAGAGATAACTTGACCCCTTGTCTAGTTTTACTGTTGAAATATCTTGCAAAACTATAGTCAGTATTACAACCAGAATACTGACAACGATGAAATCCATCCCACTTTTACTTGCCACTGTCGTTCATTTTAGCGAGCCATATTAATATATGCATGATAGCTTGTTGTGATTTTAATTTCCATAGTACCTAGGACATATTTGGTCTTCAGTGAAATATTTATTCATGTCTTTTGCCCATTTTCCACTTAAATTGCTTGTTTTTTATTGTTGAGGTTTTGTTTGCTTGTTTAGATATCATTGATGTAATTGATGTAAGATCGTAGTGGTTTTAGATGAACAAGAAAATGCTTTGATATATGTATGTGTTGCAAAAGGATTATCACAAGAAGTTTAATTAACATCCATCACCACAGAGTTATTTTTTTTTCTTGTGATGAGAACATTGAGGATTTACTCTTATATCTTGGCAGTGTTCAAATATACGTGATGTGATATTGTTAACTATGATTGACATGTTGTTTATTACATCTCCTGGACTTATATATCTCATAATGGGAAGTTTGTACCTTTGGCAACTTTCACCCATTAGTGCACGCACCCAAACCTCACTTGGGGCTGTCACCTGTGAATTTGGATTTTGGTTACATTCCACATATAAGTGAAATCAGACAGTTTTTGTCTTTCTCTGCCAGACTTATATCACTTAGCATAATACCCTCAAGGTGCATCTGTGTTGTCACAAATGGCAGAATTTCTTTTTTGTGACTGAGGATTTCATTGTGTGTATGTGTGTTATATATATATCTATACACACACCAATTTTCTTGTGTACATGTGTATATATATACCAGTTTTCTTTGTCCATTTGTGTGCGTGTATACCAATTTTCTTTGTCCATTCATCAGGCAATGGATACTTACATTGTTTCCATGTCTTTGCTATTTTAAATAATGTTACAGTGAACATAGGGTTGCAGATACCATTTTGAGATCATTTTGTTTCCTTTGGATATATACTAAGAACTGGGATTGCTGGCTCACACAGTAGTAGTTTTGTTTGTTTTTTTTTTTAAGTAGGCTCCACTCGCAGTGTGGAGCATAGTGTGGGGCTTGAACTCACAACCCTGAGATCAAGACCTGAGCTAGGATCAAGAGCTGGATGCTCAACTGACTGAGCCACCCAAGTGCCCCATGGTAGTTCTATTTTTAATTTTCTGAGAAACCCCCATGTTGTTTTCATTGTGGATGCATAATTTACATGCCCCCAATGGGGCACAAGGAATTCATTGATTCCATATCCTCACCAACACTTATTATCTAGTGTTTTTTTGAAGACAACCATTCTAACAGGTATAAGGTGCTAATCTCATGGCACTTTTGATTTGAATTTTCCTGATGATTAGTGATCCTTAGCACCCTTTCTTGTATCTATTGTCCATTTGTATTTCTTCCTTGGAAAAAAAAGTATATTCAGTTCCTCTGCCCGTTTTTTAATCAGATTATTTATTTTTGTAGCTATTGAATTGTATGAGTTGTTTTTAAATATATTTTAGATGTTAACCCCTTATCAGACATGATTTGCAAATATTTTCTCCCATTCAGTAGGTTGCCTTGTCATTTTATTGATGGTTTCCTTTGCTGTACAGAAGCTTTTTAGTTTTATGTAGTCCCACTTACTTATTTTTACATGTATTTCCTTTAATTTGTGCCAAATACAAAAAAATCAATGCCAAGGCCTGTGTCAAGAACCTTACTTAGTATGTTTTCTCCTAGAAGTTTTATCATTTCAGGTCTTACACTGAAGTCTCTAATTCATTTTGAGTTGATTTTTGTTTATGATATAAGATAGTGGTCCAGTTTCATTATTTTGCTTGTGGATCTCCAGTTTTTCCAGCCCCATTTATTGGAGAAACTATTCTTTTCCCAAAGAGCGTTGGCTCTTGTCTTAACTTAATTGGCCATATATGCCTAGATTTATTTCCAGGTTCTCTTTTCTGTTCTATTGATATATGTGTCTGTTTTGATTACTATAGCTTTGTAATATAGTTTGAAATCTGAAAGTGTGATGCCTACGACTCTGTTCTTTCTGAAGATGCTTTGGCTATTTGCAGTCTTTTCTGGTTCCATACAAATTTTAAGATTGTTCTATTTCCATGGAAAACGGCATTGGAATTTTGATAGGGGTTGCACTAAATCTGTAGAGAGCTTTGGGTGGTATGGACATTTTAACAATACTGATGTTTCCTATCCATAAGCACAGGATATATTTTATTTATGTCTTCATCAGTGTCTTGTAGTTTTGAGCGTACAGTTTTTTCACCTCCTTTACATTATTCCTAGACATTTTATTCTTTCTGATATAGTTGTGAATGGGATGTTTTCTTAATATCTCTTTATGATAGTTCATTATTTGTGCATAGAAACACATGGATTTTGTATCCAGTAACTTTACTATATTTGTTAATTAGTTCTAACAGTCTTTGGTGAAGTCTTTAGGGTTTTTTTACATACAATATCCTATCATTTGTAAATAGGGACTGTTTTACTTATTCTTTTCCGGTTTGGATTATTTTTATTTCTTTTTATTGACTAATGCTTTGGCTAAGACTTTCAGTATTCTGTTGAATAAAAAAGAGGTGAGAGTGGGCAGTCCTGTTTGGTTCTTGATCTTTGAAGAAGTTTTCAGCTTTTCATCACTGAGAATGATGTTAGCTGTGGACTTGTCACACACATAAGACCTTTCTTATGTACATTTCTTTTATACCTACTTTGTTGAGAGGTGTTTGGGTTTTTTTGTTTTGTTTTGTTTTTGTTTGTTTTTTTAAGATTTTACTTATTTATTTGACAGAGAGCACAAGCAGGGGGAGTGGGAAAGTGAGAAGCAGGCTCCTTGCTGAGCAGGGAGCCTGGTGCAGGGCTCAATCCCAGGACCCTGGGATTATGACCTGAGCTGACCGCAGACGCTTAACGACTCAGCCATCCAGGCACCCTGTTTAGAGTTTTTATCATAGATTGATGTTGAATTTTGTCAGATGCTTTTTCTGTTCTATTAAGATCATGTGATTTTTATCCTTTATTTTGTTAATGTGATATGTCACATTGATTCATTTGTGGATGTTGAATGATCCTTGCCTCTCTGGAATAAGTCCCATTTGATTATGATGTATGATCCTTTTAATGTATTGTTGAATTTGATTTGCTATTTTTTTATTTTAAAATTTTCTATTGTGATTTAATTTTGGTGATTACATTTAGCATTGCAGCATGGTTCAAAAATACTAAGAATCCTCAAATGTCGATGTTTTACATAACAATTGTACAATTATCAAAATTAACAAATTAATATTGATACACTAATATATTGGTACAATACACACTTTTTCCCAATTTTACCAGCTTTTCCACTAATGTTAATTTTATGTTTTAGGATCCAAAATAAGATCTTATATTGCATTTTGTTAGTGCTTTCCATTACTGTGAGAAATCTTCAGTCTCTCCCTGTCTTTCTTAACTTTAGCATTTTTAAACAGTGCCAGTTATTTTGTAGGAAACTTCACACCCTACTATCGGATTTGGCAAATGCGTAGAGTTATATTTCCACTACAGCTCATTACACACAAAGTTTTTTTTTGTTTTGTTTTTTTAAGATTTTATTTATTTATTTGACAGAGCTAGAGACAGCCAGCGAGAGAGGGAACACAAGCAGGGGGAGTGGGAGAGGAAGAAACAGGCTCCTAGTGGAGTAGCCTGAGGTGGGGCTCGATCCCAGAACTCCGGGATCACACCCTGAGCCGAAGGCAGACGCTTAACGACTGCGCCACCCAGGCACCCCATATACACAAAGTTTTATCACACAAAAAAATCCCTCATATTTCTCCTTTGTAGGTAACCATTCCCTGGGTTGCTATTATTTTGTTGAAGGTTTTTGCATTTGTGGTCACCGGGGATATTGGCCTGTAATTTTTCTTTTATTATAGTATCCTAGTCAGGTTTTGGTATCAGGTAATGCTAGCCTGGTAAAATGAGTTTGAAAGTGTTTCCTCTTCTATTTTTTTTTGGAAGAGTTTGAGAAGAATTGGTATTCAGTTTAGTGTTTAGTAGAATTCAACAGTGAAGCCACCTGGTCCTGGATTTTTATTTTTAGCAAGTTTTCGATTACTGATTCAATCTCCTTGCTAGTTACTGGTCTGTTCAGATTTTCTATTTCTTCATAGTTCAGTCTTGGTAGGTTGTATGTTTCTAGGAACTTATTTAGGTTGTCTGAGTTGTTGGCATATAATTGTTCATTGTAGTTTTTTATGATCCTTTTGTATTTCTGTGGTATCGTTTCTAATGTCTTTTCTGATTTTATGTGAGTTTTCTCCTTTTTTACAGTGAGTCTAGTGGAACGTTTGTTATCTTGTTTATCTTTGAAAAAACCACCTCTTAGTTTCAGTGACCTTTGTTTTCATCTTTTTAGTCTCTGTGTCATTTATTTTCACTCTGATTTTTGTTATTTTCTTCCTTGCAAGCATTGGGCTTAGTCTGTTCTAATTTAGTTCTTTGATGTATAAAGTTGGATTAGTTATTTGAAATCTTTCTTTTTTCTTGGTGTATGCATTTTTCACTATAAAATTCCCTTTTAGCATTGCATTTGCTACATCTCATGAGTGTTGGTGTATTTCCATTTTCTTTTGTCTTGATATTTTTATTTCTCTTTTGATTTCTTTGCTGACCCATTGGTTGTTCAGTAGCATGTGTTTAATCCCCATGTGTTTTTGAATTTTCTAGTTTTCTTCTTGTAATTTCTAGTTTCATACCATTTTGTTTGGAGAAGGTGCTTGATATGATTTCATTCTTCTTTAATTTATTATGACTTGTTTTGTGGCCTAACATATTCTCTTATCCTGGAGAATGTTTCATGTGCCAATGAGAAGAATGTATATGGGATGTTCTGTAAATGTCTAAGGCCTACCAGGTCTATCATGTCATTTAAGTCCAGTGTTTCTTTACTAATTTTCTGTCTGGCCAATCTATCCATTGATGAAAATGGGGTTATTGAAGTCCTCCAGTAATGTTTTTCTCTCTTTACTCAGTTAATATTTGCTTTATATATTTAGGTGCTCTTACGTTGGTTGCATAATTTTTTTTTAAGATTTTATTTATTTGTTTATTTGTCAGAGAGAGAGAGAGCACAAGCAGGGAGGAGGGGCAGAGGCAGAGGGAGAAGTAGGCTCCCCGCTAAGCAGGGAGCCTGATGCAGGACTCAATCCCAAAACCCTGGGATCATGACCTGAGCCGAAGGCGGTCGCTTAACCAACTGAGCCTGGGTGCATAAATTTTTGTAAATGTTATAGCCTCTTGTTAATTTCACCCTTTTATCATTATATAAGAATCTTCTTTGTTTCTTATTACAGTCTTTGTCTTAAGGTACCATTTGTCTGATGTAAGTATAGCTATCTCAGCTTTCTTTTGGTGTCTACTTGCATAAAATATCTTTTTCCTTCCCATCACTTTTATTTTCTTTGAGTCTCTTCTAGGCCACATATAGTTGGGTCTTATTTTTTTTAATCCATTCTGCCACTCTGTGTCTTTTGATTGGAGAATTTAGTCCATTTACACTTAAAGTAATTATCAATAGGTAGGTACTTGTCACTATTTTGTTGTTTTCTGGCTGTTTTATAATTCCTTTGTTTCAGTCTCCTGCCCCTGTTCTGGGCTCTGAGGGAATGGTCAAGGTAAGTAAGTTAGAGTCTGTTAAGAATTCTTTCTTAGTTCTTTCCCAGTTGTCACTGTGCTGTGGTTTATGACAAGACTGTATGCCACTGTATTGGGGTTTAAGGTGAGGTTGTGTCTGAACCCTATCCTACCCATTTTGATGTGGATTTTTTCTCATTCATCTGATGTGTAGGAATCATTCAGCTAGATTTTGGATTTCTTTCAAAGGGAATTGTTTTATATGTAACTGTAGATTCTGTGTGTCCATGGGAGGAAGTGAGTTCAGGATCCTTGTATGTGCCATCTTGAATCAGAACTTGTACTGTTGACTTTTGAGCTTCCTTTGTATATTCTAAATACTAATCATCTGTTGGGTATGTGGTTTGAAAATATTTTCTCCAAATCTGTGTTCTGTCTCTTCAGCCTTTCACATGGTTTTCTACAAAGCAAAAATTTTTAATTTTGATGAGGTCCCTGTTATGAATTTTTTCTTGCATGGATCATGTTTTAGTCCCAAATCTAAGATTTCTTTGTCTAAGTCAAAACCCCAAATATCTCTCCCACTTTTAAAGAAAATTTCTGTTGTTTTACATTTTACATGTAGGTGCATAATCTGTTTTAATTTTTGTATAAGGTATGAAGTTAAGGTTAAGGTGGTTTTTTTGTTTGTTTAATCTGTTTTTGTTGGTTTGTTTGCTTATGAGTGTACAATTGCCCCAGGACAATTTTTTGCAAGGTAGATTTATTCTTTTAAAAGTTTATTCTGGCTGTTGTGTGCATAATGTTTTATAGTCAGAGGTCTGTATAGGAGTAGGGTGACCAATTAAGAAAATTTTCATTTACCTAAGTAAGAGACGATGGTGAATTGGACCAGCATGATGGCAGAAGAGATAAAGAAAAATAGATTCAGGGTATTTTGAGCTGTAGAGTGAATAGCACTTGCTGATGGATTGGAGAGGAAATGAGAGAAGAATTAAAGATGACTAAGTATTTAAGATGAGAAACTGGATATATGGTGATTATAATATTAGAAGAGACTAAAGGAAAAAGAAAGAATGGTCTGTTTTGCTCATGTTGTGTTTAAAATACCAATTAGATAGCTGAATAAGAATGTCTAGCAGGTCATTGGAGTAATGATCTTTGAATTCAAGGGCCAGATCAGGGCTAAAAACACACACATTTGAAGAGTCATCGGCATGGATAATATTGTTTAAGAAGAAAGTGTAAACAGTGAAAAATTTTCATCATCATGAATCAAAAAATTATATCGCCTAAAATATTCACATATAGAGTTCCTAAAAGTAAGGAAATTGGGATAACTACTAATCTTAGAAAATCTCTAATTCTATGTATTTGTACTGGGCATTAATCTTTGAATAAATATTTTAATATATTTTATTGTATACACTTATGTAAGAAAATACTAATGATCTAAATGAAATGACAGCTGATTTTAGGTTAAAATCTTGTACGTGCTTCATT
Source organism: Ursus arctos (assembly GCF_023065955.2). Classification (NCBI taxonomy): domain Eukaryota; kingdom Metazoa; phylum Chordata; class Mammalia; order Carnivora; family Ursidae; genus Ursus; species Ursus arctos. Next base: position 45,714,873 of record NW_026622886.1, on the reverse strand, counting down.
GCACCAACAAAATCAGATTCCAGCAATGTAAAGGAATGTAGCCTGTCTTTTAAAGATAGCCTCCATAGGGATGCTTAGATGGCTCAGTCAGTTAAGCGATTGCCTTCGGCTCAGGTCATGATCCCAGGGTCCTGGGATCAAGTCCCTCATCGGGCTCCTTGCTCAAGCGGAGCACCTGCTTCTCCCTCTTCCTGCTCTTCCTGCTGCTCCCCCTGCTTGTGAGCTCGCTCGCGCTCTCTCTCTGACAAATAAATAAAATCTTTAAAAAAAAAAAAGATAGCCTCCATAAAATAAACAAAATATACTGGCATAAATTACCATTGGCCAAGCATTATAAATTTTCAACCTTAATAACGGTGATTCTAAGTGAAGGCAACTCTCACAATTACAATCAGTCTTCACTTTTTATGTGATTCAAAGAAATCTTGAGTGGATGGATTAGTTCTGGATATAGTAAAAACACTTGTGGCCATTTTTAAGTGGATCAAATTTTGTCTCTAGAATTCTTAGTGAAAGATATTGATGGGTTCCTATAAACTGAAACAAAAGTTTGTTCAAGAGTGACTTAGAAATTAAAAATGGGGTAGGAAAATTTACCTAAAAATACTGGCAGAACTACACAGAAAACTCTATGATGAGCTCCAAGTTACTTAAAAAACAAATGTGCAAAAGATGAGAGCACTTTAAGACTAGATTTGTATAATGTTAACTGGAAGTCAAGAACTGAGATGTGGAATATTCTTGTAAAACTAAACAGTGTCTTTAATTTCTCTAAAAACCCAAATCCCTCTGTTTTGGCTAGTTGCTTGCATGTTAAATGGTGGTTGAGAGAGAACTGTAAAGTAAAATAGAAAGTTTGGAGTTTGGGGAGATTTAGATTTGATATTTAGTGATTTGCTTACTGGCTTTATAGCTCTCAGATAGTTACTTATATCTCTGAATCAATGTCCTCTGTGAACTCAGTGGTTATATTTCCATGTGACTCTAGTAAATACCAAATGAAATTAAATAAATCAAAAGTCCAATATTGCAGTAGGTGTGTTTTAAAATACCATATATCTCTTTAATTTCTGTTTTGTGTCTGCCTGCTCTCCCAAAAGGAATAGTCTCTATTGCAGAGGGGTAATTAACATTAGGAATAAGGTATCAGGCACATATATGAGGGTGGAGATTCTTTTAATGGATTCATGACTCCATTTGACATACACTGTCTCTCAAAATTATTGAAAAAACTCCTAAATTACAGTGCCAAACCCTTGAAGGGCAATCATTGACTCATCATGGATAATGCAGAAGCACTGGAAGACCAGGGATAAATGTAGTTTTGATTTCCAAAGATTGAAAGAATAATAATGGATGGGTAATGGCACAAAGAGTAGGTGTATCCTATTGTAAGTTACAAAATAATTTCAAGTTACATAGAATTCCTTTGATAATAGTGTTAATATAGCTACAGTGAAACATGACTAAGGTACATTTTTTTTTAAAGACACATAAACCTCCATATGGTACTTTGTTCTAATTTGATGGAAATTTTGACTCCTAATAATAAGAAATTTGTTTAGGAATATTAAACTGGATGTGGAAAAACCTCAGCTTGTGATAGCATCCCATGTGCTATCATAGTTTAGTGAATATTCAAATATGACATCTGGTCAGCAGTGGGGAACACACGATGACTCACTGGGGATGTTGGGTATTTGCCCACCTCTTCTTTTACTTTTTATAGTCCACAGGAGACATTACCTGCATAAACAAATAGTGTTGATCTACATGGAAAGTTCTCCATGAAAATATGGCCTTTAACCTTAGCCTTATTTGTATAGCACTCAAATCAACTGACCTTGAAATTATATGTATTTCTGCATATTACCCTTATGATTTATAGTGTGTTCCTATACACAACTAAAAGAGACATGATTGATAACAAGCCAGTGCTTAGGAGCCACAGACTTTGTAGCCAGATAGATCTCTAGGATTTGAATCCTGCTCTACCATTTACTAGCTATGTGATCTATGCAAATTTCTTAACCTCTAATGCTTTAATTTCCCATCAGCAAAATGCAAACAATAATAGTACCTACTTCATGAAGTGACTGAGAGCAGTAAATGAGTGAAATTTGTAGAAGAAAATTTATAGAAGGCTTAAAACCATATTTGACATGTAGTCACCTCCTAATAGATGTTTATACATACTTAAGCTATTGTTTAAATTTTATCTTTAAATTGAGACTGCTGACATAAAGATGGCCTTTAGAAGAAGAATCATCATTTCTAATTTAGGAGTAAGGAAATAGAATATAATATGACTCAATCTTTAGAATAGCATAAGAATGCCATACACCTACCATACTTATTTAAACCTATAAATGTTTAAAAGATAATGTGCTTCTAATTGTTACAATATTAAAACCTTGGAAGAACCACAGCATATGACCTTGTTTTAATTAACAATGCCCTGTAAATAGCTCTCACTGATAGAAAATGTTATACAGACTTCACCAAGATCATCAAGTGTCATGTGTCTTCTCTGGCACATTCTCATAATGATGATAATACTAGAACACATTTGCCTAGCACTTGTAACTTTGCAGAGAATTAACCAATCTTTCACTTAATCTTCTCAATGGCTCCGGGTAGCAGAGAAAACAAGATATTATTTGTCTTTCACAGGTAAGAAAATTGAGGCCTGAAGAAGTTAAATCATTTGCTTGCCTAGGGTCACAATTTATCAGTTTATGACCCAGATTCCCTTAAAAAAAAAAAAAACGAAAAAGAAAAAAGCCTAAATCACTAACTGAAAACCTCTATCAATCTTATTCTTTGCATTCCTTTGAAACAAAACAGGAGGCAATAGCTCTTTCATGATGGAGAAACTCAGAAGAGATTCTGTTTACAGTAACGCAAAGTGGACACCACAATTCCTAGGGACTGATATCCCCATGATGACACATGTAATGGCGCTCCCTGGATTTGTACAGTGCCCAACCGATACGACCACATGAGAACAACTGGTTTCACTGATCCGAAAGCCTGAGTCAGAAGCAGCAGGCAACAGTAGAATGACATTCTGGTTTCCATTTCATTGTGTGGTTTCACAGCAAAGAAGGAAATAAAATCAAACAAAAGTAACTTTAAAAGAAAATCTGTCAGGTTGAATTTTCTCTTACTTGAAATTCACCCTGTCTATATTCAATTGAATAGAATGACATTTGATTGAACTGACTGGGAAAAAAAGTGACAAGATACATCCGGATTCAGGCTCTCAAATTCGGTTTATTGTTTAGTGCAGCAACCCCTGAAATTAAATGAACACATACAGGAGATTCATCATAATACTATCTGTGGAATCCTGTTACAGGAAGACGGTGCTATCACAAAGTCCTTCCACAGTGAAACTCCCAGGATGCACTCGATATTCTGCAAGATAACACACTGCATTTAAGTGAGCCTGAAATTTTTCTTTCTTTCTTTTTTTTATTTTTCCCCTTAAATAAGAAATCTTGTAATTGGATTTTAAAAAGCTCCTTGTGAAGTAATTATCTGTAATCCATTCTCAAGTATTCCTTTTCAGTAAACCTGTAAGAGATGCTAAGAGATATCCTATACTTTTCCTTTCACAACTGCCACAAGGTTCTCGTCCAAACTGGTTCTGATAATGAGTCTTTTGAATGAGAAAATGGACCATTTTAACTTTTTAAAACTAAATAGGAATCATAAGACAAGAAAAGGGGCCTACTGTTAAGCCAGAGGGGAAATGAGGAAGGGTCAAATGAGTTTCACGTAGTACCATGAGGAGCGCTGCCAGAAATAATTAAGGCAACAACAATATTTAAGCTTCCATTAGTGTTTAGAGATGCTGCCAACATGCGTCGTTAGGTCATTATGAAGCAATATGAAATTTTAAAATTTCTAAAATCATCTTGATAAAAGCATAAAAGAAATTCACAAAGAGAGCGCTGAAGGTGAAAATAGGGACCAGTGCTGGTGGCAGTTTTAGTAAAATATTTGAAATGACTGACAATGAAAGAGCAACAGATTGTATACTCCAGAGCAAACAACTCTTAAATTGTAATTTGAGTGTGTTTCTTAATGCCTTCAAACTAAAAAAAGGAAGTTCTTCCTATGTGAACTCACCAGCGAAGACTGACAACAGTGGCTAGGTAATATCTTCCTGCCATTTAGCAGCAGGGAAATTAGGAGGAACCATTTAATCCCTCAGATTGTTTAGCTGTGACATTTTTGATGCGTAGTGCAAGAGATTTAACTATCAGCCAGAAAACAAAAAGAATTAACGTGACATTTGCAAATCACAATCATGCTCCATTTGCCAGAATCTTTCCTAACAGCTGATACTCAGCCTTTTGAATAAGGAACAAGTTAGTCAATCAACAAGAAGCAAACACAGTTATTACTAAATGGTCCTATGTAGTGTACATTAATCATGCAATGTTTCACTTAATATGCAATGTCTTGGCTGCCCGTGCATCCCAGGCACTGTTATGCAATAAGATTATCAAGAGGAAAAGATTAGGATCACAGGAGTTAGACAGCGAAGAAACACTGCAGCAGAAAGCAATGGGAACATGCAGAAAAGGCACTTAATCTGCTTGTGGGGGTCAGGGGAGCCTTGGTGGAGAGACACACTGTAAAAGAAGGCTCTATGATATTTTTTTCTGTCTCATATGAAAATCATTTTACCAAAAAAGAGGATTTGAACATGGGGTTACAGATTACCTCACAAGCACTCTAGAAAAAAATCTATGTAAAATATTTTCAGTACAAATTATGAAATATCAACAGAAAAAAACTAAGATTAAATACTTAATACAACCTACCCTTTGTAGAATCCTGAACTAAGTCCTTGTTGAGAGTCTAGTTCTTGGAAGACTTTGTTTCAAAACTGTTTTACCAGTACTATCTTGTGATAACATGTCAATATTTGTACACTTAATGTTACAATGGAAATATTAATTATCAACAGAATTCGATAATTTAAACTTACAGATATGAGAAAGAGCTAACTGGAAATGGATGGGGGGAGATGGACAGAGTCCAGCGTCAGAGGCAAAATGAGTGCTTGTAGGAGCAAGTGTGTTCTAAGAAGTACCTACAAGAATGTGGGCATGACAGGATTAGCTGTGTAAGTATAGGGGAGGAGGATAAAAAGAAGTAGCAGGGGCTGGGTATGGGATGCCATTGATGTTTGATAGAGTATAGATTTCTATCATGACAGTGGGGAGCCATTGAAGAACTTAAACTTGATGTGTATCAAAATCACATTAGGTTGGAAAAGATTACTCAGATGAGCAAGCAAAGTTGGCATTGAAGACTAGCATGAAGCCCATAGTGGTGATCGAAAAAAATGGCTCCAGTTCTTCATCCTTTCCTGCATCTAGCTTGCATTGTGACTTTGCAGCAACCTTCACCAAGAGGTGGAGTCTTTTTCTCCACCCCCAGAATATGAGCTATCTTTATGACTTGTTTTGGACATAGAAAATAGCCAAAGTGAGTGTCCCGGTCCTGAGCCTTTGCTTATCTTTATTATCTCAAAACCTTGCTTTCTCTGCCATGAGAACAGGCCAGGCTAAGCTGGTGAAAGGTGAGACACCACTTGGAAGTAACCCAGTTGTTCCAGCTAAGATAATGGTAGGTTAGGTACATATAGCCAGATACCCCCAACACATGTGAGAGTCCAGAAAACTCAGCACTGCCCATCCATCCACAGCTCCCAGCAATCACAAGTGTGAGCCCAGCCAAGACCAGCAGAATCTCTAGGCTGACCCATAGACTTGAGAGTGGTAATTGAGGGTTATTGCTTTATGCTGCCTGTTTTGGAGTTGTATATTACACAGCAGTGGGTAACTGATACATCACTCTAACAAATCGCCCTTTGATGCGTGACAGTTGGACCCAATAAAAGGAAACCTCATTTCCAATTAAGAATCAAAGGTAGGGGCCCCTGGGTAGCGCAGTCGTTAAGCGTCTGCCTTCGGCTCAGGGCGTGATCCCGGCGTTATGGGATTGAGCCCTACATCAGGCTCCTCCGCTATGAGCTTGCTTCTTCTTCTCCCACTCCCCTGCTGTGTTCCCTCTCTCACTGGCTGTTTCTCTGTCACATAAATAAAAAAAAATCTTAAAAAAAAAAAAAAGAATCAAAGGTAAACCTTCTTTAAAAAAAAAAAATAAAAGGTAAACCTTTAATATAGAATACAGACTATTTGTTAGTCTTTCTTCTATGAAATGCTCAGGCATTGCTGAGGTTTCCAATTATAAATACATGCCTGTCCTCATCAAAACAATAGGCTTCTTTCTAAAGCATTGTATCTCTCTGCTCTTCATTTTCCCATTCTGCATTCAGCTTTTTCTCTCTGCAGTGCTGCTGTGTAACCTTAGTGCCTCACGGAATCTATGTGAAGATTCTTAAACTAAGTGGTTTCAGATTCAGTTTATTACCCCTCCCAAAGAGGGTGGGGATATCATTTGAAAAAGAAGGTAAAGCTTACTACGTGAGACCCTTGAACAATGCAGGGGTTAGAGACACCAACCCCATATGCAGTCAAAAATCAATGTATAACTTTTTTTTTTAATTGAAATATAGTTGGCTTATTGTTACATTAGTGTCAGGTGGAAAAACAGTGATTCTGCAACTCTGAACATTATGTTATGTTCACAATTGTAGCTACCATCTGTCACCATACAAGACTGCTGTAACACCACTGACTCTTTCCCTATGCTGTACCTTTCACCCTTGTCACTTAAACATTCTAAAACAGAAGCCTTTACCTCCTACCCCTCTGCCCTCTGGCAATCACTAAGTTGTTGTCTGTGTTTATGGGTCTGTTTCTGCTTTTGTTTTCATTTTTTGGAGTCCACATATAAATGAAATCATAGGGCATTTGTCTTTTTCTGTCTGACTTATTTCACTAAGCAGAATATCCTCTAAGTCATCCATGTTATCACAAATGGCAAGATCTTATTCTTTCTTATGGCTAAATAGTATTTCAGTGTGTGTGTGTGTGTGTGTGTGTGTGTACGTACTTACAAATATATTTGCATACTACATCTTCTTCATCAATTCATCTTTCAATGGACACTTAAGTTGCTTCCATATCTTTTTTTTTTTTTAAGATTTTTTATTTATTTATTCGACAGAGACAGAGACAGCCAGCGAGAGAGGGAACACAAGCAGGGGGAGTGGGAGAGGAAGAAGCAGGCTCATAGCGGAGGAGCCTGATGTGGGGCTCGATCCCACAACGCCAGGATCACGCCCTGAGCCAAAGGCAGATGCTTAACCGCCGTGCCACCCAGGCACCCCATTCCATATCTTAGCTATTGTAAATAATATTGCAGTGAACACAGGGGTGCTTGTATCTCTTCAAATTAGTGTTTTTGTTTCCTTTGGGTAAATAGCCAATGGTGGAATTGCTAGATAGTATGGCATGTCTATTTTTAATTTTTGAGGAACCCCCATACTGTTTTCCTCAGTGCCTGTGCTAATTTACATTCAAACCTGCAATGTACGTAAGTTTCTTTTTCTCTACGTCCTAGCCAACACTTGTTATTTCTTGTCTTTTGGATACTGGCCATTCTGACTGGTGTAATATTTCATTGTGGTTTTGATTTGCATTTCCCTGATGATTAGTGATGTTGAGCATCTTTTCATGTATCTGTTGGCCATCTGTATGTCATCTTTGGAAAAATGTCTATTCAGGTCCTCTGCCCATTTTTTAAGGATTATTTATTTTTTTGGTGTTTAGTTAAAGAAGTTCTTTAGATATTTTGGATTTAACTCCTTATCAGATAAGTCATTTGAAAATATCTTCTCCCGTTTAGTTGGTTGCCTTTTTGTTTTATTGGTGGTTTCCTTCACTATGCAAGTTATTTTAGTATAGGCAAATAGGTTGTTTTTACTTTTGTTTTTCTTGCCTAAGGAGACATATCTAGAAAAATATTGCTAAGTCTGATGTCCAAGAGATTATTGCCTATGTTTTCTTTTTTTAAGATTTTATTTATTTATTTATTTATTTATTTATTTATTTGAGAGAGAGAGAGAAGCAGAGGGGGAGAGAGAGCATGAGTTGGTGGGGAGGGGCAGAGGGAAAGGAAGAAGCAGACTCCCTGCTGAGCAGGCATGCAGGGCTTGATCCCAGGACCTTGAGATCATGACCTGAGCCAAAGGCGGACACATAACAGACTGAGCCCACCCAGGTGCCTGCCTATGTTTTCTTTTAGGAGTTTTATGGTTTCAGGTCTCACATTCAGGTCTTCAATCCATTTTGAGTTTATTTTTGTGTATGGTATAAGAAAGTGCTGCAGTTTCATTCTCGTGCATATAGATGTTGGGTTTTCCCAGCACCATTTATTGAAGAGATTGTCTTTTCCCCATTGTATATTCTTGCCTCCTTTGTCATATATTAATTAACGATATAAGCATGGGTTTATTTCTGAATTCTCTAATCTGTTCTATTGATTTTTGTATCTGTTTTTGTATGAATATGATACTGTTTTGATTATAGCTTTGTGGTATATCTTAAAATCTGAGATTGTGATACCTCCAGCTTTGTTTTTCTTTCTCAAAATTGCCTTGGCTATTTGAAGTCTTGTGGTTCCATACAAATTTTAGTATTACTTGTTCTAGGTCTATGAAAAATGCTGTTGTTATTTTGATGGGAATTGCATTGAATCTGTAGATTGCTTTGGGTAGTATGGACATTTTAACAATGTCAATTCATCCAGTTCATGAACATGTTATATCTTTGCATTTATTTGTGTTGCTTTCAGTTTTTTTCATCAATGTTTTATAGTTTTTAGAGTATGGGTATTTTACCTCCTTGGTTGATTCTTAGGTATTTTATTTTTTCTGTGCGATTGTAAATGGAATTGCTTCTTAATTTCTTTTTCTGCTATTTTGTTATTAGTGTACAGAAATTCAACGAATTTATGTATATTAATTTTGTATCCTGCCAATTTACCAAATTCATTATTACTTCTAATAGTTTCTTGGTAGAATCTTTAGAGTTTTCTCTGTATAGTATCATGTCATATGTAAGTAATGACAGTTGTACTTTTACCTTACCAATTTGAGTATCTTTTATTTCTTTTTCTTGTGTGATGGCTGTGGCTAGGACTTCTAATACTATATTGAATAAAAGTGGTGAGAGTGGACATTCTTGTTCCTGATGTTAGAGGAAAATCTCTCAGGTTTTCACTTTCATTGAGTATGATGTTATGTGTGGGTTTGTCATATATGGCCTATATTATGTTGAGGTACATTCCTCCTAAACCCACTTTGTTCAGACTTTTTATCATGAATAGATGTTGAATTTTGTCAAATGCCTTTTCTGCGTCTCTTGAGATGATCATATAATTTTTATCCTGCATTTAGTTAATGTGGTGTATCACATTGATTGGCAAATATTGAACCATCTTTGCATCCCTAGAATAAATCCCACTTGATTACGGTGAATAGTCCTTTTAATGCATTGTCAAATTTGGTTTGCTAATATTTTGTTGAGGATTTTTGCATCTGTGGTCATCAGGGATATTGGCCTGTAATTTTCTTTTCCCTTTCCCTTTCCTTCCTTCCTTCCTCCCTCCCTCCATTCCTGGTGGGGTGGCTAGAACTGAGATGGAGAATTGGCTAGGGAGTCCTCAGGTGCTGCACACGGGGTTCCCTGGTAAGGCAGCTGGAGGTGAGGCAGGCACGAGCCAGAGATCTTGGGGCACTTTGTCTAGGGGTTGCCCTGCAAATTGTTTGGACCAAAAGGGTACAGGTCTGGAGTGTTCCAGGTTCCTTTGCACCTTTATCACTTTGGCAAGATACCTGGAGCTGTGGTGAGCACTGCCCAAATGGGTGTCTGGGTGTGCACCACCTTGATGAGAAAGATGGCTGGGGCTTGTGTGGGCTAGGGGACCCAGGGCTCACTGAGGTATTAGACCACCTCAGTCACTGGATCTTGCTCTTGTCCACACTATCAAGGTAGAGGAAGAACATAAACTGTTGGGTTCACCAGCCTCTCCAACCTGAGAGAGTTTGAGCAGCTTTCCCCTTCCTCTTGGTGGAGTTCTGGACCTCCGCCTTATATATTATAGTTGCTCTTTTTAAAAAAGGCTTTTTTTTTCTCTGCCCCAGGGCCTCCAGGGCTGCTATCTACTAGGGGTCTGGGGCTCACTGAGGCAGCAGGCCAGCTATGGTGCCTGGACCCTGTTATCAAGGACCCACACTATCAAGGTGGAGTGGGAACGTTTACCATGGCACTTGCCAGCCCCTCTGACCTGAAGTGAGTTCTAGCAGTTACCCTGCCATTTGGCAGGGTACTGGGTCTGTTTCCTTTATATTCAAGTTGCCCCTTAAGTCATGGCCTTTTTTGTGAGCCTCAGGGTAAAGGAATCCGCTCAGGTCCATCAGTACTATCCCTCTTCACTACAGTTTATAACATTGGGGGTGGGGGTTCGCTTTGTTACCATGTGTCTGTCTCTCTTCCCGTTTTATACATGGTCTCTCTATCTCTTGTTGTATAGAAGCTGTTCAGTCAGCTTTCAGTTTTTCTTCAGGAGGAATTGTTGTATAAACAGGTGTATATTTGGTGTGTCCATGGAGGAAGTGAGTTCAGGGTCTTCCTGTGTCACCGGTATGGACTTGAAGTCTCATGTATAACTTTTGACTTGCCCAAAACTTAACTACTAATAGCTTATTTTTGACCAGAAACCTTATCAATAACATGGACTCGATCAACACATATTTTGTATGTAATAGGTATTATATACTATACTCTTACAATAAGACTAGAGAAAAGTAAATGTTATGAAAATCATAAGAGAAAACACATTTATAGTACTGTATTGTAAAAAATCCATGTTATAGGTGGACCCCCACAGTTCACACCTGTGTTGTTCAAGGTTCAACCGTACTTACATCAACACAATTCGTGGCACACAAGAGCACAAAAATATTTGTTAATGAATGGATCTCTCCTTATTCCTTATCTCTAATTAAGCTGCTCTCCACTTTCAAATCTAGTTTCTACCCTATCCAGATTTATAAACATCATTGCCTTTTATTTCACTTGCCCTCAGAGTCTTCCTATAGTCCTATCCTATACTTCTTCAATGGCATGTAAACTAACACCCTGCCATTTAGTATGACAGAGTTAATTAAAATACTGGCTCTGCCACTTACTATTATGTGACACTAAGGAAACTGTTTAAGCTCTCCATGCTGCAGTTTTCTTATTACAAAATGGTACTAACAATAATATATCTATATCTCAAAAAAGATTAGATTAAGTTATAAAGTTCTTAGAACTTTTGGCATAGAGGAAGGACTCAAGAGATGCTAGGCTTTTAACCTTCCTGTTTTCATCCAAAGATGATCCTACTATTCATTTATCTGGTTTTTGTCCAGGCTGCATTACACTAATGGAAAAGTCACATATCTCTACAAATTAAATGCCCTGTATTATGACTTTATTGCTTTTTGAGCTCTGAGTATCTAAAAACACCAACATTTGCTTCAAACATTTTCTGTTCGCCTTGATTTCAAACCAAACTCTGTATCTTGTATACTCAGCAGATAAATCTCATCTACTTAAAACCTGTATGTGCTGCTGTTTCCTCAGTCCAGAGGCCCCTCGGCCTTATTCCTTTAACCTCACTTCTGAATTTCTCCCTAGCTTCAGCCATTTTTGTTCATTTATCTAACAGCAGAAGCACAGATAGCTCTCACACTAACCTTTTCCTTTGGTATTCCCAACCTATTCCCAATAAATCCCTTCTTTTATCAATTTCTCCTTCTCTACCTCTTTTGCTCAGCCTGTCAACCTTTCTGGTCTCTGTCGAAGAAAACGTATTTTCACTTTGTCTGCCACTGGTATTCTTTAACCTTCTTTGCAACCACATAATTCCTGAAAAAAGGTGGTTTAAATGCAATGTCTCTACATCTTCCCATTCTATTTAGAACAAATACCAGCAGGCCCTAAGATTTTTTATATCGTATATTATGTGGTTTTATTATTTTCTGTCAACACAGTGTTTATACCAATTGCAGGGTGAACAGAGCTGACCTCTTTCACAAATGAAGAACCACCATTTAGTAAATACTATTCACTACATACTGCACTTTGCATATATTACCTAATTGAATCTTCACAACAATCCTGTGAGACAAAGTATTTTCACTTTATAAGTAAGGATATTGTGACCTAGCTAATTTCTCTCTTATTAATGTATTTATGATCTTGGAGTCATTAACTTTCTCTCAGTAGCCCAGGCATAATCTGAAACTCACCCATGGGCTTGTCAACCCCAGTGATTGTTCTCTGATTCATGTTCTGCCACACTAGGGACACTGTTGTGTGGGAGGTCACCAAAGTACTAAACACCAATTGCTTCTTCACTGTTCACCCCATTAGATTTTCTATGGGATTTGGTTCTGTTTCTTCCTTACACTTTATGACTTTCTTTCCATATAGATATGGATACCCCTGCCTTCATTTCTTTTTTATTTTCAGTTCTAGGTTCTTACCACACCACTTACCCCTCTTCCCTCCCTCTTTTGCAGCGTATATAAACACACTCTTATTTCTCCCTTTTTTAAAAAAAAACTCACTTTTTGGATTCTGCCTCCCCTTCATAAACACTACCGTATTTTGCCTTTTCATTTCCCAAAGAGAAGTCTATGTGTGCTATTTCCACTTTCAACTCTTATTCATTCTCCAACCCAATGAAAGCTCAATTCTGTAATAAGCACTTCATTGAAACTGTTCTTTCCAAGACCAACAATAATCTCTAATTACCAATCCAATAAAACCTGTTCGGTTCCTATTTGACATCACTTCCACCTTGGGCAAAACCCTTCATTAGTGGTTCTTAACCCTGAGTGCTCATTAGAATCATCTGGGGAGCTTTAAAAAAATAATAATTGGTCTGGGATTAAAGCGTGGGCCCAAGTAAGATCATATCAGAGAGTAGGGTCAAGCATGGGGAATTGTTAGGATCCTCAAGTAATTTAAATTGCAATTGGGATTGATATCCACTGTTTCACAGTCTTCTCAGTGTAATAGTCCAAGCTCAGGCCTCATTCCCTCTCCCCCAGATTATTTTAGTCCTCTGTCACTTCTCTTCAAGTCCATTATCTCTCTTCTTTGAGATCCTCAATCACATTTTTGCTAAAATCTATAAAACACAACTGTGGACATGCAGTGTCCTGCTCACCTAACTTCTAGAATAAAGTTCAAACATAAAGTTCAGTCACTTTCTACAACAGGATTTGCAGACAAATGTTTAGGACGTAATGCCTCCTAGTTACTGATTTTCAGTATATTGAAAACAGATATGAAAAAAAATCAAAGCAAATATGAAATACTTAACTCTTTTGTGCACCCATTAGGTTAGCATAGGGCCATGCATAAGTAGAGCATTGAAAAATTACCTCGTGAACTGATTTTAAAAGCTGGTGATGGGTAGTAAGGAGGGCACATATTGCGTGGTGCACTGGGTGTTATACGCAACTAATAAATCATCGAACTTTACATCAAAAAAATAAATAAAAATAAAATTTAAGAAAAAAAGTATGTTAAAGGTTAAACTTCAGCTAACCCCAGAATGTAATCTAGCCAGATATACTTTGGAGGAATTTAGTAACTGTCTGTTAAATGCTAGATAATTGTAATGTCTACACTACTACTCAGTCTCGGTGAAGAAAAAAGAAGAGGAAATCTGCTATCTCTACTATTTTTCAAAGCATTCTATTAAAAAAAAAAAAACCTTGATAAAAATAGTAATGTGCTACACTCTGTGGGTATGTTCCCTATGTGGGTAAGGGGAGTGGGAAGCTGCCCGGTATATATGTCTCTTCTGACTTTTCTGTTTCTCCTAGCAGAGTGTCTACCATCATTCTATTCCTTCCCACTTAAGTAAGTCAAAAGGAGAAAAAGGATGGTGCAAAATACTATTTGATACCTTTGCATATATGGCTCTTTCAGATGGGTGTATCACCTATGAATTGAGAAAATAATCAAACTTCATAAAGATCAAGTCCCATTTAATCATTGTGCTGTTAGCTGCTGTGTATCATCAAAGGCCACGGCCCAATTGCACAGCACAGGGTTTGCTGAGGGAAATAAAGAACAGGATCAGCTCCCTTTTTATTTCAACCTTAGATACATATTTGCAGTTCTCCTCCTACCCATTAATTCAAAACCAAGTTTGAAATCACATGTGGTACTGTCTGCCATTAAAACTGGAAGTCTCCATTATGTTAAGGCAACAAGAGTGTACAAAAAATAAAGCTAAAGGATGTTATTCTAAAAATAGAGAACTTGAAAAAAACTTAACTACAAATCACTCATTGACCATATTCTTATGCTCTAATACACATCACAATAAAGTTTTATCAATTGAAAAGGATAAGATCTCTGTCTCTGTCTCTCTCTCTCCCCCCCCCCCCCCACACACGCACATACTGCATGTGAAACTGGTAAATTCTAGGTAAGATCTGTATTTGAGTTAATAATATTGCGCCAATGTCAGTTTCTTGGTTTTACAAGATTTTGTCATTGGAGGACAGTTGGGGGAAAGGGCACACAGAACTTCTCCACTCTTTTTTGTAACTTCTTGTGAATTTTAAACTTTTTTAAAAATTATTTTTAGAAATTTGAATGCTGAGTTATAACTGTATTTGATATTTTCATTAACATTTCCATGTATAATGAATTTCAAAGGATAAGCAGTATATTTAACAATTTGTATAATAGAAAAATTTTGCGTATTGCTAGCAAATATACATCAGTTGTCCTCATAGACAAGATGTGGGCAAATAGCACAAGGGTAAATATATCTCTTTCAATTGTTTCCTAGCAAAGAAGCAAATCAAGTATTGGAACCTTGTGTAAATGGCAAGAGTTGCCATGGATTCTTATTAACAGTTAGATTGAAAAATTTATGTCAGCTTGCCCATGAATTCCGAGGTTTTTCTGGATAGTAACTGAAGTACTTTTAAAATAAAACGCCAGAAGACAGATTCTCCAAATGTAACCCATGAAAGAGAGTCCCTTTTATATCCCAATTTTATTTACCTTTTCTGAATTGTCACAACATTAATCTACTGGGGATAATCTAGTTAGTATATCTGAAATTCCATTTATTTTTTTCTATTGATATGCATGTATTACACTTGAATATAATACAGAATTTCCAGTGTTGTTTTAAAGGACTCAGTTAAAAAAATGAGAAGCATGATCTACAATTTCAAACAAACCTAGACAAATTCATAATTTCCAAAATAATACAGTTTTCTACTTTGTTCCAAAGAAATTAATGCTGTTATAATTGATGGAAAAATTCCAGCACAACTGTTACTTTTTTCTTTCAGAATTCATACAGTCTTAAACTATTGCAAAATCCACTCAAAGCCATCTAATTAGTTTTATGTATAATTAACATGGAGGGAGGAAGTCATTTTATCCCATGGACTTGGAGGGCAGCACACTTTGGTTCAGTGTTCAAAGTATACTTTACAAATTTAAGTTTTAACCAATTTTACACTTTAATTTTTCCGCCCAGAAAACATTCTGGGTAATGCACTGGTCTTTGAAATTTGTTACCAACTAACAGACCAAAACTCTCCAAGGTATGTCAGCCTCCATCATGGAAACCAACATAGACTTAATTGACCATGGCATTGAGTTTTAAAAATATGAAAAATGGTCACATCTTTTCTAACATAATGGAATTTCTAATAGGACAATTTCTGAAGTACCTTCCTGTTAGGCTAAGATGAGTAAACAAAGAAGTGTCTCCGATTACATCCCTTCAACTATACATTTACACAATATTATTACAGAATGGCTATGCATTTTCAGTTCTTCTCCAACTTCACATAACAAATGAAATAAAATAAATGTAGTATAAAATTATACATTCTGTAATAACTTAGAAAAAAATTACGTACATGTTTAAGGCCTTTAAATATTTGTAAGACTTTCCTGTAGAACTGAAAAACAAAAATGTTAAAATGACTACAAAACTGTGGACAGAAACTGACCTAAGAAATTGTTCGAATGGCACAACTATAAGCAAATATTTATAAATTTGAGACCAAGGAAAATGAACAATTCTGTTAACAGACTGAACAAATATATAAGCATTCAAACAGTCATTGGGAGCGAGCAAGGGACAGTCTATATAAAATGAGAGGACAGTTAAAAAAAAAATTACTAGAAGAAATCTTAAGTGAATAACTCTCAAGCTAAGAAATCAGAAATCTACATGCACCCCTGGCGATTTTTTTGAAACTGAAGGCTACCTACATACTTGACTGCTCACTGCTGATTTCTGTGAAGGGAAAAAGTAAATATAAACATGAAAGAAAAAGCCCACTTAAAAACCAAGAGGGAAAGTACTCTAGAAGTACAAAATAGCATATAATGAAAATGGAAATTCAGTTCTAACTACTACCTATTTAACTGACAGCTGCAGTAGTATGTTAGCCTTGGGGAAACATGTCAGCTTGTCTATACATTCTTATATGATTGATGTATTCAGATAACTATTACTTGCCAACAATAATTATTATCAATGGATATATATTTCCATTCCTTTAACAAAAGCAACTGTAAGATGTTAAAACATGTAGGCTTTCAGAGCTCCAAGATTAGGATACAAATAAAACTGTCTCAGTCTACACCATGCCAGAGAAGTTCGCAAAGGAAATGTCAGTAAAGCCGGGTGCAGTCCCACCAACCAGTGAACACGGGACCGGACCCAGGAACATATCCATGGCAGAAGGCCGGTGCACTTGGCAGACTTTCAGAAACAAGAAAAGCAGTCACATTTGAGGCCAAGAACCCAAAAGGTGAGTGTCTCTGACATCACCTGGAAACACCAACTCTTCAGATGGCAACTTCAAATTCTCTTAGCAAGTGCAATTTTACAAGTTGAACACAGTTCAAATCTGACAAAATCTTCATGACATAGAAGTTCATGTCTGACTTTTTAAAAGTCTTGGTTTCAAGAAGAGGCTGGTTATGAGCCATGAAATCCCTTGGAAATAAGACTCTGCAGTGCCTCTTGTGAGCGGTATAAAAATCTCCTTTCAAGATCACCTCGGGAATTAAGTTTCTGTGCATTTGTTTAGGGTAATCAGGCTTGAGGATCACTTGATTTTTCCTTCGTTAATGGGTTACCTACAAAGGAAGAAGAAAATATAATCATTTTATAACAAGGCTGTGATCTTAAAACTCCAAACACAATTTAGTATTAGAAATTAATAACTCAAAATGGTGGTATTTGCTATATCAAATAAATTGTTGAATTTTAAAGGAATACCATATTCAGATGTTGCCATCTTATAAAAATACACCCGTTGTTTGTTTTTTTTTCTCTTTATCCTTTCACAGTACTTTAGAGCCACTTGCACAATTACCCAAATGACTGCAGCTGTGACCAGGAAGATCTTAACTGGTGATGCTGCCTGTCTCAAATCCAAAGAATGATTCTGGAATCTTTGTTCTTTGTATAGGCTTGGAACATAGAATCCAGAGATCATAAACACTTTATGCCAGGCCTCAGTAAAAAAAGACCTTTGTTCACAGGAATACAGTCAGACCGCATCTTCAAGAAAGTCCTGGGGCATTGGCTCCATAAAATCCATTCTTGAAAATAGTTTAAAACTTGAGTGCTTATTTGACTCAGTTAGATTTCGGAAAAATTATTCATGAGGAGAAAAATATCTGGGGAGAAAAACAATGATTGTACAATATTTTACCAAATTTTATATTTTTCAAAATTCTCAAAAAATTGATTAGGATAGCATTATTAATGCTATTATAAATATTATTAAGGGAGGTTCACACTGGCTTTTCACACCTACTTAAGTCCAAAGAATGTGTACAGGAAAAAAATAGACATCCAGAATACCTGATACCTATCTCTCTCTATATATATACATACGTGTAGATGATAGATGGATGTAGAGAGACAGATTTCTGCTGTGTCAGTGAATTCCTAAGTATACTCTAATATCAAAGTACTTGGTTACATAACTATTCTTTTCAAGCAACGGTTATTACAAAAAGTGAATTCTTCAAAGTTACTGTGGACTTTGGTTTTACTCCATTAAATTATATAATTACTCATCCTTCCATAAAATATTTATGGAAAGGCTGTTTTTTGTTTTGTTGTTTTTTGATCAACTATGAAAAAGAGAAACATTAAGCAAAATAACCTAGCTCTGGCTCTACCACACCTAGTCTCAAATTACACTGCAAAACGAAGCTATACATTCAGAAACAAGTATTTTCTGTGTGGAGGCAGCCATCTTATTGACATCTCATTGGTCAGCTATCCTGCCCAAGGAAGCATCTTTAAAGCTTCTTACTCCCATGCACAGAGGAACTATGGGAGGAATTGACTGAGAATGGAAGGACACAGACACAGAAGGGGCTTGCTCACCTCCTGGTGAGATGCTGGGAGCAGGGGCTATCTTAGGGAGGGCAGCAATCTCATTTTCAATTTGTCTTCCACTTAGCGGTCATTTTATAGAAGTTCGGTGAATGGCTCCCAGTTTGAGTGTGAGTGTTAAGAACACCGCGGAAAGTAAATATGAATTTTCTACAGACATTATGTCACAGGTTGTCAATAGAGATAGCTGATCATTGTGAAAAATACAAACTCTTTATGATAAACTTTCTTGATAAATACTGATTTAACACAATCCTTGATGGCCGTTGCCTGAGCAAGATCCACTTGCCTTTTCTGGCGATTCTCCTCTCAGTAGGAAGACTTAAAAAGCATGATAAGGGACTATATTTCCAAAACTAGTGCGAGGAAAAGAGAGGAATTGAGAGAGACAGAACTAAGGGGTTAGCCTCAGCAGGGATTCAGTGTAGGCAACTGGACGGACATGGTGCCGTGACCCCACGAGAGCGAGTGGCGTGTCCTCCTGTGTCATTTCAAGCGCCAGTTCTAAGTAATCTGTTCGTGGCTATGGTAGATGGCCTCTCATCTTCATTCCAAGCTACGTATTTCATCCTGCTAGTTTATATAAAACTGGAGAGTGGGGGCACCTGGGTGGCACAGCGGTTAAGCGTCTGCCTTCGGCTCAGGGCGTGATCCTGGCGTTGTGGGATCGAGCCCCACATCAGGCTCTTCCGCTATGAGCCTGCTTCTTCCTCTCCCACTCCCCCTGGCTGTGTTCCCTCTCTCTCTGGCTGTCTCTATCTCTGTCGAATAAATAAATAAAATCTTTAAAAAAAAAACTGGAGAGTGATTCTCTCAACTATATATTAAAGCTTTGTTTTCACATAATTTTAAAAATAGACACTCAAATTTACAGTACAATCCCAAAGGTTTATGTCCATAGAACAAATTTTTCCTCCATCTCAGTAAACATACACGTCTCCACACAAACACATATATACAATGCACATCCTAAGAATCATAAGAATACCATAAATCTATGTTTTATTCTATTTCTTTCAGCTAAAATAATTGCTAGAAAATAAAAATTTAAACATGACTAAAAGAATTGTCTAAGCATAGATTGAAACATGATTAAAATGACTTTTCTTGCTCCAGTTTTCCACAATATTCCTACTTTATTAATCCTAAAAATATCCTAGCACATTTTACGAGATGAAGATAGGGCTTACGTGGGCTCTTTGTTTTAGATTTCATTTTTGTAAATTACTCTGATCAAGTAATTGTGGTTTGGCGTGTGGAGTTCTCGGTTAAGGTCATGGTGGTAGTGCTTGCAGGCACAGTGGTCATGTCATGCCACTGCTCGGACCCCCAGTTTTCCCGTGTGTAGAAAGGAGATAATCCTGTTAACCTCACAGGGTTGCCGTGAGGATCAAATAGGATAATGTTTATGAAAACATCTATTCTGAACTAGTATAATAAAAGTTTTAGAAGTTTTTTTTTTTTAATGCACGAATTTTTAACAAGAGAACCACTAGAAGTACTAACAGATATTTAGTCACATTAGAGGAACTCTTAAGGAATCCAAACAAAGGCTAAGTAACTCCTTGTCCTGTTCAGTGTAGCACACGTATGATCATGCGTGAGCATGTCTCAGCGCCTCCTTGACAACCTCCGGATTTGTACCAACTCGAGTGGCAAAACCAGAGATTTAAAAACGTAAGGATGATTTTGTGTTGTTGTTTTTTTTAAGATTTTATTTATTTATTCGACAGGATAGAGACAGCCAGCGAGAGAGGGAACACCAGCAGGGGGAGTGGGAGAGGAAGAAGCAGGCTCATAGCGGAGGAGCCTGATGTGGGGCTCGATCCCATAATGCCGGGATCACGCCCTGAGCCGAAGGCAGACGCTTAACCGCTGTGCCACCCAGGCGCCCCAAAACATAAGGATGATTTTGAATGTAGGTACATTATTACCAATTTTAATCACCTAATACAAAAGACACAGTAATATGTAAAACTAAATCGTGTAAAATGTAACACACACAAAAAATCAACCCTTTTATGATTTACGTGCTTATTAAGTCCAAGTTACTCAAGTCAGAATTCTGGCATGCTAATTGGAAAAGAAGTGCCATTTGACCCTTTCCTGATACGCAAGGGCTGTTTCAGCAATACTAATACAATCTGACATTTACAAATGTTGCTCTTACTTCAGATTTTTTAATACACCACATTATGCATTGCCTTATTTTTAGCATTTAAATATTATTCTCTCTCACTCAAGCCGTATCTTTTGGAAGAGGCCACATAGTAAAAAGTGGTAGCTTGTAAAGAGAATTTTCAGCCAAGTTTTCAGTAACTGAAAGCAGGAGGTTGCAATAAAACCATCTTTACAGGATAGGAAATAGCATTTGCTACACAAATGTACTGCCTTTTGGTTCTGAGGGCAGTAGATATAAAATACTGCATGACGGAGAGAAGTGGTCCTATGATCGTTACAGTTGTGCCCTGAGCCTCATGCGTTTTAATCGCCACCTCAGTGAATCTGCCTTTCCAAAGGCAATGTTTCACACAGCTGTTCCTTTTCATGGAAATCTTCCTTGTGTATGCTGCACACCAGCCAACTCAGCAAGTGAAAATACTTGACAGCTGACACATGCAAAAGGTAATAATACTAATAGTAACAGTAACAGTACTGGCAGCTTTTCTTGTCACAAGCACAGAGCCATCTCAGTAATGATCCACCAGGATGGAGCTAACCTGCTAACATTAAACAAAAAACGAATTCTTTAAGAATTATCCCCTTTTTAAAAAACCCACCCATTTATTTCTCCCAGTCTAACAAATCTATTACAGGATCCTGATTAGATTTCTCAAAAATCTGTGCTAAAATCACATTCTTTCAGTCTGTTTACCAATATAATTAGAGAAAACAAAACCAGGTAATGGCATACATAACGTTAGTTAAATATGAAGTTAAGTCAGCTATTTTATACTGTTTTTATTTTATATTTGGAACATTCTGCAGTATCCTCTGCCTATCTTCTAGTGAAGATAAATTAGAAAGGCTAAAAAGGAAATTCAAGAATCTGTCCTGTCCCCAAGTGTAAAAGATGATCTTATAAAGTTCTTAAAATAATTCTATTCATGGAGTCCGTAATTCCTTTTTCCCCGCTCAAGGCCCGCCGCCTGAGTTATCAGTGGGAGGCAACACGCGATGATGAGAGATGCGACGGTGCAGCCGGATTCAGATCTCTTCCTTAGCATCTTCTCACACTGTGGGGCTGAATAAGCTATTTGAACTCCCTGAGCCTGGTCTTCCCCAAGGATAATATGAGAATGGTTTCACCAGACCCCATGCATTTGCTATCGTGGTGAAATCAGATAATCCTTCCAAAGTGTCTGGGTGAATGCTTTTTAAATAACGGGTGGTAGTAGTAGTAATTCCCAAACACGACATAAAAGGTGATACGTAGGGGGGCGCCTGGGTGGCACAGAGGTTAAGCGTCTGCCTTCGGCTCAGGGCGTGATCCTGGCGATCTGGGATCGAGCCCCACATCAGGCTCCTCCGCTATGAACCTGCTTCTTCCTCTCCCACTCCCCCTGCTTGTGTTCCCTCTCTCGCTGGCTGTCTCTATCTCTGTCAAATAAATAAATAAAATCTTTAAAAAAAAAAAAAAAAGGTGATACGTAGGATAGTTATTGGGGGGAGGGGGCATTACTGCTTGTTTCTCTGTTACTGATTTAAGTTAATTTTCAGCGTCTTATAGAAACTGATCTTGCAATTACTCATTTTGTATTCTTACTAGTCATAAAAGTCATGTCAAGAGGGAAGCACCACTGTTTGGACCTACTTTGGGAGGGAGACTCTTTTCAGATGAGGTGATAGAGAGTAGTGGTTAAAAAGAATGCACCTGAAGCCAGGCTTCCTAGGGTCAGTGCTCAGTTCTGCTGCTAACTCAGTGTGTGACCTTGAGTAAAACAGGGATAATATTAGTACCTACATCATAGGGTTGTATGAGCTGAGGAGCAAATAAATTAATAGGTCAAGTGCTTAGAACAGTGCTGGGCATGTAATAAACACTATGTAAATGGTAATTCTTATTATGTATTATTTATATACACACACATTTCTAGCCCTCTGAATGCACTGAATTCCTAGTTTTTGCCCCTGATTTCTTCTGATCGTACATTACGAGTGTTTGTAGACACATAATCTATTCTTTTTCATTCTTACTTTGTCTTTTTAATGGACCAGCTGCCATCAGACTTTGCATACAGAGCAAATATTTAGGAAATCAGCGCTATACTTTAACCGTCTAGCCTTAAAAAAATAACTGTGGTATAATTATGCCGAAACAAAATGCAGATTTGTAAATTTCCTTATTCATTATTGATGATTCTGCTGATATTTTTCTACTTTGAGTTTTATCCCATACTCCAGATTTTTTAAATCCCAGTTGTTCAGTTTTCCAGTCAACATAAATTTGAGAAATCACTGCCAAATTTCCACAGCATCAATGTGAATCTTATCATTTTAGCTTAATTCAAAAAAAAAAAATCTTTTCTCCAGTGTGGTCATTAAAGTCTTGTTATGAGGAACTATTGGACAATATTTAAGTTCCTGTGAATATAAAATGGGTCCTATACACACAATAATAGAACAGACAATGCATAACGAACATTACAAGTCAATTTCATAAAAATATGTTGAATTTACAGCGAATACCCATGTTATTAGAGAAACATTTATTTTTGGACTGATGAACAATATTTAAACAGTTGGAAGGCAAGGAATAAATATGTGGCAATATTTCCAAAAGGAGGTGGTAGGTTTAAATGCAGTGCATGTCCAGTCTTTATAATACAGCTGCTTCATGACATCACAACAGGTACCAAGTCAAACTAACATTCTGATAATAAGTAAATTCAACTTATTTGATAAAAGGAAAGCTAGAAAAACTTTATAATCCTAAAAGCTGATTTGAATGAACTCTCCCTTGCTTGGAATATAAGTGCTGCTTTGCTGCAGATGTATTTTTTTTTTTAATGTAGCTCTTACAAGTGTATGAATTAAGCCCTTGCCTTAGTTTTTGTGTACTGAATGTGCAATTAAAACATCGTTACTCTGAAGTAGCAGGTTTTCTCATTTAAACTAGAGCAAAGCTGCCATTGAGCTGGTCATAACTGTATGTGAATCCACTTGTCCTATCTTAAAGCACCTTCTATAATGAGGTATTACAAAATGAAAGACACCTGTCAGTCTAGAATAATAATTCCAGAGTAAGCCGACCAGGCAGCATTTAGGTCTAGCTGAGGCACTATATGGCCATGACGTATGAATCATCTTCATAAATCTACCTACCTATATATAAAAAAAAAACTAAGGCTTTGTTTTACTTTCTTGGCAATGGAGATGATTCCTATAGCCATGAAAACTGTTGGATTCTCATGCCACAGTTTATTTTTCCTTCCTAAGAATGTCCGGTGCTGGCTTGGCCTGAACATTTATTTTAACATTCGAGGCACCAAAAGCCAGCTGTATAATACTTCTGCTAGGGTCAGCGTTTCTACTAAATGACCTTGTTATCTGTCCTATAAATTCTCTAAAAATTTAACAGCCTTGAGTGATTGGAAGGATAGTCATTTCAAACAACAGAGAGCATTGCCGTAGCTAACTGGTTATATTTAGGTATCACACAGTGTGGAAGCAGAAGATGCCCTATAATCTAACTACACTTCTGGAGAGAACCCAAACACCAAGCATAACGGAAGAGGGGTGGCCTTACTCTGATAAGAGTTTTATACTAGTGATACTACCTGCTGGTCTGAGCACATTGGACAAGTCACTTAAAAATCTCTGAATCTCCAGGGTTTCTATCTGCCAAGTGAGCCTGTTAGACCCAGCGAGCTTCCCATTCCCTTCTATCCCCAAACTACTCTGACATTTCTTAAGAAGCACTAATTCCAAATGGGATAAAACTTTATTTGAATTACCTAAGTTCAGTGGTGGTATAAACACTGTGTAGCTTTCATTTTTCTAAGAAGCCTACTCATTATATTAAAATGCAAAACTAGTAAGCTTTGACCACAAATACAACATCTGTCAATGGCTTTCAGGTTCCTATGCTGTGTAAGTAAAGATCTTGACTGGAAATGAATCTTTTGAACAGATGGACCTGCATTATTTCTCGGAACTTTGAAAGCTGTACAGAGCGCCTTCCATGAACTCTTCTATGTGACTCGTGAAAGCAGATGACTGTTTGTGTTGCCATTTAAGCACACTCATCTCCTCACAGGCAGATCGACTGATTCTGTCCGGATGACATTCACTGCTAGCATAATAAAACATTCCCCGATATCTCTGTGGGTAGTTAATAAATTCCTTTGGGACATTTAGGAAGTGTAAGACTTTCCTTCTCCTGGCCCTGTTCCCACCTTGTGTTTATTTCAGGTAGAAAATGACCCCCCAAATCAAGATCATTCTGAAAGACAACAGGATAATGGGATCCAGTTATGTTTCGCTTAAAAACATCGAGAAGTCCTTAGACAGGACTTGCCTTAGACAGGGAAAACAATCATTTTGAATACTTGGAGGAAATCTGAGTAGACTTTAAAAAAATATTATTTCATATACCAGCCTACTTCACACATTTTTAAAGACAGTTGAGATTTTGAACTCAATTGGAAGGTACTTTACCTGCCAGATTTGATATTCGGTTCCTTTTTTTTAGACTCACCTCTAATTTATAAAAGTGTAATTTGAATTGATAGTTTGTATCCACTTTCAGACTTACAGCCTTGCTTGAAGAAGTTTAAATCTATCTGCTCAAGTATCGCACTTCTCAACTTCAGCCTCACTGCATATGAGGGCTAGCAGAAGTACGCGGTACGAACTGTACTCAGAAGGTGAATTTAAGATAAGTGGAGTTGGGGAGAAGGGCTGAAACATGGAAGAAATACTTCTTAGTAGCCTAGAGATAACTAAGAGCAACATTTTCTCTGAACCTCCTGGGTAGTTTGAGTTACAAATGCAAATGGCTCTTAGTCACAACCTTTCCTCGAGCTATCTGTCTGAATAAAGACTGTGTTGCTGTCACTTGGAGAAGAACTTGGTGGAACTTGAACCACGCTAGTACCATGCCTGAGGTAGCACATACGCCCTCCTCCCCATCCCCATCCTTTGCCATAATATTACATTTAGAGATGATCCCTTCCATATGTGGTATATCTGTGGGAAATAGTTGCAAAACTAGAATGTATTTTCTGAAAAGTTGTAATATAGTCTGTGATGTTTAATATACTGGATGCGTTGCTTTTTCCCTTCTATTTCTCAGTTGTATTCTTCTCTGGTTGTTTTTGTTTTTTGGTTTTAGAATACTAGTCACAATTCTGTAGTTTCAAATTCCCAAAGTTGATCAAAATGTGAATCTTTAGCTATTTCTCATTGTTTAGATGCTAGTTTGACATAGCTGATTCAGTTACAGGGCGATAGATAGATAGATAGATAGATAGATAGATAGATGGATGGATAGATAGATAGATAGATAGATAGATAGATAGATAGAAAGAAAGAACAGACCATTAGGAAAGAATACAATCTTCACTTGGTTTATGGTGATTTAGTGAAAGCCTGATGGCTCAGTACTTTTCATGCTAATTTCCACATTAATAGGCAGGTTGAACACTGACAGAGGTCCCCTAATACACCCAAAGTTTTGTATTATCCATTTCCTATTCTTGGAAAAACAATGTCTACTGCAGGGCCATTGTAAGTGACAATATTAGGTTCACCTCCTTGTGGCAGTTTTAATTTGTGGGTCTCATTAGTTCTATAAAAGATAGCTCAGTGCCTTTCTTTAAGTTCTTTGCCTTCTGATCCCTAAAGCTGTACCAAGTTCATCTTTCCCCCTGAAATCAGGAGCACCCAGAAGGCTAATGGTAACTATAAGAAAGAGTAGGTTACACTTAGTCCTGTAACACAATGTACACACCTGCTGCTCTGTGAGAAATAAACCAAGACGAGAGCTCATTTCAGGAGATGTTTTGAATCTTTACTCCTCAACGAAACTTCTGTCCCTTCCTTAGAATCCGACCAACACTAGGATTCGCCACACTAGTGCTCCAACGTGGAGCCAGAATTTTTTTGAGTGTGGAAAAATCAAAAACTGTCATCAGGCACAGCAGAAACCTTCTCTTTCTACTTCTCCATTCGAACTTGAAGAGTTTTACACGTTTGCCTAAGGAATAAACACATGTCAGGTACTCCACTGTTCAACAGATGATAATAAGAAGCGAACCTGGGAGAAAGGGAACATTTCAACACACATAAAGGGACAGAGAGACAACAGCTTCCTTTACGCCTGTAAAAGTTCACAATGGAGATAGGTTTGCATCTCTCCTAAAGGATTATAAACTCTCAGAACATTTTTTTTTTCAATTTCAGAAAAATGCATACTCATAAATGGGACCTAAAATAAAAAGCTATTGCAAGAAAGTGATACAAACATCGTAAGAATTTCTTGTTAATATTTTGGGAAGCATTCTGCACTAACTTAATAAAAAAGTTCATTAAAATCAAGGGAGAAAGTATATAGAAATCCATACACGATCATTTCGACATAAAAGGGTAAAAGAATTGTACAAATGGTATTATGTAGTAGCATTCAATTATAATTTGCTACCTTGGTTTTTTGTTATTTGCTACCTTAACCATCCATAGGCTTTCCTGAACATCCATGTCTACAGTCATTTGTGATCTTGCTGCAGCATGAACCTGAATCATACACAATTTAATGCTGATAAATGGGGCCAAGTCATTTAACCAATGTATAGGTCTAGCCACCCATAGGCATTCACAAGCGAGCTTCGTTATTCTCTGCTCATCAACTACGTAATCCTCATTAACAGTCTGAATGGGATCCATGACATTTTTCAGTTGTAATTTATGACATTTTCTAGATAAAGACTTTCAAACCTTCTTTATCATCTCTTTCCCAAAGTACTCCAGAGATATAAAATATGTACTATTTGAATTTCAAACATTTGAATAATTTACTCTTTGAGAGCATAACATGAATAACAATAATAAATAATAAAATCATGAAGGAGTGGCTAGTAATTTCGAATTAGACAATAGAAGATTTTGGTAATATGAATCAAAGCAAAACATTTCCTACATAAATTTGAGAGCTGAGGATATTATTTCCCAATTAAAAAAAAAATTGAGTCTTTGAGTAATAAGAACCAACCGCTTGTCCTCATCATGCCTAGATCTCTCCCTACCTCACTGGAAAATATAAGACTAAAATATGGCCTGAGAAAGAATGAAACTTTTGAGTTCTGGTCACCATGATCACTTGATTTTTATCCACAAAGGTCAGAGCCAGGGCAGTCATAAAGTAGATCAGTGTCATGACTTGCCAAAGACACATGTGACAAAGGATGAAGCTGAAGAAAATTTAGAGGAGCTTCATATCAACCCACCTACCTTCCTCTCTCCGTCTTCCCAACCCCTTCAGAGAGACATAAGCTCAACCTGAGTCATAACTAATACTCATAGGACTTGACATGCCCATCCATATCCCCTTATCTTTGTATCTGGTTTAGCTTTGCCTGAAATACTCTTCTTTTAAGCCTAAGAAATGTTACCACTTCATAAATCATCAACCTTTGTGATTCATCCCGTCAGCACTCTATCCATATGTCTAATACATATCTCATCATATTTTGATTATTTATTAATCTCTTTGTTTCTTGCACTAAACTATGATGTATTAGAAAAAAGATACTAGCATACATTTTGCTTCATCCGTTCTAAGCAGTATTCCAGGTACATAAATCATGCCTAATATTTATTAAATTGCAAAACTGAAATGATGGGTGGGTGGGTGGGTAGATAAATGGACAAATGAAGGAATGAACATAAGAGGAAAGTGGTATGTAATTTCACAGGAAGGAAACCTAGAGCTACTATTTGGATTCTCTGTGAATAGCTAGGGGAACAATGAAGTGACCCAAAAGGTCAGTTCCTCCATTCTAAATTTTTTAGGATTATTCCCATGATTCTCTGGTTTCAGAATTTGAAATTATAGATATGTGTGGGTCCTGACATCAGTTTCACATTCGCACCTCAGATATTTAAATTTATTCTCCTTTGGAAAAGGTCTGATTTTTAAAACAAAATTAATTCATGAAAATAATAATGCAAGAAGATAATAGCAATGTGTGATGCTTTAATTGGTATTAGACTAACCACTTGGGATGTGGAAAATGTCCAAATAGATACATCAAGGTTGATTCTGGCATACTCATTACAGTTAACATTTCAGTTAGAAATTATCCTAATTTTTTTTAATGCACTTCTCTCTTGAGTAATTTCCATACTGCTGCTTAACACTGTCAGGAAAATTTTCTCATGAAATATTCCGTGGTGACAATTATCCTACACCTAAGTATTACATGCTTGCTTGACATCATGTGTGATGGTATAAATGAAATACCATCAATTTCTTATAATAGAACAAAGTAAATACCACAATGATTGATTTGCCCCCCAAATAATACTGTGCATACAATCTCTCTCTCTGTGCATACATTGATTATATGCTCTATATTTAGTGCAGGATCCCTGACCCCTCCTCCCATTTTTTTTTTCCAAATATAGAGGCTAGTATTTTGAAGGGCAAAGAGAAGTTAATTTTTGCTTAGCAAAAATTGCTTAGCAAAAAAAACCTTCATTTTCTGGTCTAGACTAGAAGGCCAAAGAGAGTTGATCCCTTCTCCTCAGGGAAATCTGGAACCCTCCTCACCCCTTCTTTTGCCTCCACTTCTCAGATCATAATTGCTGGCATCAATAGACAGCTTAGTGCACATTTGTTTTCTCTTGTAATCCTCAAAATTATTTGAGACTATCCCCGTTTACTATTTACAGATATTAGGCCTTGTTATTAATTACTATTATCTTCAACTTACAGTTGAAGAAACTGAAGTTTAGATAAATTAGGTGGAACTTCTGGAAGATGCCTCTGAGCAGTAGGTGATAGTCTGGGGGGACTGAGATCCTCATTCTGAGGCTTCAAACCTAGTGGAACAGGTCCTGCACGTCTGGTTCCATTCATTCACTTGACTAATACTGATTGAGCGAATACTTAGTAGCAGACACGGTCCTAGGTGTGAAAAAAATCACTACCCCTATGAACCGACAATCTAGAGAGGCAGACAAACAACAGACACAATAATTGTTCAAATATGTTAGGCCATGCCAGGAGAAAAGCAGAGTCAAGAGGAGGAGAGGGGTGTTTGAGGTAGTTAGCATAGACAGGGAACATTTGCTGAGAAATGAGACCCGTAAAGGCCTACAGCAGTGAGAGTCAGTCAAGCTAATGGTTGGGGGAAGAGCACTTTAGAGGGAACAACACGTATAAACGACCCGAGACAGGAAAGGGGAGGGTGGTGTGGCGGCGCTGGAGCACACAAGGAGAGCGTAGTAGGAACCGAGGTCGCAGACGTTATTCACTCATGAATTTCTTTGTTCAACAAATGTTGTTGTTGCTTCTATGTTACCTACTGAGGATGAGGCAAAAGCAGATACGGTCCTTGTTCTCATGTGGACACACAGAAAGGAACTAGAAACACACATGCTGCATGTGTCCCTCCTTCCAAAAGTCTCATTCCTGGAAGTCAGAACTGGATAGAACCCGAATGAACACAAGACACCTCAGTGACGACTTCTTCTTCTTTCTTTCCTTTCTTTCTTTTCTTTCTTTTCTTTCTGTCTTTCTTTCCCCTGGAAGCTACTGTTCCTTCTTTTCAGACAGTGAGATTTACAAAGTTTTCCAGAAGGAGCGGGTAGTGAGTCAGTCTGTGTGTGTACAGGAAACAAAAGTTTTTTTTTTTTTTCTGGCAAATGCTTTCAGCTGACTGTTAGCAAAGAATTTCTCAATGCATGACTTAAATTTACTTACAATCTAGCTAGATTGAGACATCCCCTAGTGTAGAAAAACAATCTAGAAAAAGAAGGGCACTCTTCCCTCTACTGTAGCATCTAACTTTTTCTTTGAAGGGATGTCTCCTCCCCAGACTCTTCAGCTGTTCTTGGGATAATGAAGTTCAGGAGAAATGTGAGGCCAGTCATGAGAAAAAATACCATATCTCTGCTTTTAGGGGGTTTTGAAGAGAAGAGATGGAGAAGAGTCTAAATGGAAAATTGAAGCAGAAGGAAAAGAGCAACTTAGGAACTAACCCATCCAATGCAAACCGGTTTGAAATGTGTAGCAGAGAGGAAGCCAAAAATTATTTGGTCCATTTAAGCTTTTCCTATTCAAATATTTATCATTATAAATTGGAGACTAGACTGCCTGGGTTTAGCCTCCACTCCATTGCTTATAAGCTATGTAATTTGGGGCAACCTCCTTAGTTCTCATTCTCATGTGGAAAAATACTTCATGTATAAAATGATGATAATAATAAGCCTATCTCCTGGGGTGGTTGTGAGAATCAAATAAAGTAATATGTGTTAAGTGCTTACGATCCTGCTTGACCATAGTAAGAACTTACTTATTTTTACTAATTCTAGTAAAAATGGAAGTTGCATGCAAGCACTAACGTAAGCAGAAAAATCCCTTATCATGTGGTTTCTTCATGAGGAATTATACCTTTTATCATTAGAAAATGTTCTTCCTTAGCAATAATTTTGCCACATTCTTCCTTACTATTAATATCATTATATCCGCTTTCTTTAGGTTAGTGTTGGCATAAATATGTTTTCTATTTATTTTCATATTTTCAGTTTTTCTTTATTCTTTTAATTTAGATGCACCCCTGCAAAACAGCATATATTTCATTTTGACCTTTTGATCCAGAATAACAATCCTTGCACTTATTTGCCTTTTAAGTGGATCACTTAAGCCATTTACATTCGGTATAGTCACTGATAAATTTGCGTTAAAATCTACCAAGTGCTTTCTGGTTGTTCTTGTTCTTGATTTCCTTTTCCTCTTCTGCTGCTGCCTTTTTTACTCCCTCTGACACGGACAATTACCTTCATAGGTTAAGTAACTCCTAAAACTGGACAAATCTCTCTTGGTCTTCCTCCTACCCAAATCCTGGACCAGAAACTCTTCTCTTCTCTTATTGGCTTCCAGTGCCTCAAGTATACCGTCTTATATTTCGTTAAGCTCTTCAGACTCCTTTTGGGGAAGGGGAAAATGGAGTAGTTTGACAATACTACTAAACAACCATTACTAAAAGTGAAAGTCAAGTTTCAGGAGTTCAGTGTTACTGATGAACTTGGTATCGATCAGTCATCCACTAAATTAAGTAACATTTTAAATTTATCTTTGGTCTTCTACCTGCACGGTACCTCTGCGTAACGATCATATTTAGATTGAGTCTGATTTCCAAACTTACTTCCATCGAATGCTCAAAACATAAGTTGTTACTTGTACTTGGGGTTACTATATTTTTCAGTTTGAGTAGTAGTCCTGATTTACACCTATTGTCCTGACTTCCTGTTGGGTTTATCTTGGAAAAATGTCCTATTATGGACAATACATTGTATCTTCACCATATAGAGTAATTGTCCTTATTGTAGAAACTTCAATTTTAGTAAACAACTCTTGAACGTTGAAATCTTAACTCTATGAATGAGTGATTCTCTAATACAGGTATCTCAGACACTGTGATTGGCAAAAAACGGAACATTTCTTGAAGCATAAAACATTTCTGAAACCCATTAAATCACATCAAGTTGCTAATAAATTTTTAAGGCTGGCATTGAGAAAGGGTTCCTAGATATAGCTTTGTACTAACTTCTTCAACTTTTCCATCATAAAAATGAGACATTGAGGTTGTAATGTTAAAGACTGACTATAATGTTATCAGTTACTATTGTAATCCAAGGTCATGAACTCAGAATCCAATTAAAGCCATGGCACACACTATTACCTTTGAGATATAAGATTCATTGTAACAAAGAGGTCAAAATAGGCTTACAAAATCTAGATCTATTTTAAAACACTAATACTCAAGTATCGGGTTCATTCACTGGTATTTTTTGTTATTTCTGTTACATCATAATGAAAAGTTATAATGGCATTTTCCTAATTTTGCCTAAAATTGAAAAATCATTGTGAATTTCAATATCCCCTAGCTTTTTTCTTCTCTTTATCATGAATAATTAAAAGTTGCTTAAAGGTAGTGTGTTCTACATATATTGAATGGTCATCTTCGGATGATGATTAAAAAAACGATGAATTTAAAATTTACTGAGAATCAGGCAGACAGTAATTAATAAGTAATGGTTAAGAGCACAGGTTAAGAGTATCATCCAGCTATGGGCTTATTCTGACTTGGGTATTTATTAAGTGTGTGGCCTGTTATTTCACTACAAAAGACCTCTTTCCTTTCCTATGCATGGAGATGGCCCCTATCTCATCACACTACTATGAAGGTTAACTGCAATAATGCCTATAATGAGAATACAATAAATGCCAACTCTTAAACACAAACAGTACTTTGGAATAAATATTTTCAAAAACAGAAATTTATATACTTAGTATTCTCATTATTCCATTGTTATTATAAAATATGAACTCTGTATAATAAGGCATTAAGTATGGATGCATTTCTGGCTCTCTGATACTTTAGTTGTCCTTTCCAAAGTTTTACATTTCCTGTGCTGAGTCTGTTTTATTTTCAAATGTTATACTCGAGTCAGGATAAATTAAAAAGAGGGTGTATTATGCACATAAGGTCTAACACATTTTCTTTTCTTTCCTAAGAGTAAAAACTTATATATAACACATTTTGTTTGAAATGTACTGAGGTTAAAAAAATCACTTAGGTTTTATTTGTTATTCCATAAATAGGAATTATTAGCCTCTGCTAATTGCTGAATATCTATAAACACGTTCAGCATCAGTTTCTACTTGGTGTTTTTGTGATTTAGTAAGAACATTAAGTTGTATTAGTAATAGCAAAATGGGCAAGAGTAGCTCAGCATTCAATAAAACAGTCCTTTACTGCTGTACCAACTACTCCAAGCTAACCTCATCTTAAATTGCCATAGGCAAAAGTACAAAAAAGTACAAAAAGCTTAAAAAAGAATAACCCACAAACCAAGCACATAAACCCTAGCATAACATTTCTTTCTCAAGTGAATAAAACCTTAAAAAAAGTGAATAAAACCATAAAAGGAAACTCTTTTGTGAGGCTGTCTTTGAATTGTACCAGTGGATGGAGAAATACCAGTAGAGTAAATGACAATAATTGCAATGTTCAGGGAAAAAAATTGCCTCCTTCACTGGGTAGCTCTGATCAGTCCTCAAGAGTCCTCACCATTTTCTGGTGGCTATAAAGGAGAAACTGTTTCTGCTCCTGCAGCATAAACCTGCCTTTACCACTGGTCAGTACAACAGTTTTCACCGGGCCCATCTGTGACAGGTAACTGGAATGGCCCAGATCCTGTTACCATCATAGCCGCTAGAATCCACCGATTCCATCTCTATGGTTCCTTTCTAGCATGATCTTTCTGTAACTAATCCAAAAGGGAATAGGTACACAGACCAACCTTTGAAGAATTTGTGCTTTTTAAAGCTCACGTTTAAATAAGAATGGAGGTGGTAAGGGAAATCCTGAGATATCTCTAGTTAGTGCTTATTTAATAAGACTGACTACTTGGAATAATAATGTTCATGTTTGAGTTTTGAAAAAGCTGGCCCATTTTATGAGCCTATTAGCAACTTTCTTGATTAACGTATTTTACTTAACAAGTATATATAGCCCTTACCCTTGAATGGGAACTGTTTTAGTGCTTTACAAATACTAACTCATTTAATCTATATAAGGAACCTATATGATGGGTATACTGTTATCATGATCTCACAGATGTGCGAACTGAGGAGCATAGATGTAAAGTAACTTGCCCAAGGTCACCAGCTACTAAGTGGCAGAGTTGGGATGTGAACACAAGTAATCTGACTCCAGAGACTGGTTTATTAATCATTACACCATCCTTGAAGGCATTCTCAAGAGAACATAGCAGCCATTTCTCACTGAGGCAAATAGGACCCATCGTAAAAATAGACAAACAGCTCTTGGCGATGCATCCATTGTGAGTGATTAAGGGAAAGCTAATACAACTCTTGGAAACATTCTGGAGTCGTAGAGCAATTTTTTTTTTCATGTAAAAGTCTTCTTAAACACACATTATTACTCCCTTCCCAAGGAACACTTTCTTGCTTATATATTAGACTAAATCACTAGACATACGAGCTCTAGAATAGGTTTCTGACTTCTGTGTTTCTTAGCTTTTTGTATGTGGTATGACTAAAGAATGAGGTTATTTTCTTTGGTGCAATGATGGTTTCTGTCGTGGTTATAAAAAATGCATCTTTTAGGCATGGATGATTTACAGTGACAACTTTTTAAATTACTTGCTTGCCTTACATGTCTTCTCAAAAGTCTGCCCTTTCTCTCCTATCTAATCTGGTATCTCATAATAAGAGGTAGGAGGTAGGTCAGAAAAAATGTCAAAACTTTCAGTTAGATGGGAAAAGACAATGTGCATAAGAAGTGGCATCTCCATTCATCAGAAAGATTTGTGACTATACCTGTCTTTGGATATCTAGTTCCTAATATAATGACTGGCACTGAATAGATGTTCAATAAAGCTTAGCAAATTCAGATTCAGGTATGATTTTGTTCTATCTCCACTGACAGGTACAACACACAGAGTTAAATAAAACCTCCACATTTACACATAGAGTGCCAAAGTTGCATGCATAAAAAAAATCCCTTAGGCATATAAAAAGATTCTACTTTTTAAAATAAAATTTTAATTCTTTTTTCTTATTGAGATATAATTGACCTAATGTATGAGTTTCAGGTGCACAACATGATTCAATATTTATATATTTTGTAAAATAATTACAAGGATCTAGTTAACATCCATCACCACATAGTTAGAAAATTTTTTATGTGGGAAGAGAATTTTTAAGATTTACTCTCTTAGCAACTTTCAGATATTCAATACAGTGTTGTAAACTATAGTCACCATTGCTGTACTTAATATCCAAATGACTTAATAATTTTATAACTGGAAAGTTGTGCTTTTTGACATCCTTCACCCATTTGGCCCACCCCCAACCTCCAACCTCTGGCAATCACCAATTTGTTCTCTATAAGCTTGGTGTTCAGGGGGTACTTTTGGTTTCTTCTGCTTAGATTCCATGGATAAGACATATCCTATGCTATTTGTCTTTCTATGTCTGACTTGACTTAACATAATACCTTCTCTAGGTCTATCCATGTTGCTGCAGATGGCTAGAATTCCTTCTTTTCTCTGGCTGAAAATATTCCATTGTATATAAAAAACTTTTTTAAAGTTTTTATTTTAATCCCAGTTGGTGAACATAGTGTTACATTAGTTTCAGGGGTACAATATACTGATTCAACACTTCCATACATCACGTGGTGCTCATCATGACAAGTGCACTCCTTATTCCCCATCACCTGTTTCACCCATCTCCCAATCCACCTCCCCTCTGGTGACCATCAGTTCTCTAAATATAACTAAGAGTTTGTTTCTTGGTTTGTCTCCCTCTCTCTTTCTCTGTCTCTCTCGTTTTTTTTCCCCCTTTGCTTAATTCTTTTGTTTCTTAAATTCCACATGAGCTACTACATTGTTGAGAATTTTTGCATCCATCTTGATCAGGGATATTGGCCTGTAGTTTTCTTTTTTAGTGCTATCTAGTTTTGGTATCAGGGTAAATGCTGGCATCATAGAATGAATTTGGAAGTTCCTTTTCTAATTTTTTTGTTTTGAACAATCTAAGAAGAATAGGTATTAACTCTTCTTTAAATGTTTGGTAGAATTCACCTGTGAAACCATCTGGTCCTGGACTTCTGTTTGTTGGGAGATTTTTGATTACTGAGTCAATTTCTTCACTCATCATCTGTCTATTCAACTTTTCTATTTCTTCCTGTTTCAGTTTTTGTAGTTTCTATGTTTCTATGAATTTACCCATTTCTTCCAGGTTGTCCAATTTTTTGGCATATAGTTTTTCATAATATTCTAATTTCTCCTCTCATTTGTGATTTTGAGTACTTTCTCTTTTTTTCTTGATGAGTCTAGCTAGCAGTTTATTATATTTATTGATTTTTTTTTCAAAGAACCAGGTCCTGGTTTCATTGATCTGTTCTATTTTTTTCTTCCTTCTGCTGATTTTAGGTTTGGTTTGTCATTCTTTTTCTGGTTTCTGTAAGGGTAAAGTTAGGTTGTTTATTTGAGATTTTTCTTGCTTCTTGAGGTAAGCCTGTGTTGCTATAAACTTCTCTCCTAGAACCAGCTTTGCTGCATACCAAAGGTTTTGGACCATTATGTTTTCATTTTCATTTCTTCTATGTACTATTTCTTCTTTTATTTCCTAGTTGACTCATTCATGGTTTAGTAGCACGTTATTTAACCTCTATGTGGTTGTGGTTTTCCAGATTTTCTTCTCATGGTTGACTTCTGGTTTCACATCCTTGTGGTCAGAAAAGATACATGGTATGACTTCGATCTTTTTGAATTCTGAGGCTTGTTTGGTGGACTAATGTGCCATCTATTCTGGAGAATGTTCCATATGCACCTGAAAAGAATGTATTCTGTTTCAGGATGGAATGTTCTGGATATATCTGTTAAATCCATCTGGCCCAGTGTGTCACTCAAAGCCATTGTTTCCTTGTTGATTTTCTGTTTAGATGATCTGTCCAATGATACAGGTGGGGTCTTAAAGTCCCCTACTATTACTGTGTTCTTATCAATTAGTTCCTTTATGTTATTAACTGTTCTTTGTATTTAGATGCTCCTATGTTGGGTGCATAAATATTTACAATTGTTATATCTTCTCGTTGGATAGTCCCCTTTATTATTATATAGTGTCTTTGTCTCTTGTTACAGTCTTTGTTTTAAGGTCTCGTTTGCCCAATATAAGTATTGCTACTCCAGCTATCTTTTGACATACTCTTGCATGACAAATGTTTCTCCATTCCCTCACTTTCAATCTGCAGGTATCTTTAGGTCCAAAATGAGTCTACTTTAAGTTGATGGAAACTTAAATTTGAATGAATTATAAAAATTTTATATTTTTGCCCCCACTACACATTCAATATTTTTTATATGTTTTGCATCTTTTTATTTTGTGTGTCCTTTAGCTAATTATTGTAGTTACAGTTAATTTTACTACTTTGTCTTTTAACCTTTATACTAGCTGTATAAGTGTTTAATCCACTACATTTATTATATATTTGCCTTCACCAGTGAGATTTTTACTTTTGATGTTTTCTTGTTACTAGTGTCTTTTTAGTTTAAAGAATTACCATTAACATTCTTAAAAAGGTGGTTTTGTGGTGATAAACTCCTTTAGCTTTTCTTGTCTAGAAAACTCTTTCAATTCTGAATAACCTTGCTGAGTATTCTTTATAGTTTTTGGCTTTTTTTCTAGAGCATATAGATGGGTCTTTGTTTTTATCCATTCTGTCACCCTGTGTCTTTTGATTGGAGCATTTAGTCCATTTGCATTCAAACTAATTATTGATAGATATGTATTTATTGCCATTTTATTACTTGTCTTATAGTTGTTTCTAGAGCTTTTCTCTGATCCTTTCTTGTCTTTCTCTCATGTCTTGCTGATTTTCTTTAGTGATGTATTTGGATTTCTATTTACACTTTGCACACTTATTAGTTTTTTTGATATATGGTTACCATTAGGTTTGTGTATAATCTCTTGTGCATATAGCAGTCTATATGGTAGTTTAAGTTTGACCCATCCTTTACTCCTCTTCTCCCCATGTTGTAGGTATATGTTATTATATTTTATATCCTTTTTTGTGAGTTCCTTGACTGATTTTTACAAAAATATTCATTTTTATTGCTTTTATGTTTCTTATCTTTATACTGTCACTTTTGATCTCTCTATTCCACTCTAAAGAATCCTCTTTAGTATTTCTTGGAGAACTGGTTTACTGGTCACAAACTCCTTTAGTTTTTGTTTGTCTGGGAGACTCTTTATCTCTCTTTCTATTCTGAATGATAGTCTTACTCGATAGAGTATTCTTGGCTGCAGATTTTTCCCATTCAGCACTTTGAATATATCATGCCACTTACTTCTGTCCTGGAAAGTTTCTGCTGAAGAACCCCTTGCTAGCCCTATGGGGCTTCCCTTCTATGTAACCATCTCCTTTTGTCTTGCTGCTTTTAAAATTTTATCAATATAGTTTGCCAATTTAATTACATCAAGAATGTTTCTCATTTTGTTTATTGAGCCCTTTATCTCTGCTATGTTGTTCCTTATCTCTTTGTTACAGCTCTCACTCATGTGTTTCACTCTTTTCTCCAGTCCAGTGAGTGTCCTTATGTTCATTGCTTTAAATACTCTATCAGGCATGTCACTTATATCTGCTTCACTTAGATCTCTGTCCGTAGCCTTGTCCTATTGTTTAATTTGGGATAAATTTCTCCATCTTCTCATTTTTGTCTAAGTTTCTGTGTGTGTTTATCTGTGTTAGGAAAGTCATGGAAGTCTCCTGTTCTTGAGAGTGATGGCCTTATGAAGAAGGCGTCCTGTAGTGCCCTGCAGGGTTGTGTCCCCTGTTGCCCAGGGCCTGGTGCTTCTGGGAGTATCTCTGACATGTGCTGTGTTCTGTTGTTTTGTCCTGGCTACTTTCAAACCAGCCATCTGCAGAGGCTCTCTTTGCCTGTTGTGAGCAGTGATTGGTCCCTGGCCTGAAGGTGGTGCATTAACTAGGTGAGTTCTGGTCTGCTTGTGAAATGAGATGTTTTGCCACCACCAGTGGAACTGAGGCTCTGCAAAACTCCCACATTGAGAGATGGCAGTGTGAGCAGGGGTTTGGGGGCAGTCTTCAATGCAAGGGGCCCTGTGAAGCTGGGACTGAGGCAAGGATGACTGTGAAGGGTAGTTCCAGTGGAGTGGGTGGGGTGGGGCTTGGTTTAAGCAAGTTAGTTAGTAACCATCTGCTCTGTACTTGTTCCCACAGGTGTCCCTGTGGTTATGCTAAAGGGTAGGGGAGGAAATGGTGCCAGCCAGTTATTTGTTGCCAGAGGGATCTCTCTGTGAATGTTGCCTTTCTGGGACATGCTCTGAGAAGAGCAAATCATCTCCCCTCTGTTTGTGCCAGGCACTCTTCAGATTGTTATGTCCGCCCTGTATGTTTATGGGTTCTTTGCCTGCCTCCTCACCAGGATCAGCACAATGCCTTCCAGGCTCTATCCCAGACAAGCCTGCTGGCTTTTAGAACTCTAGGCTTTAAGCCCCACTGGTTGCCTGAAGTCACAAAATTCAGCTTCTCACTTTCCCAGCCAGTTGCTATAGGGATTCATTAACCCTGTGCACCCTCCTGTGTGTCAATCTGTCTCTCACCCTTTTCTGCAACTGTGGCTTCCTGCCCACTGCAGCAGCCACAGTCTGTTTCTCTCCCACACCACATCTCTACACTTTGTACCTTCTTTTATGTGGCCCCTTCTTTACCTTTAGTGGTGGAGTTCTGCCAGACTTCAGGTCATCTTCTGGGGTATTTAGGATGACTTGATAGTTACCTAGTTGTATTTGTGAGATGAAGCAAGCTTAGGGTGCTCCTACTCTGCCACCATATTCCTACACCTTAACACATTTTCTTTATTCATTCACCCGTTGATGCTCACTTAGGTTGTTTCCAAGTCTTGGGTACCATAAATAATGCTGCAGTGAACATGGGGATACATATCTTTTAAAGTTAGTATTTTTGTTCAGATAAATACCTAGAAGTAGATTGCTGGATCATATGGCAGTTTTACTTTAATTTTTTGAGGAACTTCCGTACTGTTTTCCATGGTGGATGTACCAATGTCAATTCCTACCAACAGTGCACAAGGGTGAGCTTTTTTTTTTTTCCCAAAGACTTTATTTATTTGAAAGAGAGAGACAGAGAGAGAGGGCACAGAGGTAGAATCAGGTTCCCCGCTGAGCAGAGAGCCGGATGTGGGACTCAATCCCAGGACCCTGAGATCATGACCTGAGCTGAAGGCAGAGGTTTAACCCACTGAGCTACCCAGGCTCCCCTGTTATTTATTTATTTTTTTTATAATAGCCCTTCTAATGTGTGTGAAGTGATATCTCGTGCTTTTGACATGCATTTTCCTGATGATTAATGACATTGAGCATCTTTTCATATGACTCTTGGCCATCTATGTCATCTTTGGAAAAATGTTTATTCAGATCTTCTGCCCATGTTTTAATCATTTGGGGGGGGGCTGTTGTTTGTATTCCTAATATATTTTGGATATTATCCCCTTATCAGATACATGATTTGCAAATATCTTCTTCCATTCTGTAGGTGGCCTTTTCATTTTGCTAACAGTTTCTTTTGCTGTGCAGAAGCTTTTTAGGTTGTGGTAGCCCTAATTTTCTTTCATCAATGTCTTATAGCTTTGAGTGTGCAGATCTTTCACCTCCTTGGTTAAATTTATTCCTGTGTATCTTATTCTTTTATAAATGGGATTTTTTTCTTTAAATTTCTTTCTGAATATTAGTATATAGAAACAACAGATTTTTGTATATTGATTTTGTATTCTGCAACTTAACTGTATTTATTAGTTCTAGGAGTTTTGGTGTAGTCTTTAGAGTTTCTAAATATGTCTTTTTTACAGTTTTACTCCTCCTTCCCTTTTTAATTTTATTTATTTATTTATTTATTTATTTATTTATTTATTTGTCTAATGGCTCTGCCAAGGACTTCCAATATTATGTTGAATATAAGTGACAAGAGTGGGCATCTTTGTCTTGTTTCTAATCTTAAGGGAAAAGCATTCAGCTTTTCATCATTGAGTTTGATGTTAGCTGTGGGTTTGTCATATATGGTCTTTACTAGGTTGAGAGTTTCTAACATAAGTGGTTGCTGATTTTGTCTAAAGCTTTTTCTGCCTCTGTTGAGACAATAATGTAATTTTTATTCATTATTTTGTTAATGTGGTGTTGATTTGCAGATGTTGAATCATCCGTGCCTCCTTAGAATAAATCCCTCTTAATCATAGCATATGATCCTTTCAATGTACTGTTGAAATATGTTGCCTGACATTTTATTGAGAATTTTCCATCTATGTTCATCAGGGATGTTGGCCTGTAATTTTCTTTTCTTGTGGCATTCTTATCTGGTCTTGGTATCAGAGTAATTTTAGCCTCAGAAAATGAGTTTGGAAGCATTCCCTGCTTTTTAATTTTTTGGAGGAGTTTGAGAATAACTGGTATTGATCCTTTTTGAATCATTAGTAGCATTCACCAGTGAATCTGTCTCGTCCTGGGCTTTTGTTCACAGGGAAGTTATTGGTTACTGATTCAGTCTTCTTACCAATAATCAGTCTGTTCAGGTTTTTCACTTTTTCATGATTCAGTCTTGATAGGTTATATGTTTTTAAAAATTCATCTATTTTAGCTTATCCAATTTATCGGTATATAATTGTTCACAGTAGTCTATTATCCTTCATATTTCTGTGGTTTCAATTGTAACTTCTCTTTCATTTCTGATTTTATTTGTGTCCTCTACTCTTGGTGATACTAGCTAAAGGTTTGTTAATTTTGTTTATCTTTTCAATTTCATTGATCTTTTCTATTGTCTTTTGTTATTTTATTCTAACTTTGGGCTTCATTTGATATATTTTTCTCTAGTTCTTGAGGTGTACAGTTAGGTTGCTTTCTTGAGATCTTGCTTGTTAATGTAGTCATTGATTGCTATGAACTTCCCTCTTAAAACTCTCAACTTATGTGTTGCATAAGTTCTGGTATGTTCTGTTTCCATTTTCATTTGTCTCAAAGTATTTTTCTTTTGCTTTCTTCTTTGACACATGGTTTGTTCAGGAACATGTTGTTTAATCCCCACATACTGTTGAATTTCCAGTCGCATTCCATTGTGGTCAGAAAAGATGCTTGATAGGATTTCAGTCTTAAATTTATTAAGATTTGTTTTGTGGTCTAACATATCACCTACGTGGAGAATGTGTGCTTGAGAAAAATGCATATTCTGTTGTTTTTTAATAGAATAACACATATTTATGTGTTATGACCATCTGGTCTAACATGTAGGTTAAGTTTAATGTTTCTTTGTTGATTTCTCCTTTTAGGTCTATTTTTGCTTTATATTTTTAGGTACTTCTATGTTGGGTGCATAAATATTTCCAAATGTTATATCCTTTCATTGGATTGACCATTTATCACTATGTAATGCCCTTCTTGTCTCTTATATCAGACAAAATAGACATTCAAACAAAGCCTAATAAGTATAGCTACCTCTTTTTTGTGTTGGTTCCCATCTATCCAGTTTAAGTCTGTGTGTCTCCTTATATCTCAAGTGAGTCTGTTTTAGGCCATATACAGATAGGTCTTGTTTTTTTATTTCATTCAGCCACTCTGTCTTCTGATTTTAGAATTTAGCTCATTTACAATTAAAGTAGTTATTGACAAGTATGGACTTTTGCCATTTTTTTACTTGCTTTCTGGCTGCTTTTTAGTTCCTTCTCTTGCTCTCTTCCTTTGTGATTTGGTGACTTTATTGAGTGGTATGTTTATACCTTTTTTTTTTATTTTGTGGTTACCGTGAGACTTACATACTTGTAACAGTCTATTTTATGTTTGTACTGAAGTTATTATAAGCTTATCTAAAGCTCTACATTTTTACTCTCCCACCTGTTCTGTTTTTGATGTCACGTTTTACATCTTGTGTGTTCCTTAACTAAAGTATTGTACTTATTTTTACTACTTTGTCTTTTACCCTTCATAGTAGTTTTCTAAGTGATTAATACACTACCTTTTCTTTATATTTACCTTTACCAGTGAGATTTATACTTTCATATGTTTTCTTGTTCCTAATTAGTGTCCTTTCTTTTCAACTTACAGAAGTCTCTATAACATTTTTTTGAAAAGCCAGTTTAGTGATGATGAGCTTCTTTAGTTTTTACTTTTCAGGAAAACTTTATCATTCCTTCAATTCTGAATGACAAGTTTGCTGCATAGAGTCTTGGTTGGCAGGGGGGGTTTGTTGTTTTTTCCTTTTGGCACTTTATGTTAT
Organism: Ursus arctos; assembly: GCF_023065955.2. Classification (NCBI taxonomy): domain Eukaryota; kingdom Metazoa; phylum Chordata; class Mammalia; order Carnivora; family Ursidae; genus Ursus; species Ursus arctos. Next base: position 45,671,353 of record NW_026622886.1, on the reverse strand, counting down.
GCCACTTCCTCTGGCTTGCAGTTTCTGCTGAAAATTTGATTGTTTTATGGGGGTTTCCTGTACGTAACAAGTTATTTTTCTCGTGTTGCTTTTAAGATTCTCTCCTTGCCTTTAACTTTTTACATTTTAATTAGAATGTGTTTGGGTTGGGTCCTTTTGAGTTTGTCTTACTAGGAACTTTCTGGGCTTTCTAGATGTATGTTTCCTTCCTCAAGTTAGGAAAGTTTTCTGTCATTATTTCTGCAAAGAAAGAGGCTTTCTTCTCCCTTCTCTCTTCACTTCTCCTTGGGTACCCCTATAATGTGAATGTTAGTCCACTTGATGTTGTTCCATCAGTCTCTTTTTAAAATTTTTTTTCTTGTTGCTTCTCTGATTGGATGTGTCCCACTGCCCTGTTTTTGAGTTCATTGATTTCTGTCTTCTGCTTCCTCTAGTCTGCTGTTCAGTCCCAATAGTGTATTTTTCACTTCAGTATTGTGTTCTTCAGCTCTGTGACTTCTATTTGGTACCTTCTTTTAGTTTCTCTTTTTTGAAGTTCTCAATGTGTTCCTCTGTTCTTGTCTTGAGTTTGGTATCTCTATACCAAATGGTATTTTTATCTATTATTTTGAACTTTTTATTATATAACTTATCTCCATCTCATTTTTTCTGAAGCGTTATCATATTCTTTTGTTTGGAATATATTCCTCTGTTTCTTCATTTTGCTTGACTCTGTGTCAGTGTCTGTATATTAGCTGAAACAACCACGTTTCATAATCTTGAAGGAGTGGCCTTGTGTAGGAGATGAGCCTTATTGCTCAATACTGCCATAGCTCTTGATCGTCTCTTAGACCTTTGTGATTGTCCAAGCAGCCTACTTTATTTTTATTAGCTCCCAGTATTTAAGAGTGTGTTACAACCTCTCAGTGTCCCAAGGGGATAAGATCTAGATTCAGTACCTAGATTCAGGCTGATTATAAGCCATATCCTCAGGCAGCAGATTTTAGAGCATACAAATATATACAGTCCTGTGTACCACAAGTATAAACCTTTATGGCCACCAGAGCTCAGCAATCCGGAGGTGGCCTGGCCGTCACAAAAATCAGGACTCCAGACAAGTGTATAAGCTCCTTTCTGGGAGATCAAAGTGAGCTGAAATGAGGCAGAGGAAGAGTATAAAGATTTTACCCACCAGCCTCCATTCCCTGAGAGCACCTCCATAGGCCCATCCCTCAGGCCAAAATTCCTGGATAAGCAAATAGACCTCTTTCACAGAAAGACATGCCCTGGGGGTGGTTGCCTGCCAAGAACTGTCTGATTGTTATAGTCCCATGGGACCCAGGAACCCCAACCCCCCTGGCCTCCAGAGCCAGGCAATCAGGAAGTGTCCCCTGGTCAGCAGCAGCAAAAACCAGGGCTCCTGATATGTGTAAAAGCTCCCTTCTGGGAGATACTAGTGCTCGGGAAGGCAGCAGAGGGGGAGCATAAAGAGGACACCTGAGAGCTAGAGCAAGACATAGGGAGAGTGTAGAAATGGTGCTGGCCAGTCTTCATCCCCCCAAAATATTCCAGCAGTCTCTCAGATGTGTACGTTAAATGAGAGGTCTGCCCTTCAGGCCAACACTTTAATTTCACTTAAAGTCTGAGCATAATCTACTGCCCCTGAGCAGGGCCTGGGGGCGGGTGAGTCTAAGTACACAAGCCCTTTAGGAGGCATTTCCCAATTCATTACAGCCTTATAGGTCTTATGAACAACTGCTCCATTGTTTTTGTTTTTCTAAGCTAGATGTTTGGGCAGTTTGTCTCTCAGGTGTAAAAACTATGTCCAACGTGAGGTTCAAACCCTTTTGCTCCTCAGGGAGAAGCTCCAGGGTTTGAGTTCTTTCCCCATTGCGGGTTGCCGGGCCAGGGGTGGGGTTTGTAATGAGATTGTGTCCCAGTCTGTCCTACCCACTTTAATGTGTAGGAGTTGCTTAGCCAGGTTTTGTTTAAAAAACTGTTCCATGAAAAATAAGATGAAAACAGAGAGGAAGGCAAATCGTAAGATATTCTTAACTGTAGGAAACATACTAAAGGTTGCTGGAGGGGAGGTGGGTGGGGGATAGGGTAATTGAGTGCTGGGCATTAAGGAGGACACTTGAAGTAATGAGCACTGGGTGTTGAATGCAACTGATAAATCACTAAATTCTACCTCTGAAACTAATAATACAGTAGATGTTAATTAAACTGAATTTAAATAAAACATTTTAAAAAGAAACTGTACCATATATAGCTACAGACTTGATGTGTCCATGGAAGGATCTTCCTATGGCAGTCTTGAGCCAGGACCCCTGAAGGAGTCCACTTTTGAACCCACTGAAGTTGGGTGTATCCATAATAGTTTTGACCAAGAATTGTGGTCAGATTTGTTGCTTCAGGGTTGATTGATTATATAATTGCTAGTGCAAACCCTCCAGAATTATCTTTCACCATGGCAACCAACGACATATCAGACCATGTCTGAACTTCAGTCTTGGTTATGGAAAGAGGAAGACCCAGAATTGACACTTTAAGGCCACCTATGATGAGGATATAGCCTGAGTAGGACATAAATCTTTGCTGTTTTAAATTACTGATAACTGAAACTTGGGTTTTTGGGTTTTTTTCCTTTTTAGCCTAACCGAATACAGAGTCCATCCCATCTGAACATGAGTTGGAACATCTCCTGGGCAAAGACTAGGTCTTACTCATATATGTATCCCCAGGGTTTAGTGTACGACCTGACAATATAGGAAGTATTCAATATTATTTTAATAACTGAAAAATCTTTATCAAAGCAGCATCATAATGAAGTACAATACCTAAAATTTTAGGAAACAGTTTATAAACAGCACAGAAAAATTCTGTAATTCACAGAAATTGCGTCAAATGTTTAACCTAGAAACCTGATCAAAAGAGGTTATTATATGGGTGCCTAAAACAGATTCAATGAATTACAATTATAAATTTTGTATAGACCATCCATTAAGCAAATATAGCAGTTGGCAATTCAAAGTCCTAGAGAAAAGGTTACTTAAGTGATTTACGATGCATTTCTAGTCTCCAGAGATTCTCACTTTAATATTAGTGCAATGGTTATAATTCTGCATTGCCTGTCCAAGAGGTTTTTGCTTCATCAGATACATAAGACTTTTTTCCTTGTTTTCATCTTAGTACAAAAGTTGTTCCCTATGAATGTAACAGATGGATCTTGATGAATGGTATTGTTTCCCCCATGAAAGCTGACTATTCCTCACATAATACCTTGTGAAAACTACTACCATCAGTTTACTTGGCTTCTAACTATAGAAATATCTGACCTTTTATTGGTGGCCCTACTTCTTTAGCCCTTGTAACTGGACATGGATGATTATACATGCACGTAGCTTTGAACATTCACAGTATTTCTTCTGAGAACATCAACTATGCAGTCATAACACTTGAAGAACAAATGGGAGTCATGTCAATATGAGAACTTGGAGAAAATATTACAGAAGATATATTTACATTGTAATGGTTACATGCACCTAGAGTTTTCTACTTTTTATGAAGCAATATATTTAATTGGAAAGAGTATACACTTTGGAATCAGATTTGTGTTTGACCTTTGTCACTTAGTAATTATGTAGCCTTAAGAAAGTCAATTTCCTCCATCCTCTTTTTCTCATCTATACTAAGGAATAATAAGACTTACAATGCCAGTGTTGTAATTATTAGAAATATTTTGTTGAGATGATATAGCACAGTACCTGGAAAAAATTGTCACTCAATATAAGTGCTATCTTATATCTTCTATCCATTTGTGAATACTGTTGCAAATAAAATTAGAACATACGAGGTTAGCCTTTTGTTCTAGTCAGGACTTTGCACAAGGTCCACCTGCATTATGAAGGGCAATCTGCTTTACTCAGATTTCACCAATTTAAATGTAAATCACATCTAAAAACACCCTCACAGAAATATCTAGAATACTGTTTCACCAAATATCTGGGCACTGTGGCCCAGACAAGTTGACACACAAGATGACCCGTCATACCAGCTAACTCCTTGCCCTTGACTCTTTCTGAACATACATTTCTTATACTTTACCACCTTGTGAATAAACAAGACTAGGTGATGACTAAGCAACAGCTATAAGACTTGTTGAACTGCTCTCTAGTGGAATTTAAGAGAGACTACTAAGATGACCATTCCTCTTTTAAAACCTATTTATTAAGAGGTAGTCAACATCTGCATTTTGGACAGGGATTAGTCTATTTTCATGATTGGCTTCTAGAGCTCCTATTTTGCACCAGATAAAAAGAGAAAAGAAGGCAAATGCTCTGGAGAATCTGGTATTCCAATTCCAAAGCAAAAGATATGTGAAATCCTTAGCAGGACTCAACAGGATTGACATATATCTAATTATGCATAAGCACTGGACAGCATCACTAATACCCTATCCTCATTTTAGTAGAACTCACCCAGGAGCACTCTGGAAGAGCACAGCATGCTCTGTAAGCATTCATCATGAGAGAGAGTTGGTATACCTTTGTGAGGATGAGGCTGAGAGAACCACAGTGAAGAAGAAATCGAAGGATAATATTAGGTTTATGAGGCCTGTGGGACCTTGACAACATCTTCACACAGCAGCCACGAGTGGCTATGGTGAATTAAAAATCACTTGATCCGTCCTGACAGTGCCTTCAATTTTCTGTAATCTCAGTAACTTCAGAAAGGCTGAACCCTTAGTGAGAGGTTACTGGTACTACCAAAAATAATTCTACCCTAGATTTTTTTAGTCCACCGATAGGAACACTTTCCTTTCATATTATGATACCTTTGGTATCAAATAGCAACATGAAATAGTTTCACTGAATAGGGTCTCCTTAAACCACTATATAGGTGAAATGTCAACTTCTCAAAAGTTAACATTAACAGCTTTTATCCTAAACCTGTTCATAAAGAATTCCCTTACAGCTCCTATAAGAAATCCTCAAAGTTAGAATGTGGAGGCAGATAGTTCACATCTATGTTATATATGCAAGGGTGCTCTCAACAAGTTGATTTCACTTGTGAAATTTAATCTCAGACAGTGGTTGACTGCCTGCCAGACATTTGCTTTTAGTAATCTCACCAATCGATCATATGTTGTAATTGAAGTTGGAGGTTGAGATTTCTAATCATGATACCTGTTTAAATTTTTCTGTCAGCCAAAGTGTCTGTGGAGAATATTCAATTTTATTTCTTTCAAGATAGAGTAAAAGCATCTCAGTATATGAATCCTAGAAACAGTCTGACCAAATCAACTCTCCCCACAATTATTCCAACAGCCCTTTCAAGAATAGGTTATTTTAAAGTTGCAAAGTAGAGATTGTATTCAATTATTTTCAAACATCCTTTGAAAATGAATTTACACTGTCTGGTATTACCAAGTCTGTCTCTCTCTCTCATTCCTGTTCTTTTCCCAGTCCTATTAAAAGAAAGCTAGGAGATTCAAGGTGAAGGTAAAATATGTTTGCCACCAGAAGAGAATAAGCAATAAAAGATAGAGTAGTCAACAATAAGCAGAACCTCAACAGAATAGCCCTTTATTGACTTCGGGCTAACCCCACCATAAATCATGGAAAGCCAACATTGCTACTTAATATAGGAGCAAAACCCAATACTACTAAACCACAAGAGCTGAGGGTACAGCTAAGTAACTCTGATCTTTAATAAGCTCAGTATTAAACATCATAAGAAATGGAATTCCCTGGTTTAGTATATTTGTTTTAATTTGGTAATTTGAATTTTATACCTTTTCAAATGAATGGCTGATTTTTAATATACATTAATGATTTTTTGAAAGTGTTCTGTAAGTTTAAAGCATTAATAAATTTATATAATGTTATAAGGTACCAGTATTCTTATTTGATGACCACAGTTTTAAAGTATTTTTCATTTAATTAGTTATTACTGTGGCCCCCTACATAAAATCCTTCTTTCGCTCTCCTCTCTCTCATATTTTGTAACTGGTAGAAAACTTTAAAATGATTTAAAAGTCTAATCCAAAAAGCTTTGTTTTCTTATGATAGTAAACCATCAGATACAATTCAGTTCAGTCTTGACATCATGGAACATTCTGTTTTGATTGCACTTAGTCACTATATAGTAAGGAGACGAATTGAGTAAATGGCCTTTGAAGGGCATCAAAATCTGTTATCTTTGAGTTTTAGGAGGGCTGTGGACCATGCAGTCTTAAACTGCCAGTGTACTCTTATGACACCAGTACAAGTCTCTGTTCTACCACTTCTGTACATGACAGTGATTTACTGACTTTGTCTCCAATTGACTATGAAGTCTTGGACGTCAGAGGGTCTTGATTTTTTAAAATTTGCCTCCCTGAAGCCTACCACAATATCAAGCACATGGCTGCATATCAGACATGCAATTTATCTTTAGAGTAAATGAACAAATGAATGGACAAGCTCCCCTTGAATGGAGTTCGTTAATTTTATATTCTTGTTTTATTTTATTTAAAGGCTTATTTACTTGAGGGCAAGAGAATCTGAAGCAGACTCCCTGCTGAGTGGCTTGATCTCAGGACCCTAAGATCACTGCCTGAGCCAAAACCAAGAGTCAGAAGCTTAAATGACTGAGCCACCCAGGTGTGCTAATCTTATTTTAAAAATGTTTCTTATGTTGCACTTTAAAGAGTTGCACATTCTACAGTATTTTCCATGTGTTACCAATAACACCATCCAACAAGGAGGCAAGTTTTAAGATTATGAAAGTATATCATATTCAACTAACGGATTGTGAACGTCTAATATTTCTTACAAATGTCGTATTCAGAAAGAAGTTTAAAGTCCATATTATCTGGTAGGTTCTATGTGTTTGTTGTATCAATCAACAGCTCTAACTCCCTGGAACTCTCTCTTTCTGTGTTTCCTCAGACTCTAGGTTCTGTTGGTTTTCCAATTTCATCTTCCTCATCATCTGTATCTCAAACTTCTCTGTCTTCATTTCTAGGGCTGTACTTTAAACTGTCCGCTTGATATCTTCATCTCATTGTGCCCTTATCCAAGAATATCACCATATACGTTAGGCCAAAAGTAGGAGTCTTTCTGAAATTTTCCCTTTCACAAAATTCTTATGGTTAATTACCAAACCCTGTTGATTCTACTTTTTGGTAACAACACCCCCAGGGTGTCACTTTCCTATCTTAGTTCAGGCCTGTTTTCTCACATTCCTCTCAATTCCTTACAGTTGACACATTAAGAGAAATAGATTTACAAAGTATAAACCAGACCCTTCTCTCCTCGATGTTCTTTAGTGGTTTACACTTTCTTAGAGAATAACATCCAAATCTTTTAGCATGACATTTAAGAGTGTTAAGCTCAGTTGGCCATGATTCCCCTCACACACATGGTTACCCCATGAACTGATTTCTATTCTGTGAGCAAAGACATGATCTTCTATACCTCCATGCCTTTGCATAAGCTGTTGTTGTTATGGTAAAGTGAACTAGCTAACACATCCTTTAAGTCACAAATTGAAGACTTCCAGAAATGAGGAGTAGACTATTTCAACCAAGGCAGCCCATTTAACATCATCTAGAGCTGACACCACAAGAGCTATTCCTTGCCCTTAATTGTATTCCTTGTGGTCACACAGAACAAGTCTAATTTTTTTTTCTTTCATATGATAGATCTTCTTCAAATAGTTTAAAACATATTACTCCTCGTGCTGCTATTCTCTGAGGTAAATATCCACAAAGTCCTTTAGATCAGCCTCTCTTTTTCCTAGCCCACTAAAAGTTGGCATCAAGAACTTTCCTGGGTACCCCAGCTGAGCACTGACCATGATAGAGTGAAGCTCAACTCTGCCCTTGGTATTTCGCACACCTCACAACCAATTTTCCATTATTCAGAGGTGGATTGCACAGCAAGGAGCTGGGATTCACTCTCATCTGGAGTTGGGAATTGGGCCCCAGCTTTGTTTTTCTGTACAATCTCAGCACCATTCATAAAGCATTTGGAATTCTCAATTTGTGGGAAAATTACCTTTTATTTCTCAGCGGTACTTTCATCCTGTTGTCCAAAGTAAGAAAATGAAATTGGATCTGAAATCATGAAGAATTTTAGATTCCAAAGAAAATGTATGAAGAGGAGAGGAGAGAAAGAGCCCCGGGGGGGGGGGATGTATACAGGGGAGGTTATCAAAGGGCTGTCACCCACCATAGAAAAAGAAGGCATAGAACCCCCACGAGCTAGGGTTCCTTCAACTTTCCATTATCCTCTCCAAGTCCCATGAGGTACTGTTCTTTATTAAGGCACTCCAGATGACCAAAAACAGATGACACTGTTCCCTCTCCCAAGAACAGTTACCGCTGAACAAATATCAAGCTCTGCAGTGTTAAAAATAAATCCCTGATAGAATTTTAATCTTCGGCCCTCAGAAAGAGAAAGAGATGTTGTCCTCACCCCTTAATTCCCAGGACATAAGCAAGAGCCTAAAGATGTACCTCATAGTTCCTAACGAAGTTCTGTCATCCCCAAACTAGATTCTATTACGATGTGTGAACATTCACAATTAATCGTAAGATTATAATCACAATATTCAGAGTAACACCTAGAAATAAACACCTGGCTCAAAAACTATAGAAGCATTTAAATCTTAAAGGAACTTCAAAACACTCATGGGTTGCCCATTTTTTCATTTTAATTGTAAAACTATAGGCCAGGTTTTGGAAATATAGCCCCGATGATATATTTTTAAGTCTTCACTTTAATTTCCAATACCTCTCTAAAGAAATACCAAGGGAGACACTCCTGGCCCTATTAAATTATTAATTAAGTAAGCAGCTCTTAAATTTAAAACACCAGGTTTAAATGTTACTTTTACTGGTGCTACTACATGGACACCTAATTTGTTCCACCTACCTACCTATGGACTCATTATCTAATTGAGGGGAAAAAAACAAACTTTCCATATATTAATCCATTTCTGTCCACATCTCTTTAAAAAAAAAAACTTTGATGTTATCATAGTAATTATATAGTGCCTTAAATACTTTTCCAAATGTCCCTACCATTTGAGATTTTAAATCTTTTATAATAACAGTATCACTCAATATCTGCATTTGTTACTATAGTAAATACTTTTTACCTACTCTTAATAAATGTGGAGTTCAAGATGTTCTAGACTTGGTGGGTATTAATGCAATACCTAAAACATACTCTTCCCACAGTTGTCTCCATTTCACCTACTGGCAACTTCGTCAAATATTTAAGTCAGTTGTGATATGCCTCCTCTTACCCTTTCAATCCTAAATTCAACCGGTTGCCCTTACTCCACTACGGCTACACCAGCATCATTGCTGTCCCTTGAATGTGATGTTCCCACAGCAGCTCCCAGGATTGGTCCTTTGTACCTATTCTTCCGTTTACCTGGAGAGCTGTCCTCTAGGTAGCCATATGCCTCATCTCCTGTAAGACCTCAGGCAAATACGCAAGCTCCCTTGCTCAACACTCTCAAAATTTCCCTCCAGCTTTCCTTTCACCATCTACCCTACTATCTACTTCACCGACTTATTTTTGTCTCCCTCTGTGTGATAGGTAGAATTCTAAAGATTTCTGTCCCTTCCTTATTGAAATAAACACTAATCTAAATACTGTTATGAAGGGACTTTGCAAGGTCATTAAAGTTGCTCAACAGCTGACCTTAACATAAGAAGATCATCTGCGTTCTCTGGGTGGAACCCATGTAATTACTTGGCCCTCCAAAGCAGAAGAGTAAGGCAGAAGAGAGATGGTAGAAGGGCGGTCAGAGAGATTCAAGGCATAGGAAAGACTCCACGTGTCATGACTGGTTTGAAAATGAATGAGTGTGACCAGGAGAGCAGGCATTCTGACAGAGATGAGAGAGACTCCCTGATGACAGCTACTAGAGAAATAGAATCCTCATTCCTGTTCTTACAAGGCACGGAATTCTGTCAACACCCTGAATGAGCTTAGAAGCAGATTCTTCCCTACAACCTCCAGCAGGAAACATAGCCCTGCTGTGAAAAGATGAAACACCCCGAGCCACGAGACCATGGAGCCGGGCTGGGGCCCAGTCTTACCTACAGAGAATAAATGAATGTTACGGTAAGTCCCAGAATTTGCAAAGGCAGCAAGCGAAAACTAATACATGCTATTGGAATATACGCTCGATGAGGGCAGGGATCCCCATCTCAGAGTTTTCTTCATGCTGTGCTGCAGAACCTAGACTAGGACCTCACAACAACAGACAATAAATACTTGTTGAATGACTGATTATACACAGTATACGCATTCTTGCCCATGAAATCTATATTTTGAGATGACAGAATTTTTTTACCGCAAAACATTGAATAAAAAATATGAAAAATGTAAAAGATGAATTGATGCGAAAATGGTCTAATCTGTAGTTTCTATCTCTACAAATTAGTGGCGGCTGGCTACCACTTCCTAAAGTACTGGTTTTCAAAATGCATGTTGTAACATATTGGCAGGTCATAAAATCAATTTATGGGGTTGAGACAGGTAAGGAAGGAAGGAAATAAAACCAAAAACAAATAGAATTTTCATTTTAGTGAGGGGTCCGTGAGTGTGCGTGTGTATACTGGACCACACTGTGAGGTGTATTTCTTACTGTAAGTACCGTCAAAATAATTGGAAAATAAGGGCCCTAAAGGTCACCATATTCTGTGTTGTGGACCAGGATGCAATTTAGGGCTTGACCAGAGGTGAGATGAAGACAAATGACGGGTGAATGTGTCTGTTAAGAAAGGGCTGATCAGGAAAGAACTACACTATCGCGAGACTGTGATTGAATTTGCAAGGCGAGAGAGAGAGAGAGAGAGACAGAGACAGAGACAGAGACAGAGAGACAGAGCGCGCGCGCGCGAGTGCACTGTGGTTGGAGAAGTCACACAAATTGCACCATCTTAAGGTGAGGAAATGAACCTTTTTCCTCTTGCTCGGTTTTGTTTGTTTTGCATTGGGGCTGGAATAGTGCCCCTGGGCAGTGTTCAAAGGCCCCTCCCCAGCCCCCATCACAGAACGGTCAGTGAGTCTTGGTATAAAATCCAGCCGCATCTGGAAGAGGGTGACTTGAGGCTTTAATCAGCAAAACCTCCTAAAATGCTGTTTCTTTTCTTCCTTACAGGGAAAGGATTAAAAACCCAAATACTTATCTATCTTCTGAGATTAGCCAGTTATTAGTGTCATATAAATGTAGCTGGAAAGGAAGTTAGAAATGTCCTTGGCACGTGGAACCAAAAAATAAATCCTGGTTAAAGGAACTCGAAGTTGAACCTAACTCAATATCCTCATTTATTTTGCAGATGAGGACGCTGAACTAAAGTCTTATAGCCATTATTATAACGATGTTACTCTTATATTTATCCATGATTCCAGTGTTTATTGTTAGTGGACTGCACATGGATGACAAGAATAATGCAACTGTACACTCTTCATTCCCCTACTCTAGGGCATATGCCTGGTTGGCAGGGACCACACCATACATCTTTGTACTCTCATTAGTGCCTGCTGTGGTTTGGGAAATTAAATAAGATAATACCTGCAATACACTTAGAGTGCCTCGTGTATGCTAAGAGCTAAGTGAATGCCTTCATATGTGCTTTTGTTGCTTTGATTGTAATAAGAGCATTATTATTATAGGATGTTTATGCATAGGAAATTCTTAATACCTGTTGATTTTCTTTGCATTACATGCCAAAAGGAAATCATATTTTATGCACTTAAAATCCACTTATATTTGAAGAGACATTAAAAAACTAGAGTTCTTATCTGCTTGAGGCACTTTAAACTGGCAAAGATTAAAGAATTCCAATTACTTAAGACATTTTCTGGGTAATTTTTAAGTATATGAAAAGTAAACAGACCTAGGATTTGTGATTCATAAAGATAATATTTCTAACGAAAATACAGAATCTTGCATACTCTGAAGGTCATCTTTCTTTAGGTAAGAACCAGACTTAAGAGCTACATGACCATTGGTGTTTAGAGCCCATACCCATGGCCATGGGCTGTGAATCCTAAAATCAAAATGTGACTTCCTTTAGAAGATGTTCCAGAGAGAAAGAATATCAAAACATTAAAAGAAATGAATCAGCCTATTTTTCCTGAGGATCCAACAATGTTATCAAAGGTTTATTTTTCCCTCAAATCTTACAAGCTCTACAGCACCTTTCCCCCCTGCTACTTTTATATTATATAATTAGTGTATAATTATGTGCTCTTTCATATTCTTTTATTAATGACTCTTTGAAAAGTTATTATTTATCTTTGAAAGTGAGTTTGAAATCAAGGGACTCTCATGACTTTTCCTTTCTTTTTAACTTTGGAGTTCTTGAAAGTAATACAATAGGTGGTTGCAGAGGTCATAGACAGAAGTTTCCACCTTTAAGGTAAGAACTAGAGTTCAGGAAACAAATGTTGCATCCTCCGTTCCCTCCAGATTAAATGTTTGGGGTACTGAAGAGCATGAATGGAAAATACTGATGTTCCAACAAGGGTTGTGTGTTCTTTGCCTTTTCTCCCTTGTTGGGACAAATAGAAAATGGATCAGAATAATAAGCTTCCTGAATCTGGTACAAAGACAGAAGGGGGATATGATTCACATTTATAGTAGCAAGTACAATGTAAATTCCAAATTAGTCTTAAATGAGGAATTCACCCAGCCCATAATCTGTAGTCAGTTCTGGAAAGTACCACCACATCTCTGCTGAGGCTAAGCAAGTCTCATTGCTGTTTTTGGCTGACTGCTTTTTTTCTAACATTCGGCTTACCGGAGCACTCCAGATTGAATATGGGCAATTAAAAGGAAGGGTGTACATTATTGCAAATTTTAATCATTTCTCGAGCCATTTTGCTTGCAGTGATAATCCCACAAGACCAACATATCTTGCATAAGAAACTCAGATGGGTTTTGGCTGCGAGCAGCTCTTCAGTTACTTTGTAACCTATTCATGCTTAACTTCTGGACTTCCCCCATTTGTGGCTGGCATCTGCCAACTCAGGGATGCAGTGCAGTGGCTGCTTGGCTCCCCACAGCCATGGCTAACTTATTTAAGACTGGCACATGAACACTAGTGCCAATGAACCAAATAATGATCAGACTTCGTCTCGATTCCACTGCTGCTCTCAATGCATGGCCGGAGCTGCCTCTGTCCGACACGTTCACGGCATGCAATTTCAAAAATTTGTGTCTCCTCTACTTTTTTGGTACTATTTCAGTGGAGAGAGCAGAACAATAACCTGATGACCTCAGAAACTGTTTTTTGACGCCTCGGGGAAATTGAGCCAAATTCTTTTTGTAATTCTTTTGTAAACCAAAAGACACTCACAACTGCCCATCATTTTGCCTAACCATTTGGAATACCGTGATGTCCCTTTGTTGGACATGTCTACATAGCTTCCTTCTCACCAGCAATCTTTTTCTTGTGAAGAAAAACAAAGATAGCAATTTACGTTGATTGTATTCAAGAAACTCCGTCTTTCAGGATCACTGATCTTATAGATGATGATTTTTCCTTACTTTAAATGAGAATCACAGCCTCCGAGTTAGAAGGAATCTTAAAAGAGATGAAATAAAAAGAGGACGCACAATATACTCTATGTGGCCTAACCCTTTATAACGAAAATGAACTGGAGGATCTAGATACGGTCTTCCCCACTTGCCAAGTTCTCAGCCTCTCATCCATCTTGTTTAATTACAAGACGAAAACCGGTTAAATGGGAAGAATTGCTGAGACCAAATTTTAAGTTTGGACCGCTGAGACTAAGGCACAGCAGGGAGTGAAGCAGCCCTTCTAACACAGCTTACTGTGGGAATTTCGATCACATGGTCTTGACCTTTTCATTTCAGTGATCCAGAAAGTTAAAGATAATTTTAAAGGTCTACCTAATATGAATAGAATGACAGGAAGCTCTCTTCACTATTCCTTAAGAATAAGTTAAATTATCTAGTTTAAACGACAGGTTAAGAGATTAGGTTCTGGAATGAGACTGCTCCGTTTGAACCCTGGCTTCCCTGTTCATTAGCTGTATGACCTTGGAAAGTCACTGAGGGTTTTGAAACTTCGGTTTACTCATCTGTAAAGAGGAGATAATATTATCTTCCTCATTGGGCTGTTAAGAGGATTAAATGAGCTCATTCACATGAAGTACTTTGTTCGGTTTATGGCATATGTTTTAAGTATCCAATAAATGTTAGTTTCCTCATGTCCACTGAAGTAATAAAAAAGAGTGTGGTCACAGAGTGCGATTTTTTTTTTTTAATTTGCTTCAGAATCTCAAATCTTTCTTCAGTGAATTTCCATGAGTGCTATTTGGACTAAGAATTTATAGTGTTAGGGAAGGAAATATTTTCATGCTATAAATAACTTATTTTATATTGCCAGGATGTTTTTAACAAATCAGTGTGGTTTATATCATGTGCTGAATAATACAATTATTCTAATTAACTGATCATGCACTCTGTAGGTTTTGGAAAAGTATATCAGCATTTAGCCAACAAATAGAATCATGAATAATTTGACAAAATATAGTTTTTATTTATGCTATTAGTTACTTTTGTGTATGTTTGAACAGCCAATGCACTAAACATGTTATTCAATGGACTGGATTATATATCTGATAGGATTTAAAAATAATCCTCTTGAATATGTCCAGAGAGGTTTAAAAAAAAAACTGCTTTTATTAAACAATATGGTACATTAACCAGTCTCTGCTTTTATGTTACTTTTTATAAAATATCATATTATTCTTATCTAGTCCCCAGTTATCCAATTCTAATCAATAGTCTGCTTTCCCCTAAAAGCAAATAGCAAAACAAGATGGTACTTTTGTTTGCTGATTCTACAGAAAATTTAAATTCTGCCAGTCCAGAATATCCATGGAGCTAATTAGGAAATCAAAGAATAAAGCTAACCATTTTTCTTTTCTCTCCCCTGTCCCAGCAATCATTGCAAGCTGAACTACATCATTGTCTGAAGAGTAGTCTTTTCATATTGACCCTGAGATTTAGAAACTCCTCTCGGTAACTCATTACAAAGTTTACCATTAAGAAAACCATTTATTGACCCAGAAACCAGGGAGATCAAAATAATTACTTTCATAAAAACGAAAGACTCTTAGTTGGGAAATTGTATCGAGTCATGTATAAAATAAATTTTCCCCCCAGAATATATTCAAATTACTGTCCATTAAAGAATAAGGGATTTGGGGTCACTTTCTCATCATGTAACATGCATCCGCAGGGGGTTTCACATTCCTGTCAGTATCTCATGAAGGAATACACAACATTGATTTATTAAATAACATGACAGGTGATGGCAATCTATAGAAGATGCTATTCTGAGTAAAATAAAAATGTGCTATGAAAAAATGAATTAGGAAGACAATGGGGGGTAGAGTATGGAAAACTATACTTTCCACGGTACAAGCATCACTTAAACGATGTTCCTGCGCATGCCCACGCTCTATAAATTCAGAGACATTGTTGCTTTCCCAAGCTGGCTGTCCACTTACCCTGGTTGTTTTCACTTTATTCCCAGAGGAACAGCTCCATCCTTTCCGATCCGGAAGAACTTTACATTCCTCTCCCTCAAGACAGGGCTGCATGTGGCACCACCATTTCTGTTCCACGATTGAAGCTACAGGAGATAAAAAGCGATCAGTGCAGTGGTTTCTGTTTGGGCATTCATCTTCTGGGTGCACAAAGAGGAACAGTTTTTCCCACCACTGGTTAGACTGGGTTTTGAAGCATGCTCCTCTAAAATCTTTCTAGACTCTCTAAAATAATGTTTGTTTTCAATTTTAGCTTACCGTGGTGAGAACACTCTACCCTCTTCACAAATAGTATTGTTAATTAGAGGCACATTGTGGAAGGATTTTTTTCATGTGAATATACAGGCTTTATGAAAACGAATATATTGGGAAGAAACTCATATAGACATGCATACCCTGATCTACCTAAAGATAAGAAAATTAACCTATTACCAGTTTAGAGCCAATATTTTAGAAGTAATGTGATACTTCCCACAAGTAGGCTAAAATGAGGAGGATATTAGCGTTAATGTGTTTTTGGGGTTTTGTTTTTACTGTGGGCAGTAGCCATCATCACAAGGAATGAGCCATACTACTAGGAATACTTACGTTATTATTTATGGTAACATTAATTAAATAGACCCATACAAAGATGTGTGTCCTATTGTAATTAGGTGAACCCTCCAATAAAATTATTTTGATGATCTCCATAAAAATCAATATTTCATGTGAATTCACTGTACAACTACAAATTCACTCATTTATATGGCGCTTATTTTTTCATTCTTAAGAACCATCCATGGGATTAGGTCACCATACTGTTTAATCCTCCATTTTCATCTCTCCTTTCCCAATTAATTTACACCCGCGCGCGCCCTCCACCGGTAAATCAGTATTTCATGGTATCAAAGTAAGAAGCACATGGACTTGTTGGAACCTCACTAGAACGCCTTTTTTTTACAAAACTGCGTAAGGTCTTAGACCTCCTTCCAGAGGATTTTAGATTTCAGCGTGCCCCCCCCAAATAATCTCTCGTCAACCACATGATTTTTGGGGTGGCCCCTCAGGACTGACCACGGTCAACAGCATTATAGTGGAGTTCCAGCTGTAACCAGCCCCCAGCTACTGAGCACAATGAGCAATGGAGGAGGTCGCACCATCGACACAAGACGGAGCAGCTCGCGTGGTGCCTGCCACCTGCCCGGGGAAGCAGGAGCACTTGACGGTCTGTGATCGCTCTTCTATCTTGTTCTTATTACAGCATCTGTGGAGTGCCACCACCTCGCAGGTGCCCGTTTTAACATGATGAGCTGCACAAACAAAAACGAGATAATAAGACAACATTGAGAAAGCTTTGGCTTCTCCCCCTCTTTTTAATTAGCAGTACGTTACATATAGCTCTATAAGGGAGCCACCATGCATGAAACTAGAAATACAATGATGCTGACTCCATAATGCAGATTTGATTTCTTTTCTAAATGTGCAAGGACCATTTCTGTCAGGAAAGGCCTGGTGAAGCAGGAACAATTAGTGACCAGATTAGAATGAGCCGTTAGAACAGTCTGAAATAAAGAGACAGTGTGTGATGCTATCAAAAACATACTTATTTGCATATGACTTTTTTGTCCATCACGTTAATCAAAGAAAGGTGCCCTGCAGTGGGGCTAAGAGCAGACCTCTTCTCAAAGTGGTGGGTTGGGGGAGGGTTAGGTTACATTGTTCTTCTAGGGGTGAGTGCAAAAGCCGGACCGGGAACCTCTTTTCAGGAAGCAAGGAGGTAAAGGGTGGAACCCATCTCCTCAATATTATTCTGCCCAGTTTCCCTGGGAATGAACTAATTGGGAATTCTTGAAACTGCTGCCATTTTCCTGGAAGTCCCAACTAGTTTCCCAAAAACCTTTCCTTTCCATTTTGCCTTGAGGGAACAACTGCCACCAGTAACAACAACTGTAGCCAGAATGTGGATGGGTTTATATCTAGCTTGGGAGCCCCATCCAATAAGCTGTGAGGCTCCCCCACCCAGACCGTTAACCTGGCAGTAAGGCTCCCACATGGTTTGGGGGCTTGGACTTATAGGCCTCACTTATCATATTATGATAGGGTTCTAGTTTGCCTTCATTTTTTTTTTTGCAGCATTTCATCTTCAAAGTATTAACCCTACTTTGAAACAATAAAGCAGAAGTTTTGTCTGCTAAAAATAAAAAGCTGAAAATCAAACATCCATTGAAACACTGTGCTTTCAGAAATTTTAAAAAATGTGATGTAAAAACCAGATCTGAAATTGTTTAATGTTATAAACATATCGAAGCCCATTTTGTAAATGAGATCACTATATTATGTATTTATATTACTCTTCCCCTGGGGGATGAGTATCACTATGCAGTAACTCAGGTTAGACAGCATGCTTAGATTTTTCTTGTAAGAGAACAAATCACACATATTGTCCATCCCTCCATGCGAGACCAAGAAACTTGGGTATATCATATGGCTTTGACATGGGATCCTCAAAAGAACTTTCAAGAAATATACCATTTCCAATGCCACAAAGATTTTCCTGCCACTGTAGATACAAACGGGGATTTCTCTGTGTTTGACTCAAACACAAGGCTATCTCTGAAATTTAAAAAACTTGAGTCAGCCCTCCTTCCTCTTGTGCTCTAGAAAATATTTTCTTATGATTCAGTTTTGTTTAATTTATTGAATGCTTCACATTATGTCATACAAGTCAATATGCTGACTTTTGCACTGCACTTCACTTAATCACATTTTAATTGAGTGAATACCACACTTCAAGTATGGTTCTGAGTACTGGGGGATGTAACGATGAAAAGTAGGGACATAGAGCCTGCCCTCAGAGAGCTCATATTCCTGCGTAGAAAACAAATCATAAATACCTGTTAATGATTAAGAAGCTCCTTGAAGGAACTGCAGTAGAGTAAGGGGAGAGTAATCAAACAGGGAAGGAAAGTGTATTTTTGTGAGTGTCCGAGAGGACCTCTGTGAGGTAGTCTGAAGGATGACCTGAGTGACGAGAGGGAAGCATCTGTTATGAGGATCTAAGAAAGGAAGAACATTCCAAAGAGAAGGAGCAGCAAATGACAGAGAACTGAAATGGGGAAATGTGTCATGTGTTCCCAGGACAGCAAGATGACCGGTGTGGCGACGGTGTGGTTGAACAATTGAGAGGTCTAGGGAACTGTGTTCAGGATTGTGGGAAGATGGAGTAGGGGCTGGTATGCTGTAATAAAGGGACTGGATTTTACTCATGTCATGAGGGAAATACTCTAGGTGGATATGGTATCATCGTATTAAATGCTTTAGAAGTTTGCTCAAACTGTTCTTTAGAGAATGGATTGAAGAAGCAAGAGTGGGATGAGGGAGACCAGTTATGAAGAGGTTGCAGGAGCCTAGGGAATAAAGGATAGGACTTGGGCTATACTAACAGCAGCAGAGCTGGGGAGAAGTAGCGGGTTAGGAATATTCCCCTGTAGAGCTGGTTTGACTTGCTATTAGATTGGACGTGAGCTCTGTGGGAAGGAGGAGTTAGGATTACTCCTCAGCTTGTCCTGAGCAATTAGAAGTGGGTGGTTCTACAAACTGGGGTTTGCCAGAGGGGAGGTAGGTGGGTGGGGGGGGTGGATAAAACAGGTGAAGAGCACACTGATCATGATGAGCACTGATTATATTGTTGAGTCATTATATTGTACACCTGAAGCTAATTATACATGAGCCGTGTTTGTGTGTGGGTGGTGGTGGTGGTGGTGGTTCTGGCAAATAGAGAGGGCCTGGGAACAGGGAGTTTGGCAACAGCTGGGTTGGGTTAAACTATCTGTAGTTGTGTGTGTGTCAGTGTTAAATCTGAGACTATTACAAGGCACCCAAGTAGAGATGTAAGTCAGGCAGCGACATTTATGACGTGGAGCTTAGGGAAGAGATTTGGGCTGCAGATACACACCTAAGAAATCCAGGCTGATAGGTGATATTTAAAGGCACAGACTAAACCAAATTACCATGGAAAGGTTGCCAGCAATAGAGACCTGCAAGAACAGCACATGAGGTAAGATAAAAAAGAACATGGGATGAAAGCATGGAAAGACAACAAAATGTTTCAAGAAGGAGGGGATCAATCAGCTGTGGCGAGTGCTGCTGAAAGGTTTAATAAACAGAAATCACTGTCCACTAAAAAGTAAGATCATGTACTAATTAAGAGCCTTCAAAACCAGAAAAACTGGGTTCAACTGAGCTCCTCCTAACAGCTGTGTGGCCTTGGGCAAATTATTTCGTATCTCTGAGTAGCATTTTTTTTTTTTTTTACTTTCTAAAAGGGGGATATTAATAGCACCATCTTTATAGGGTTGGTTTAAGGATGAAATGAGTTCATGGGTATGAAGTATTTAGAGCACTGCCTGCCTCATAGTCGGCCCTCTGTGTTAACTATTGTTAGCATTTGATCGCAATGAAAATCATTTCAGTGGCATGATGTGAAAATAAAAGCATGATTAAAGTAAGTTTATTGGAGGATGGGACGTAAAACTGTGCAATTATACAAATTTCTCCCAAGAATCTTTTGTTAAGGGAAGAAGGAAATGAGCAATAGCTGGAATGAAGCATGGTGTCAAGGGAATCTTTTTTAATGAATGCCATAAAGGCATACTTTCTTGCTAGAATGATCTGGTAAAGAAAGGCACAATATAGGAAAGAAAATGGGTAATTACAAAAGCATATTCTTGAGAAGGAAAATAGAATTGAGATTCAGGGCACTTGGGGGGTTGACAATAAATTGATGCAGAAATAATCTATTTCAACAAGAGTGAACGTGGGATGTGTAGCGACAGAGGCTGGTGGGTGTGAATGGATTAGGTGGTGAGAAGATGTAGTTTCTTATCTGACTTCACCTGATCTTGCTATGCAATATGAGAGATGTCTGAAGAGAACAAAGAAGATATAAAATAGGTATCTCAGAAAGAGGCAAAGTAGATTTCCTGGGAAGGAACAGTAGGATCGCCTGCAGGGGCTTGGCTGGTACGCACCAAACGGCAGAGGATGGAAGAAGGTGTGGGATGTCAGAGCAGACGGAGATGAACATCTCTCTGATGATTGAAGAATGGAGATGAACATCTCCCTGAGGATTATTTGGGATGCTTGGACTTCTGAGAGTGATTTAGGGAAAGAAAGATGTAGGTCATGAGGTCAGTCTACTAGTCTTTGGGTGGAAACCAGGCTGGAGACAAGAGATTATTGGGGCTTCTTCAGATACTGATGCTGTTCAGCCCAGCACTGAGCTGAGATGGCTTGGGGACAGCCTGAAGTGGCAAGGGTTCTGTTCTCTTCCAGAGGGTTCTGTTTTCTTCCACAGTATGACAGCAGCCAGGAGCACACAGGGACAATGCACTGACCTCTCCCCTGGGAGGAGAGGCACTATTTCAGCACCCACAAAGGCCATTTTACTATTTGTTAGAAGGAGATTTTATCACATATTGGAAAGGAATGGACAGGTGGAAACTCTGTATCTGGTTTCCCCTTCCCAATGCCAATATCAAAATTCATGGCAACCTTGCTTGGCAAGAAATATAAAAGGATAAAGCAGTTGCGGTAGTCTTTGATAAACATTAGTGCTGTTTGCTAAATATTTCTGGCTCTCTCCCTTCTGGACACATGGTAATATTGTGTTTAAAGGAAAGCTAAAGTAATAGGCGTCACTTATGAGCAAAAGCAAAGGATATCAATCGGTGTGGCTGCTTTAAGAGCTAGTGTGTAATTCACCACATTTCTCCCCACCAACCCAAGCAACCAAGTATGTTCTTGACAGTGGAAGCTGTATCGACCTGAGTTTTCAAGTGAAGAGATATGAGGCAAGTTCCCACCAACCATGGTGGACCTATGAATGAGAAATAAGCCTGAAGCTCTTACAAGCCTCTAAAATTTTGAGGTGCTTTTTGTTACTGCTTCAAAACTTAGCCCAACCTGAGGACGTAGTAGTACTTTATACTCCTTCCTAGATTGTTCAGTAGGATATATTTTTTCCAAATGCATTAATTGGAGGATAAGCCAGTGAAGCATGATATCTCTAAATATATCATCCTAGCTTGTGTGAGTCAATGAAAATGAATATTTAAAGGAAAATATTGGGGATGTCTGTGTAGCTCAGTCAGTTAAGCGTCTGCTTTTGGCTCAGGTCATGATCCCAGGTTCCTGGGATCCAGTCCCACATCAGACTTCTTGCTCAGCAGGGAGCCTGCTTCTCCCTCTGTATGCTGCTCCCCCTGCTTGTGCTCTCCCTTTCTCTCTGACAAATAAGTAAAATCTTTAAAAAAATAATAATAAAGGAAAATGTTTATATATTATATAATTTAAAGGACTGCAAAGAGTTATTCCACAATTGGTTAATTACTTCGGCTAAGTTTGGTATGTGAGGACTCTGGTGAAGAAAGTATGCTTTCTTGTTCGAGGAGAAAGGAAGAATGATGCCCATATGGTATAATGAAGAGGAGGATAAAGTAGGAGCTGCACTGGGAAGACTGACAGACACGTCCTCCCCTTCAGAGCACATGGTACTAAATGTGAAGAGATTAATAATAAAGCTGACCAGGAAGAACAAGCCTGACAGACACAGGCTTTGCTGTCGTGACCTTTCTCTTCATTGAAGGAAGAAAAGGAAATGTACAGACATACAGGTTGAGTTTCCTGGTGAAAAATGGGACTTAGTAAAAAAAAAAAAAACTCGGCCTCTGTTCTTATTAAAACTGAAGTTATAAAGCTTTTTTGTGGAGGAATGAGAGGGATAATTAACCTTTTTAAAATAGAACAGATGATAGGTAAGTAGATGGATGGGTAATATTATCCTCAAAGTGTATGAAGGCATGGGTAGGAAGAATATTGACTTCAGTATGTTTTGGTATATGCCAAGTGAAACAAGATACCTCAAAACCGAGGAATTAATCTTCTAGCAGAATTTAGTTCACCTAAGCATGGCATATGTTTACATATGTATAGTTTTCTTAATTTGTCTGTGTATCTTAACTTCTTAGGATAACCAGATTCTTGTAGACAAAGACTAATTTTTCATGTAAACTGTTCAGCATGTGGTATGTGTTTAATAAATGGTAAACAAGCAATTTAAGAAGGTAAAACTAATTCCTGTGGTTTTCCTTTAAAAGGTTAATGAGACGGTAGGAAATTCCAGCAGTTACTACAATTCTCTATACAGATTCAGACAGAGCTCTTGATAAACGAACCTAATCAAATATTAGGGCTTTCTAAATTAACAAAATAGGCTTCACAGACACTTAACATCATATTAAAATGATGCAAGACCCCCTGGAGAAGATTTAAATGAAAAAAGAACAAACAATTTTCTTCATGTCACAATTCCCAAGTCATGAACAAACCAACAAAACCCACCTTTCTTCTGTTCTTCTCTTTTGTCCCCCCTGGGTGTGATGTATAAACACCAAGGGTTGCCTCCTACATCTTTGTAAAAGGACGCTAGAGACACAGAGGCTTAATTCTTATAAAGATGGGGATACCGAGTTTTACCCAGCTCTAATTGTGGCCTTCCATTATTACCCCATGTCTCATTTCAGCAATAGGACCATTAGCCCTCAAGAGCCCCCAGAAACATGGCGTTACAATACTGCCTCTTAAGGCAGCCTCCTAAACCATGTCTCAAGATTTCTGAAACTTTTCTAAAGCTATTGTGACTGGTATATTCTGGCATGAAGTCCTATAAGGCATTTTAACAACACGTTTGTTGTTTTCAACTGCTTTTTTCACTGACTGAAAGTAATTTCTCCAGAGGGGGAGAAAATCTGAATTAAATAACATTTGGTTCATATGCTTGCATAGATTTTTAAAAACGATATGCCCACGTACATAATTATAATTATATATGTACATGTATGTTTATACATGTGTTAATATGATCACATTTTATCCATCACCTGTGAACCAACTATAAATACATAGGTATGAAAAACTGGTACACAGTAGAATAATATTTATGCAGATCATTTCACCTTGAGGAATGGTTGCTGGCCTTAGGTTAATAAGAGGACAAAGCTATGCATATCACATTCTGTACATATGAATCATTCATTCACTCTGGAAACGGTGTATAAAATAATGATAATTGCTACCATTTATTGAATATTCACTATATGCCAAGCATATGAAACTGCTTTTAAATTGTAGCATTACTTAAATATTAATTCTCTTTGTTTTTACTATTAATGTAATTAGTGAATACAAAACGATGGAACATATACAAGTTACAAAGACATAGATGCTAGGGAAAATGTCTACATTTTCTAAAAGTTCTAATTTCATATTTCAAAAAATCTGTATACATACTTGTGTTGACATGAGGTGCATATAAAAAAATATTTAATTTGACACTTAAACTACAGAAGAGAGTAGATTCAGCATCAAGTTGTGAATTTGTTCCTACTGGGATTCCTTTCCGTTAGATTTCAGTTTTTATTTGTATTCTGATTTGTCTCATTGATTCTAAAATTTTGTTTGTCTCCGTACACTCCTATTTAATGGTTTTACCCAGCTTGACTAGCTCCCCAGAGAGTCTGCATTACACCTTCTAAGCAGAAATAAGGCATCACGTACATGCACCAATAGATATCTGAAATGCAAGCTAGTTAGTGGATTCAGGTTGCTGGAAATCACTTTGAATGGGAAAAATGTGCTGAAACAAAAACTTTTTGAGACAGCTAATTTCTCACTTTAATTCATTAGAATGAGAAAATAGGGCACAGTTTTAGACTTTCATGCTGAAGCAATCTAATTAAAAGAAATGGTTATTTAAAGGGCTCAATGAAATTTCAAAAGTTCACGTAATTTATGAAGTCAAAACGATCAGAGAGGAAATAGCCAAGTGCCGATGACATTTTTACAAAGCCTGTTTTCTCAAACTGCTCCAATTTATATGAAAAAAATAAAGTCAGTGGAGGAAAAAAAGATGGGCACTAAAGGATAATAACCCTAATAAATAATGAATGGTACAGTCTCCATTGACAAAAGTCAGCTCTCAACCAGAGGATGTCCCCCAGTCTGTTTTACGAGAAAGAGGCAGAACAGAAGACTCACTCTTGAGAGAATTTTAAACTCCTTGCCACTCAGCTCAATCATGAACATCTTCTCCATCCTCATCCTAAATGAGAATTGAGGTAGAAGAGAGAGAAGAAAGCAAATCTCATGGAATGGTGGTCCCTTTTAAACTACCAGAACATTTGCTTTTAATACCTGCTCTGAAAAACAGGAACTGGACAAATCAAATCCACCTGTCTGGAAATTGGAACCAAAAGGCACAGAATTGCCACGTGGAAATGGGCACGTGGCATTAGAAGTCAGGTGACTCGTGGAGAGATGGGTCTATGTCTCCTGGTGATGGGACGCGGAGCAGATACAAAGAGATGTCAGAGGTAAGAGAGGAGGGAGTCCCACACGCTGCCCTGGTGTTTGCCCTTCCTCAGGTCTTCCTGATGTTTTCCAGAATTCATGAAGTATTTTATACACTGGGTTTCAATGAACCTGTTTTTTCCTGAGGTAATTCGATGACGTCTCTGTACTTTGACCCAAAAATGTGCTGAATGCAGTATTTCTCCTTTTTTTAAAAATTAAAGTTATTCTTAACAAAAGCTAATTATCAGGCAGAAGTATTTCTGTCACCACTTTTAAGACCAGGAGACAAGTTTCTACCTTCAAAGTAGGATCCAGGAAATGCACGATCCAACAGTTGCACTTTGTACATTTCCCTCGGAGTGAAAAGTGACATTTCCAGTGATGACCCCGAGGCCATCTCAAATTACTCAGACAGGAAAATGTCTACTGTGCTTTTTAAAATGTTTCTAATGTCAAAGGTTTAAAAGCAGATTTTCTCCTTAATCCCAAATTACATACACAGAAAAAATGTGAAGAATCAGAACATCCCCAATTCCTATAAACTGTAAGAGTCATGCTGTTCTTTTATGATTAATCAGATTCCTGTAAGTGTCCCTTGGAGGGAGGGCAGTGCAGCCCAAGTGCTTCTTGAGGAAAATGACATGGTGAGCGGAAAAAGCCGTAAAAAGAAAGCTGGGGTATTTGGGCTCTCCTGCATAGTTCTCTGTCCCTGAAGAGTGTACTACGGAGTAAGTCATTAAGGTCTCTGGGTATCTTTCCTCTTCTGCAAAATGAAGAAATCAGACTAGTTTTAGCATTAATTTAGAGTTGAAAGTTCCTTCCAATTCTAAAATTCTGTGAGTTTATGAAATGATTAAGTTTCATTATAATGGGTACAATATATTAGACCTACCAGAAAACGAGAGTCAAAGTAAAAGATTTTTGAACTTCAAAGTAACATAAATTAACTTCATTAAGTCACTGAACTTGATGAGAAACAGAGAAGGGAGTTTCTAAAATTTATATTTTAGAATATATTTCTTGTCTGTATGAAGTCACAAATCTTAACTACACAGAAATAATATGCACTATAAAGTCAACCTCCATCCTTATATTGCTTTACGTACAAAACTATTTAATTACCATCGATTCCATGAGAGCAATCAAGTCCGAAAGGTGATAGAGCACAGTGGTTTGGGTGGGGATTCTGAGGCCCGATGGTCTAGGCTCAAATCCCAGCTCCCAAAGAGAGTGCCTAACTATTCACCAAGCCTCCTTTTTCTTTTCTTCGGGGCATACAATTGGACTACATTTTCTACTCTTTCTTGCATGTGACACATGGAAGGTAGGCAGAAGCGAGTTGTATTTCTTTAGGACCAGGCCTATAAAAACCTCCTACTGTATCAGCCCCTCTCCCTCTTCCTCTTTCAGACAGATGTCCGTGCCAAAGGTGACCCTGAAGAATCACCATCAGCTTGGATCCCTGAATGACTGTATCAAGGAGAAATCCAGCCTCTGACAATAATTGGTTTCACACGCCCAAGAAATAAGCTGTGTTGAGTCAATGACATTTAGAGGTGTATCTGTTACAATAGCAAGTATTGATGAATATGCAATAATATTCCTATTAATGGACCTAGGAAGGAGTCAGGTATAGTCCAAATGCTTCTTAAGGGAATTTATACAGTGAATAAAAAGAGCAGTGCTATGGTCAGAATGTGTATGACCCTGCAAAATTCAAATAAATGTTAAAAACCTAATGCCCAAGGTGATGATATTAAGAGGTAGTACCTTTGAAAGGTGATTAAGTTTACTGCTGATACGGAAGAGGTCCCTGAGAGCTTGCTCACCCCTTCTGCAATGTGAGGATACAGTGTGAAGTCAGCAGCCTAAACGAGGGTCCTCACTGTACTATGCTGGCTCCCTGACCTTGGACTTCCAGCCTCCGGAACTGTGAGAAATAAATTTCTCTTGTTATAGGGCCACCCAGTCTCCAGTATTTTGTTACAGCAGCCTGAACGGACTGATACAGAGAGAACAAAAAGATAGGATCTGAAAAAATTATTTCAACTCTCTATGCTTCAGCTCCCCATCTGTAAAATGACAATTATAATATCATCTACCGTAAAGGGTTGCGATGACGATCAACTGAATCAACATTCATAACGATGCTTATATTTGATGAAGAATAAATGTTAGATATAATTATTATGGAGGCTAAGGCAACCTTACTTAGACCCATGAATCTATTTATTGTATTGCAGGTATCTAAGAGAGAATCATCAATTTGTAGAGACTTAAAGACTAATAGAGATAAAACCCTACCTTGCCATTTTACAAAAAGGAAATTGATGGTTAGAAAACATCTATAATTTTCACTAATTCAAGATCAAGAGCTAGAGAATGGAAGATTCATAATTAGAACTCAGCTCTCTTAATTTCCAGTTCAGTGTCACTTCGATTACCTAACGCCCACATCTCTGTTCACCACATTCCTCTCATTGTACCTCTGAACTCGTCCTCGATTTCCGTGTCCTCCACAACTTCACTTACACTGACTTAGCTTAGGCATCTTCAGCATCTTTTCCTTGCACAACCACGAGGGGCCCGGACTGGTCTCCCTATTTGCTAGCATGTTCCCTTATACACACACACACACACACACACACATATGCATTCTACTATGGTAGATCTTCCTAGAATTAAGCCGAGGGTATAAACCATTCCTAGCTCTTCATTTTTTGTGGGATAAATTCACAGTTTTGGCATAGCACAAGCATCCTTCCACTGGCCCATTTCTGACATTTCCAGCCTCAATTTCCTAGGCACTCTTGTATACCCCACTAAGATCCTATAAACTCTCTTTAGAATCTTATTATATCTTTGCTCAGGCTCCCTGTCACTTTTCAATCCTGGCCCACTTTTTACCTCCAGGAAACATCTACCCCATCTTTCAAATTCAGAACATCACAACACTTTATGAATCTGTTAATCAACCCCTCAGGTAGACTGAACCCCTCTGTCCTCTGATTAACATTTTCTGACTTATTCTGCAATACCTGTAACGGTTTTCTATATTTACTTTTATATCTCTATTTCCCTCTACTAAATTGTGAGACCCAAATCATGATTATTCATCTCTGAATCCCCAGCTTGAGGCACAGTTTGAGATCCATAATAGAAAAATCAATATGCTTGATGAATAAATGAATAAATAAATGGTTTACTACAAGGGTTCTCAAAAGAGAAAAAAAAAACAGTAAATTTAATCATTTTTCCAAGTCCAGGCTTAGATGAACTTACTAGAAATTGTAAGAACATTTGACCTTGCTATTTTGTGGCTGCCTGTGTTTATGTGCTTAATTTGTTCCACCGGGGAGCCAAGTAGGGTTTCAGGAGGAGAGATGCACTCAATGAGCCCTGGACTGGGAGGTGG
The DNA here is from genome assembly GCF_023065955.2 of Ursus arctos. NCBI lineage: Eukaryota > Metazoa > Chordata > Mammalia > Carnivora > Ursidae > Ursus > Ursus arctos. The sequence continues at coordinate 45,642,970 of NW_026622886.1, read as the reverse complement.
AAACCACTAGCTTCTATTTCTAGTACTACCACAAACTGACTATTTAATGTTTGGTAAATTGGTCAATCTCCCTAAGTCACAATTAATGTATCTTCTGTAAAATAAGGAAGTTAGCCATATATGACATAAGATTTAATATGTAGTAAAGAAAAAAAGTGTGATGTTAGCTACAAGTATCTCAACCAGTAGCATTTTTACATAATAGAAGAAACTTCTAACATAATCCATGAAAGCTTACTCATCCGAGTAGTAGGATATTGTACTCTGCCCCCAGAAGACCTTGATTTTAGTCCCAAATTGGTCAGGACAATTCTCTGAAAAACAACTTTACTTACTTGGACATTAGTTTCCTCAACTACAAACTTCAAAGGATCTCTAAGCATCTTTTTCTCTCTAAAAAATGTATTCTCTGGTGTGCTATGTACAAATCTAGAGGGACAGAGGCACAAAAGTCATTTAATTTTAGGAGATGATTATCCCCTAACACAAGGACTACCTTTACTGTTTCCTATATCTAATTTTGCAGATTCGTAATACCCTACTGTATACTAACAGGTTTTCTACATCTGGGGTATTCTTTCAAGCCAGCAAGACACCTATAAACAGAAGAAATCAGCATCGTTCAAGAATGAACAAAATCTTTGCCTTCCAACAAAATCTTTTTCACACATGGAAGATTTGCTTTGTTCCCAGTGATTGACATGAAAAGCACATTTAGATGATCTTTCCTCTGCACTTCAGCAATTTCAATGTGGAACATGCAGGTTCTAAGTGTCACTCTAGATCAAAAGGATATAAATCTTAAGTCAAATTGTTAAGGAAGACTAGATGAGGCTTTCTTTTAGTTTTTAGAAGATGCTAGTCACTCTCTGAGAAATTACATGCCATACTACCCATTCACCGGATAAGGATTTTATGTCCTATCAATTAAGCTTTTTGTTGTTGTCGATAGCTTCTGAAAATGTCCTCTTAAAAAATGACTTTCGAATTCATTAATGATGTGAAATACAAATTAGAATAGAGAAGTTGCAAAGTGTAATGAGAGGATCACTGGTCAATGAGTTGGAAAATCTACACCTTCATTGTGCTCCATTACTAACTAACCAAGAGAGCTCTGCCAGCTCATTCACACACTGAAGCTTCGTCCAACGCTGACTCAGTGCCAGGCATTGTGCTGGCTCAGCAGAACGTAAAACCAAAGGGAAAACCCTTCCTGCTTTCAAGGAGCTTAGACGGCCGTAGAGGGATGGCACCATGTATACAAAAGGAAATAGAGTGATGAACGGGACATGATGCAAAGAGCTGTGGAATGTACTAAGATTTTTTTAAAAAGTCAATTCCACCCACTGGGGGCAGGCGTGAGAAAGGAGATAGGAAATAATTTATAAAGAAGAGTAGGAAATAATTTGTAAAGAAGATGATGCTTAATTTGAATTTCGCAAGATGCCTGAAAGTTGACAAGTGAAGTCAGCAACATTGGCCTCACTGTTTCCTGACCTAGACCACATAATCTCCAAGTTACCTCTGGTTTTAAATTTATATACTTTTATGTGCATCCTTAGTAACAATACAGAAAGCTATATATTTGCATTTTGTTTACATACGTGTACATTTAACCATAGCACGTATACCATCCCAAACCCGATTGTTTTGTTTACATATGTGCATATTTAATCATAGTACGTATACTATCCAACACCCTATATTGAAACACTTCTAATATAAAACTTTCTAAAACGCTTACCTTGCTTTTTTAAACAATGTTTCCTAAATATCATTTAGCTTTTCAGTATTAACCTTGGCCACGGTCGTAAGCATCCAGTCCTCAGGTGTGTATAAAGTGTAGCTTTATACAGATTAGGAAAAAAAAAAAAAAACACAAACCTACAAGACATTGCGTGAAATGTAGCACTAAGTGGATACTGACCAAGTGGCATCCCAGGAATTTATTTTCTTGAAAGGGTCTCTGGCGTTCTTTTGTTCTTTTGGTAATTTGGCCTTTTTCTCCTGAGGGTGAAGTGAGCCTGTGCAGGAACCCGCCCTCCTGGGCAGCGAAAAATGCACGCCCCCCAGCAAAACTCATTAATGAATCAAAAGTTAAAGCAGCCTCTGTGGGAGGCAGCAGAGCGTCTGGTGGTTTCAAGGGGAAAATCGGACAGATGCCAGCTTTTACACAGCTGTTACCAGCAGTGTGACCGAGCGAATTCACATTCAAGCTTCAGTTTCCTCATCTGCAAACCAAGAATAATCATCCTACTTCACGTTATTGTTGGGAAGATTAAGTAAGTACGAGCAAGTAACACTCTTAGCACCGTGTCCAGCGCGTAGACCGTGCTCAGTGGTTGTCGGCTGTTCTTATTATCATTGTTATTCCCGGTCCAGAGACTCCTATTGTCCTCGTGAGAACGTTCATCAGGAGGAGAGGTACAATAGGGAGCAATGGTTTTAAGTGTAGCTAACTGAAGGATTTCGTCCTCAGCAAGTTAACCTTTTTGTAAGTGTCAGTAGATAACAAATAGTTGCATAGTAGTTGAAAACACAAATTCTAGAGCCAGACTGTTTGGATTCAAATTCTGGATCTGCCAATTACTTCCTGCATAACCTTTGACAAGTTCTGTGATCTCATCTCAGTTCCCTCATCTGTAAAATCAGGCAAAATCACAGTGCCTGCCTCATGGCACTGTTTTAAGGACTTAAAATATCTAAAGCACTTGCAGCAACATCTGGCCACAGGAAGTATCTGTTGGCTACTGACAGAAATGATAATTTTGCTTAGCAACCTTCGGAGAAGTAGGAGGGAGGGAGATGCTGGCATTGGTGGTAACTTCTTACCTCGGTGGTTACAACATTTTCATGAAGTCCCTCCTGAGGACAAAGGCAACCGACAGAGCTCATTCTCTAGGGTCAGACAGACCAGAACTGGAAAACTGACCTATTGTGCATGATTTTGCTCAAGTTATTTCACTCCAAATTCTCAGGTGCCTCCGTCATAAAAAAGGAATAGCAGTATCTACCTCATAAAACTGTTTTGAGGATGAAATGGGATCCTGAATATAAAATGGTTACCTCTCTACTGGACTTGAAGAGATATTTTAGAGGGCTCAACCTTAGAGTGAACTGAATTTGAAGCTCATACCTTGACCACTGCCCTGCACTGTCTCTAAGGGGCAAGGAAACTACTCAGAAAAATTGTCAAACTCTTCTACCACCAAACCCCCATTCTTGAACCTTATTACCTCATTATATCCATCTCCCAGTGCTGGACTGGTTCTCACCCAGGGCTCTCAGTGGGTGTCCTCCTGATGTCTTGTGAACATACACTGACACTTGCCACCATCCTTGACCTTGTCTCTCACATCTAACACTGTGCCTCCCTCCGACTCCAGGTTTCAGTCTTATTCCCTCTCCTTTGCTGTATGACTTCAATCATTCATATATTGATCAAACACCTGTGGTATGCTAAACACAAGGAAGCTCAGGTCCCGGCCCTCCTGGAGAAGATACACATTAAATAAGCCATGACGGTGGATGGTAGTATAGGGAGGGGACTGGTTCAGGACACAGGCTGTGGAATTGGATCAACCTGGATTCGAGCCCCCATCCTCTGGCTTCTTAGCTGTGTGTTGAACAAATTAGATAATTGCTCTAAGCTTCAATTCCTACTTTTGGGAAATATGAATACCAAAGTCCACTTGTAACTAGAAGAATGACCCTCTGGTATCACCATCCACCCCCTATCTGCCTCTGAGAATTTGTTGACCAAGAAAGAAAATAAATCAACTTACCAGTTACCCTTTGCCTATAGAGACTGATGGGAGAGGATAACTGACTTTAAAATGCGATCAGTTAAAAAGGAAAAAAAAAAGTTATGTTTTCAAAGCTTTGGCCAATTTTTCTGTAATAAAAGGTCACCACCACATCTCTGTTTTCGGAAAACACAAAGCAGTGAGTCCCACTGGAGAATGAACTGTGCATTGCATCCTAATGTAAAGCTCTGTGTTCACTGTGAGCAGGGACCTTTACATACCATGTTGTGGTTAAGACAACGTTTTTCTTCTTAAAATGTGCTTAATAGGTAGTCTGTCTAAAAAGCACATTTTCCCCCTTAGAGTAGTAGTGTGTACGTGTGTGGGTGTGGGTGTATGTACATGAGTGACAGACACACAGAGAATGAGCTAATTTAATCCAATAATCGCACATCTGGAAGCTAGATTGAATAAGGAGGCACACCTTCGCCTCACACTGGTAGAGGACCCTCGGAAGGGATCAGTACTTGGAGTGACCAAGCTCACGTGACCATATAATTTATTAGCCAAATCAGGACCCTTTTAAAAGTAATGGATTTGCTATCAAGGATTATGTTGGAATAATAGGTGTAAACTGAAGCTGTCTGGACGCAAACTGGAACATAAAATCTGGACCATAAAACCGCTGCCAACGTTCCCCCTGAACTATTCTGCTCCAGCCCGCCCTTGCTGACTATGGCCTTACTCTAGGCTGCAAATCCAGCTTGTGACAATGTGCTCCTCTGCGTCATTATGTCCTCTGAACTCTCCCACTGGGCCTAGGGGGAGACTAGAATCCTAGGAGAGAGTAAAATCAGTTAGCATGGGATAGGTTTTCCTACCTGCACGCAGGGCTTGCACTCTGAAAAATCAGCCACATGCTTTCTCTGAAAAGCCTAGATTGTATCTGCTGGCCTTGATGCTTCCGGGCTACACGGGTTCCTCCTGCTCTGCATCTCTGAGGTCCCCTTTTCCTTCATTTTGTGACTATAGATATTATTCCCCAATATGACAACATCTCTATTAATGAAGGGACTGCTGCCCGATATTATGGTGATTTGAGTCAAAACCTTATAACCAGAGGTATAAATAACATTGTGCTTAGAGGTGTGTTTGAGGACATCAAATACAGAAAGTTACAATGTGTCAAATCATTAAATGCAAATGAAAACAATGTCAAGTACCCCAGAACATAATGTATGTGATTGTAAGCCAGAGGGCATATGGAACAGATGGCAGAGACTAGATTAACATCAGGAGAGAAGGCACACAAGGTTCTGAGGTAGGATAAATGCCAAGAGGCATACCTCTGCGAGGGCAGGACATGTATCACAAAGGGAAGAAGCGAATAATGCAGGGATATCAGGTCAACTTCAGTCAGATTCAGTAAGAACCAGACACTTCACAATGTCCTTCCGTGGGCTGGAGATCTTGGAGGTGGAGTTGGAAAGGGAAAGAGTGTGGAAAGTGGCTGACCCAGACAGCCTTAAGGTTCTCCTCAGCTTGACTAAACTTGAGACGGGCTTTGCCCAGACTATATGCCTCTGACCTCCCTTTTCTTACAGCACTTACTTTAGAAAACACACAATTGTAGATTGTTTCTCTGACCTTTTGAGAAGTAAATCTTCTCCCAGACTCTTGCCCCTTTAACAACCCAAGAATATCTTCCTCAAAGACCCTGGAGCCATCCTTTGAAATGTAATCATCAAGGAAGATTGAACCTCTGTCTCCCAGTCTCCTGTGAGAGGGTAGGAGACTAACTTTGACATTCACCAATTAGGAAACACAGGTGACCACAGATAATTACCTTGACCAGTCTCCCCACAACGTCCTCTAATACTTTTCCACTAATTCACCCCAATGTTTAAAAATCCTCCTGCCTTTCATTTCAGTAGAGTTCAGTCTTTCCACCCTTTTGCCACAGTCTTGAACAAAGTCTTCCTTGCCATTTTTAACAAGTGTCCAGGGCAATTTTTCTTCTCCGGTTCTTACTGCAGAGCGTCTCTGCTTGGACAGCTGAAAACATCATAAACTCTAAATTAAATTTTCTTGACTAGGACAACAGTGATTTCCCAACTTCCAAAGAGCCTCCCCCTACTTTACTCTCCAAAAACAATCTCTTCACCAGTTCGTAAAAGAAAACAAAACTTTTCTAACAAGGAATCGACCTCTCCTACAGTCAGAGATAGAAGTCTGGTTGAGGTAATGCTTCAGTGTGAAGGCACTTCAGTTGTAATCAGCCAATCAACAGGTATAAATGGGTCATTATGAGAGTCTTTCCTGTTTGGGATTGAGGAGCAGGAAGCCTGAGAAGAATAGAAAGACAAGGGGAGTTGGGGAGGGGGGCAGTGCAGAGGAGAAGAAAGGCAGAAAAATGAGGGCAAAGAAATTTCACAGGATTTACAGCTTTGCCTAGAGTCTGCCTCATCTACCTCCAACTGGGTTAGGATAAAAAGAAGTTGGGGGCTGAGGTATTTTTGTCATGTAGCTGCAAACACAGGCAGCCACACGTGGCTTGATTAATGAAGATGTTCAGGGTTTGTTTTATTAAACACTTCTGACTTCTTGTAAAGTAGCTTACATTTTAGAATATCACCGTACTTGAAATCTGACATTGTTTTTCCGCTTTTCTTTCTAGGGCATGCGTCAAATTTGTGTGTGTGTGCGCGCGCGCACGCGCGCATACACCCTAGCCTCAGGCAAGGCAAAAATTACCAATCCCCCTCCATTCCATATATTGCTATTTCGAAAAAACAACAAAACCCTCAGTGATAAGAATTTTAGAAATAAACCACAAATATGTATTTTAAAGTCATTAATAAAACTTTTAGGAAAAATATTGTAACACAACTATATATTCATAACAAAAAAACAAATAGATTTTACTAAATAACCTACAACCAACAAAATAATTGAGCTAACAATAATTACAATTAAAAGTCAAGAAGACTAGCAATTTTTACTTGCGCATAGGTATAGTTGCTAATAAAATAAGTAAAAATGGAAATTTGAAATTTCATGCCATTCACCAACCGATAAAGATCATAAAATTTTTCTGTGTGTTTGGATTTTTTCTCATCCCTCTTGAACTGGGATATCCCTTAGGAAATAGGGAATTTGAGACCAAGAGGTGTGTTACACCTAGTGGTATAAATGACTGCTAAAAATGTCTACATTTCCATGTAAATATTTGAGCCCAAAGGTTTAAGCTTAAATTCTAGGCCTACAAAAATAAGCTTGCCAAGATTTCTCTATCCTTTTTTTAATCAGGTTTCAAGCTCCTCTGTAATTCAGAAACTCTTTAGAAGAGGTTTTCACTAAAGTTGCCATTGTACGTGATGCAGTATTTATGAGCTTCGATGAAGTAAATATATTTATTTCCTATTTATTTAAGATATTTAGCAAAGGCTTGAAACCTGCTTCCCCTAGGAACATTCCAAAGAGTTCTGTCATTTTCTCATAATGAAGAGCACAGCTGACATATAATTTTTTTTTCTAGGAAGTTTAAGAATTTAATCTTAAAGCTTGAGGAAAAGATTTAGTTTGGGAGAATTTATGTTAAAGTAGTTTACATATTTAGTTTTCAACATACTTTTACATCAAAGGGTCAATAAGTTGTTTGAAAACTACTTACATAAAATACTGCTTACAGATCCTTAACTACCTGACAGACAGCCCCAGGCAAGGCAGTCCAAGGGCTTGGAGCCCACAAAAGATCAATCAGAAATGTGAAAACAAAGCCAAAAAGAGATATTGTAAGGAATACAGGAATTAGTATTCACTTTACAGAGAATTGTTGAATAACGCCTCCCTATTTTGATTAAGACAAGTTCATGTGAATAGGCTTTGATTTCACATGTCTAATTATACGTGACAGCATCAAGTTTATTTCTGGTAATAAAATTAAGACCTTGCGACAACTCTTTTGTCCCAACCATGTGCTCAGGCAGATAGCAAACTGTATTGTTAGAACTTGCTTTCTCTGAGATTTCCTGAATGTGACACAGAGTAGGTGTTCAATAAACATTTACCGAATTAAAATTAATGAACACTAAGCATATGCCAGACGGGAAGTCAACAATGTTGTTCTTCGCTTCCCATCCCAGACACGATGTTACGTATTTCACTAACAGAAAATGACTTCAGAAGAGGGAAGTGGTCAAGAGCATCTACTCTTTAAACTAGTAAAGCAACAAGTGGCTAGTATTTTAAATTCTTTTAAATCTAACTCACTGGGACTTTAGTCCCAAGACAGAATTAACAAGACCTATTAAAAACTGCAGGATTCAACACCTTATGTTTATATGTTCTAAAGAAAATTCTGGGCCATTAAGGAGGGAAAGAAGCATGTCCTTTACATATTTATATAGCTTAACGTTCCATTTCAAGGCCTGTATTAACAGTTCATTTAGTGAGAGGAGATTAATATACTGGTATTTTTACTAAAATAACCTAAGACCATCAACTTCAGATCATGTGTAAGTGGAAAACTAAATGGAAGCCAGGGGCATAAAATCAGCATGGCTCCTTTATGAAACCAGGTTTGTTTGGATGGTTATGCTTTCTCCTGTAAGACTGAGATCTTCTCTGGAAAAGAGAGGGGAAATAGAAGAAGGAAAGGTCATAATCTAATTCTTTTAGATAGTTTGGAAATAAAATCACCCAATAGAGAAAGATATGAAAGCGAAGAGGGAAAAGGATATTGAGGAGGAGACCCAGGAGGATGTCTTACTTTGGTCTGCTATAGCAAGAAGATAATACACTGGCTGGCCTAAGCAACAAATACTTCTGACACGTCTAGAGGCAGGTCTGGCATCTGGTGAGAGCTTGCTTCCCTGTGTGTAGACAGCTGACTTCTCACTGTATCCTCACATGGCTGAGAGAGGTCCTCTCTCTCCTGTCTCTTATAACATCAGCACTGATCCCATTCATCAGGGCCCTGCGCTCATTACCTAATACCTCCCAAAGGCCCCATCTCCTAATACCCTCACACTGGGAACTAGGAGCTTCAATATATGAATTTGCAGGAGGAAGGGCTGGAGGACACAAGCATTCAGTGCTTAGCAGAAACTACCTCCCACTTTAAGTCAGGAAGCTTAAGTGACTGGGGAAGATCTCAGAAGTTACTTCTCTTGCTCAAAGAGTGACCAGCATATCAAAGAATTGGCAAGTATATTAAGAGCTATAAAAGAAACCCCCCTCAGAAAGGGGTGAGGCATGACTCATCTCGGGCCCTCATAGTGTCTCAGATCAGAAGGGAGAAGAACCCTCTCGAGCTTCAGGTTTTAACTGCTGAGTTTCACTGCAACAATGTTATCTTCATGGAAGTGGTTCCAAACCACAGTTTGGGAAGAGAATTTATGGAAAGAATTTCTCACAGTCTAGTACAGGGAGAGAGAATATGCTAGAGATGAAAGTTTGGAGTTCAAGAATTTTTTGTCATCAAAAGACAACAAAGTTAGGTGTGAGTGTGTCACTAACTCTAATTAAACCAAATGGGGGTTCAGTGTGTCTTGTAATATGTCTTCCCATTTTTCAAAAAATTGTATCTCAAATTTATGTTACATAGAAGGGAAACTTTACATATTTGGTCTTAAATTCTGTCATTTTTAATTATTTGCTTTTATCTTTCCTTTTTAAATTTAATTTTCTGACTCTTAAGGAAAGAATCAAAGGAAATGAACATTTTACCGTAGTGTAGTTTTTCTATGATACCAAGGCCCAGATTATTCCTACTTGTTGGCATTAAAAAAATAACTGTAAATATAAAAGGTGCACCTCTCACGCCATGTTGTAGTCCATGAAATACCAATCATGCCTTGAACGTTCTGTAAGAA